>NC_051176.1:322926442-323226442 GCF_013339695.2 Rhipicephalus sanguineus | reverse complement strand
GCAAGGTGTTAACTTCGTTCGGGCGGGAGCATTTGGCACCGGCTGCAGAAAGAGCGCAGTTCTCTTCGCGAAGACGGCGCGGAGCACACTTTGACCCTACGCTCCGGTGTGCTGCGCAGCGGCGTCTTCGTGTTGTTTTTTACCGCAGAAGTCGTGAGAGAGATATGCAACCACACAGATAAGTATGCGTGGATGCATACTTTGAAAAACCAGCATACAGTGAGAGGGACGGATCTATGGAGGGAGGTTACTGAAGAGAAGATGAGCAAATTCATCTCACTCCATGTGTACATGGTAATCGTTGAAGTCCCGCGCTTGCATTGGTGTTGGTGTCGACGACACATATTTCCAGGCCTTCGTCCACCGTCAGTGATGCCACGGAAAAGGTTCAAGGCTTCTTCAGTGTCTCTGATCTGAAGAAGACGACCGTCGCATCCCATGAGAATCTTCACCCCGTGTCTTCTCTATTGCAACACATGAACGATTTTTCTACGCTATCTTTTAACCCCGTCGGAACTTTTCGGTGGATGAGGAAATGGTGAAATGTGAAGGTCGGTATGGTATTCGGCAGTATATGAGCGAGAAAGAGGTCAAATGAGGGTACAATTTGGATTTTTGCGGATTTGGAACAGGCTACACTGTTCATTTCAACAAATACACAGGAAAATTGAAAAATACCAGAACTGTAAACTATGCTAGGAAAGTTGAACAGAAATAAAATTTTTTTTCCCGAAACATGCGCAGCCAGCCTTTGTTTCACTGTGTCGAAAACCTGCATCGCGCGGTGGCATGATGGGCACTAGTGCCTATATTCTTGTATTTATGTAAATATTCTGTGCACTTACAGAGCTTATATTTCCACTTTTATTCTACGAGGGCTTTGCGTTCAAAACGTATATTTCGATTTTTTTAAATGTTTAACCATTGCAGAGTAGCATTGATGTTTTTATGAATCCTTCTTTCTTTTTGATGCATTTTTCTTTGTTTGATAATTTTTTTAATTAAATTCGAAATAAATTCGTTGTTTGGAATTAATACTGTTGGAAAGACCAATTCTTCCTCTATCATTTGATACCCTACACCTTAGCATCAATTATATTCTGTGGCAGGAAAAAAATATTTCCTGGACTAGCCAAAAACAACCGATTTTTCCGCGGTCACGAAAGTGTTAAAATGGTGTCTCGATTTGTTTCAAGCCACAAGGCAATGTCTTGGTCGCTTGCCGAGGCCGCCTCACCAACTATCGATTTGAAAAGAATGCCATGGCGCACCTTGAACCAATGTAGTCAGCCATTTCCGGGGCAGAAGTCGGGAAAGTCCAACAGGAATGCGAAGTCTTTCGCTTTGGCCAGCATCATAGGACCGCTTACCGGAATGTTCCGAGCCCGCGTGTCGATGAACCATTTCAGTAGCGCGTCCTCCACGTCCTTGTAGGTGGCCCTCTGCAGACGCTTTCTGTCAGTCGAGTTGGCATCGGCACTGATGATCTTGTCCTTGTTTTTCAGGATTGTTTATATGGTTGACTTGCACACGCCGTACTTTTTAACCAACTCGCAGTTTTTCACACCTTGAGAGAGCGCTGTTAAAATGGCTCGCTTGGTAGCAATGTCCAGCGCTTTTCGCTTCGTGCCACTGTCCGCCATTCTGACCACACGCTGCGCGAACACCAACAGTGAGCAAGACGCGCACGTGTGATAAGACAAGCAATCACGCATGTAACTTCTCTGGGCTCATTTCTAGCCAAAAAAAGCCTGATGCGGCAGCGTCGCGGAGCGGTGGAGACTGGTGAAGGAGCTGCGAGGGAGGGTAGTTCAGGTAGTTTGCTTGCGAGAGTAGCCGGTGCCGGCTGTGTGTGTGTCAAAATTTAGGGCCCGCTCACGCTCAGTCAGCATGCACACGGAACGAATCGCGAATTGTTGAATTTGGGGGGGATGTGGGACAAAGGACGGAGGGGTGCATAACAAAACAATGGTCGAGGAGAGCTACAACTAGACGGCAGCGGAGGCAGGGTTGGCGTTTAACAATAGGAATCTATGGGCATCTCGCCGATGGCTTATCGGTGGTCGAAAGTGGTGTCTCGGGAAGTCGCCGGAGCGCCAACTCCGTTCGCTGTAACCGATCGGCAGGGCTCAGAGACGTTTGTTGTAAGTGCGGTTTTGCGCCGTAGAGATAAAGTATATTACTACGGTCACGCGGGCATCGTTCGTTTTAAGCGAAAGTTTGTTTTAAGTTGGGTCGTTATATGTGGGCTCGACTGTACATGCTAACGGACTCATGAGTCCACTCACTCAGACTCACGCAGACTCGAATAAAACCGTGAGTCGGAGCGAGTTCGAGGGAGTAATATTTTGGTGAGTTTGAGTCCGAGTGAGTCCGGCTGAGAAAATTTTCAGGGAGTCTGAGTCTGAGTGAGTTCGGTTTAGGAGAATTTCGTTGAGTCTGAGTCTGAGTGAGCTCAAAGGGCAAAATATTTTTCACGAGTGAGTCTGAGTGAGCTCCACATTTTTTGCCGACCTATGGTTGTGAGATATCCCATGCATGTAGGGTACAACGCCTGTTTTGGGGTGTCTGCCGGACGGAGCATCTGCGGCCGGCAATTGCCCTCTGGGTCGCGCTCCTCTTAAAAGAAATGAGCCCTTAAAGTTCTCTTTGTGCATTCAGAGAGAGGGTCTTCTTCCGGCAGACTTCAGGTAGTATGCGAAGGCTTATTGGTCAGCTGTCCGCGTGTTAAAAGATTGCATGCTACGTGACGCCAGCTGGCAAAAAAATAGTGTTCCATATTCGCCGTCATGGCTACAAGCGGGCGCTAAAACTCCCAGGCTTGCATGCACATAAATACCTGATAAAGTGGACGAGGCGACGACCGCTGCTGTAGCTCAGTTGTTAGAGCATCGGGCGCGTCATCCGAAAGCGGGCAGGTTCGGCCCCTGCTGGCGGCAAGTTGTCTTTTTTTGTCTGACGGAAGATGACGAAACATGGTGAGTGTCCTCTACTTTCCTTAGGGCACATAGCTTTAATTGGAGACAGTCAGTACAAGTACATAGACCACCACTTTCCACGAGGGAAACTTGCACCATACATTAGGTTTAAAAGCGGAGCCGCGACACATGACATTCAAGATTTTGTCGCCGCTGCACCACAGAACATAACGCATTTCATAATTCACTGTGGCACTAACGACTGTACTTACAACAACAGCGACGTCACTGTGGAGGCCTTGAAGACTGGTAAACGATTTGCAAAACAACAGACCAGACGTAAAACTCACCCTCACAACAGTTCTGCCTAGGATCGCAAACAAATACCGATCACTCATAGCACAGTCATGCACACTCCCAGCTCATGCACAAGGATCACATAAAGTTAATGAATTTCTTCTGGACATTGAACAAGGCCACAAAAACGTTGATGTCATCCATCACGCGGACATTCATCAGGACACTGACATTATGCTCGCTTGGGACGGACTACACCCTAACTTTTCAGGCGTCAATGTAATTTACTGGAACATCAGGTACAGAATCAGGAATGAATGTAAACAGATGCAGCCAGTGACACAATCTAACGGACCGTCCCACGAACCAGAACAACATGCTCCACATGCTACAAGCACTAGCTGCAACTCATGCCCCACCATAGATAAGACACAAGAAGCATCTACTCAGACAGTGGACGTGATAACACCAGTAACAGAACCCACACAACAAGCAGAGGCAACAAATTCATGCACTCCCCTAACAGAGACATCTGTGAATGCTAGCAAACAAACAGATACAGAAACACGCATCGGGTCAGACCTCACGACTAACACAAAGAGTAGTAAGAAAACACCCCCTGAAAACGTTGTGCCCCGGAGGTCTGCCCGACTCCAACAGAATTGACTAACAAACACCAAGGACAGGAAAGGCAACCGCAAATCTCCGTCTTTTCTCCAATCCCGTAAACTTGCCGCAAAACAAACTACAGAATGCATTTGAAGAAATACTCTAGCTATGTTCAAGAAAAGAAAATTCCGAAAGGTCTCAAAATTAAGGCCAGATGTGCTCTTGGTACCCTACCGCCTAAACTATTGGCGAAATGGAAGAGCATTTTAGAAAGCGCGTCTTTGTCAATAATAGATATTTTAAAAGAACATTGCGGAAATCAACTTGCTTTAATAACCAACCAACTTAATAGCGTTAAACTATCTGAAGAGGAAACTGAAGAACTTGCCCAGTTTGTAGAACGTAGAAAAGATAAATTGCTGATCAGGGAAAAGCGCAAAGAAAACCATGCTACGAACTCTGCCTTCGGTAATTCGTTGAACAGGGTAGAAAGCTCCGCAATCCCAGCCCAACACCCAGAACGCTGTAGCGAAGTGGTAGGCATATCACAAAGCTTAAGTCTAGTCGATATAGATCTACTCAAGTGCGGCCTTACATTTTGTCCGACAAACAATGCAGTGAATGAGTACGAGCTGCACAAAGATATAACTGAGTTTTCAAGACGTTTGCACATCAAGGAATTCTTTTTTGATAAGGCAGATACGGAAGACGTAAGCAATGACTCTTTGCGTCCGCCAAGCACTTGGACACCAGATACAGAACAATGCCAAGAGTTAGATCAATATGTAAAACTAGTCTCAAGGGAAATTCTGAGCACAGCTATACAGAGTCGAAAGCCGAAGAACTTAACTTATGCAAAACACGAGGTCCTGAAACAACTTTCAGACAGAAAGGACATTGTTATAAAACCAGCGGACAAGGGTGGTAGTATAGTAATCTGGCCTATAGAAAAATATAAAAACGAAGCTATCAGACAACTCGGCAACAACATGCACTATCGAAAATTAGCCTTGGACCCGGCTCAAGAATATAGTAATAGCATACAACACACGATCACGGATTTTCTAGCCAGGGAATAAATCACACACTCTGAGCACCGGTTCTTAATGCCTAAAAATAAGCAAGCAGGCCGCTTCTACCTTCTTCTGAAGATTCATAAGGTGTCCATAGATGAATTGCTTATTGCGCAAATCCCGGGCAAGCTTATAGTATCTAACAACAATACACCTACTGAGTCGCTATCAACGTTTCTAAATCGTCATTTATCTAAAATACCATCTAACCTACCGTCTTTTGTTCAAGATACACCTCATTTCATTCGATTAACAAAACACAAACACACTCGGATCAGGCCATTCTGGTGACATTAGATGTCTGCTCCTTGTATACGAATATACCTATCGTTGAAGGGATTGAAGCGGTCTTAAGATCACTCATAGAAAGCAAGCAAACACATAATGCTGAAGTTTACCTATCATTACTGAAATTAGTCCTGACTCTAAATTATTTTGAATTTGATTCATCCTACTACCTGCAAACTTTCGGCACTAGTATGGGAACCCCTTTTGCGCCAACATACGCCAACATTTTTATGGGGCAGTTAGAATCAGAGCTGTTGGAATCATGTCCAGTGAGCCTTCCACCTATTTCCGTTACATGGACGAGATATTTATCATCTGGGAACATGGCGTAAGTACACTAAACGCATTCATTGACCACTGTAACCAGTTTCACTCTAGTATTAAATTCACCATGCCCCATTCTTCCAGTAAAATTAACTTCCTAGACACGACGGTATCTATTGAAGCAGGAAAATTAAAGATGATGCTTTACAGAAAACCAACAGACAGCCAGCAATACCTAGATTACACTAGTCATCACCTCCAACACTGCAAACAAGGGATATTTGTAGGACAGGTGAGGCATATAAGAAGGATCTGTAGCGACGACAGCAACTACGTTAAGCAACCTAAAGGAAACATTAGTTAAAAGAAATTACCCGCAAGATGCTCTAGACAAGGTCTACAACGAAGCATGTCAACTAGATAGGAAATCATCACTAGCTCAAAGGGCCCCCGTAGCACAACCCAACCAGCCGCCAGCATTTATAACCAAGTACTCAAATGCGCTAAAAAACATAAAAAATCCGGCAGGTCCCACGCGCTGTGGGAATCGAGGTAATGCGAAGTAGCCCGCAAAGAGCTGCATACATCGCTTTGTTTATTTATGAGCCAAATGAAATCATTCATGCCATGGCATCTAGTTCACCATATATCGCATGTTTGCCATGCATGCGTGCAAGCACAATGTGGTATATACCATGCTAATGAAACGTATATTCTGGTATATACACCACATGACCGGTCATTTATGTTCATCACACACTCCTGTCATGCCATACGAATATTGGTATATATCCAGTTATCTAAACGGCAGGAAGCGCACCATAACAGTGTCATGTAAATCATACCGTACATGACATGCATAACATAATTCGCATGTTAGGACCTGTCATTTATGTTCGTCATACAGTCACATCGTGCAATACCAATTTTGGTGTATATCAAGCCAGCGAAACGGCCGCGAATGCACCATGAGCGTGGCATGTAAATCATGACACACGTGACATGCATGTCATGGTTTACATGTTACCACCCATTATTCATGTTCTTCATACAGTCACATCGCACAATACCACTTTTTTGTGTATATCAACCTAGCGAAACGGCCGCGAGTGCGTCGTGAGCGCGGCATGTAAATCATGTCGTGCATGAAACGCGTGTCATGATTTTCATGTCACCACGTGTCAGTTATGTTCGTCATATCGAAATGCCTCGTCATACCAGTTTTCGTATATATCTATTCATTTAAACGGCCGCGAGCGCCCCGAGACCATGTCATGTAAATCATCCCGCACATGACATGCGTGTCATGATTTGCATGTTAGGACCTGTCATTATGTTCGCCATCAATTTTTGTCACGTCATACCAGTTTTGGTATATTTGAAATTAACGGAATGGCCGCAAGAGTTCCAAGGCCGTGGAATGTAAATCATGCTGTTCATGACATGCATGTCATGAGTTTCATGTTATGACCTGTCATTTATGTTCATAATATAGGCATGTTATTCCATACCAATTTTGGTATACATCCGATTAACGAAACGGCCAGGAGAGCACAAAGTCATAGGCGGCTAGATAGATAGACAGATATGCTCAAAGTCGCAGAAGTTCGCTAAGAAATGCTTTGCATTTAAAATATCCTCCGAAAGTATTACCCGATACTGGCAAGCAACGAGCGCCTTAGAAAAGCGTTTCCCGGAGTACCAAAGGTCGTGTGTCGCCGCAGTAGGAATTTTAAGAACATGTTAGTGCATGCAAAAGTAAACCCTCATTCTACTGCCCACATAACACCTTGTTCTCGTCCAAGATGCAAGACATGTAAACACCTTCAAGATGACTTTATAGTAAAAGCACCGGAAGTGATTACATTCATCATATAAAATCTAGTTTTACCTGCACTAGTTCAAACGTTATCTACATGATTGAATGTTCATATCATTTAAAACGGTACATTGGCGAAACGAGACAACCTGTTAATGCTGGAACGGGCATCGCGCGGACACGGCAAAGAAGTTACCCAAAGCAGTGGCACAGCATTTTAACGTTGCAGGTCACAGTTTCGAAGATCTCAAATTTTACATGCTTCAGTCAAACTTCCGGTCCCCAAGGGACAGAAAATATACAGTCATACCTTATTCACAAGTTCAATACACTCCAGCCAGCAGGTATTAAAGGGACACTAAAGGCAAATAACAATTTATGTAGGAGTGAAAGATCAGTGTGTGAGAACGTCTAAAACGTCAATAGTATCAACAGCAGTGCTCTAGTAATCGAGAAATTACGGTAAATGTAGGACACAATGTGTGCCATGAGTGGGACATTTTAGAAATGATCCCGATGACGTCAAAGAGTCCAGAGTACGATTAACCGCTACTAATCAAACTAGTTACAACAAAAAAAGAACTTTCCGTGCATGGCAAGACTTAATAAAATACTGCTTGTTCATTTCTATTTGATTCATGGAAAAAAGAACCTCTTGGCGCTACCATGGGGAACGGTGCGAGTGGTTCAAAAGTTCCGTTTTCGCCGAGCTGCGCGTCTCAGTGGTAGTTTCGGTATCGCGTATTGTTGCGTGTGCTTGGCTCGCAATTTTCGCCCTGTTGATACTCTACTTCTGCTGCTGCTGGCCATGCTAAGCTCCGTTACAGTGAACTATACAGTTTCGGAGTGGGCCGTGGCTGCGTGTTGGCAAGGTTGATGGCCGCTGTTGTGCATGAAACCGTAGCTTCGGCGGCCGGGCAGTAAAGGCGGGCAACGTTGGGCACCGCAACTGGTACGTCAGAAGGTCCGTTCAGGCGGGTGATTTGAAGAGCGCTAATGCCGTATGGACCACTAGAACGTGATTTTCTTTAAAAAAAATTCACCGCCATATCCACGAAGTGAATGGTGTTAGAGGAGCTTGCTCGGAGATGATTGGGTAACCCGCGAATGCTCCGTGCACATTCCTCTACCATCATATATAGACGTGACAACGTTGTTATACATACATTACATCCACAATGTTTATTAATTTACGGTTGGATGTACTATATACATTTTGATGAAGTATATATACATTTCGATGAACTATAAACATTATATATACACAAAAGATGTTGTTTTACCAAGTTCAAACACATTCCTCTACCATCGTATATAAACGTGACAACGTTGTTATATATGCATTACATACACAATGTTTATTAATGTAAGGCTGGATGCTCTATATACATTTTGATGAAGTATATATACTTTTTGATGAACTATAAGCATTATATATGCACAAGAGATGTTGTTTTACCAAGTTCAAGAAGGGCGTCCCTCGATGAGTTCGGGGACTGGTTTCCCTTAAAAGATGATTGCATTATGATGGATGAACTATATGCATTACATATACACAAGAGAAGTTCTTTTACAAAGTACAAGAAGGGGAGGGGGGGGGGGGCATCCCTCGATGAGCTTGGGGACTCGTTTCCCTTTAAAGATGATTGCTTTATGATCAGTAAAGTATGTTGCCAAGGGATCATTGATGATGGGACGCAATGGAAAGTTCGAGAAGGCAGCATCGATACAGGTGCCCCTGATGGTGGTGGGACGTTTGCAGTCGTACGATACGCATCGGAGAGCGTAACGTGACATCATGTGTTGGCTGTTTATTGGCAAGGCAAGATCTTCCCGAGCTGCTGCTGCGTTGCGAGCCCGTCGCACTGCTGCCGTTCATGCTGCGGAGCGGCAATGAAGAGTGTTCACTTAGTGAGCTCCCGGCGAAGAGAAAGGAAGCAAGCCAAACGAGGAGGTGTGGCCCTCGAGCAGTCACCTAACTAGTGCTTGCGCCGAGCGTGGTGTGTGCCGCCTTGAGCGGCGGCGCCATCTAGTGAGCATTCTTGAAATCACCGGAGAGAGCGCGGCTGCGCCATAGCTGCACCGAGCGTGGTGTGCCGACGGTCACGCAGGTGAGGACAAGGCGCGAGCATAAGAAGCTTGGTGAGCAAGCTCCTAATAAGTATTTCCTTGGCACGAAACAAGCACTACGAGGTTTCTGCAACGCTATTGCAACAGTCAACGTCGACTTATATTTGCCTTTAGTGTCCCTTTAACGTTTCTAAGGGGGCTGTTGAATTGTTTCGATATGGTACATACACAACGGAAGCCAATGAAAGTTCAGCCCTTCTTCTAGGAATTTTGAACTTACTATTGTTAAAATGCCACGTGCTTCCACTGACAATCATTCAGCGAAACGTACCCCCCCCCCCTTGGTTTTAGTTTTTTTTTCTTTTCTTTTTTTTCTTTTTTTTCCCCTGCCTTCCTTAGGCTCACACAGTTCGTCACGGTGGCCTCTCCCCCCCCCTCCCCCACCCTCACTCTGCAGAGGGCACGAAGCATATACACACGATAGCTAAGGAACTCAGTTCCAGCCTTGAAGAAGACAAGTCCACTTGTCGAAATGTCGGCTCGAGCACCCAGCCCCTGTTTACGGATTTTTTCATCACTTTACTTTCTTGACATTTATATCATAATTATTTCAATACAGTGTGGGGGTGCTATCCCCCCCCCCTTCCCCCTGTAATGTAAAGTCGTTTGCGCCTCACGGCACACGTGTCTTGTGGAGTAGTCTCAGTGAGCATTAAGAGCCGCCGATTAATTAGTGCGGTGGCGCCGCCTGGGGGAAGAGAGATGAGGCGCAGCAGCGAGCCCTCGTAGGGGTTTGCACGGATGTCTCCTGCGGTGGGCCCATGGGGACGATACCACGGCTTTGTTTTCCATGGACCTGGTGAGTCGAATGTTGGCGACGCCGCATTCACGGTACCTTGTTCATGCGTTATCTTGCTTGGGTTTATGTTTTCTGTGTATTGTACTGGTATTATGTAAGCGTGTTACTAGTTATGTATTAGATTTGGCTGGCGAGCTCGCTCTGATGTAAAAGCAATGGTTAATAAATGTACACCTGTTTGTTGCACGACGATGTGAACTGCCTCTCTGCGTTTAGTGTGGCGTCTTTTCAGGCCCCATACTCTCGCCGTGATGTAAAAGCAGTGGTTAATAAATGTACACCTGACATGTTGCACGATGGCGTGAACTGTCTCGTGTGTTTCAGAGCGGCGTCTTTTGCAGGCCCCAGAGCAGTTTTAAAACAGTACAATTAACGTCCTGTATACCTTCCTTGGCTTTATTATCAGTTGGTTTTCATTAGGGATGTGTGTTTTTGGGGATTACTAAAAGATGGGCATCTCATAAATTGTCACGTCCTACAACTTTGTCATGTAAACTGCAGGTCTCAAGTTAATAATTATAAAGTTACTTAGTAAGTTTCTCTTAATTAATCATTTGAATGTAACATCAGGTGCGGCAAAGTATTTCTGCCTCGATATAGAGTTTGTGTGCAGGTGCCAGACTGTCATAGCATTTTTATAAAAAATTTGTATTGTCTAAAAAAAGACATCGTGTCTGCCTTGCATATTTTCTATAGTGCAAGATGAATTGCAAGAATTGCTTTTAAATGATTTTAAGTTTGCTTTGTTTGTGCTTACGTGAAGATTTGGAAGGGGCTGTGAGCTGTGATGGGACACTGCAAATTTTGTCCCTTAATTGCACAAGCATGCATGTGCTGCATAATAATGAGTACTGGTATGATCGCTGATGTTTAAGAACTTTACTGGCAATCATTCAGAGCTGTCTGTGACGTTGCTGCGGCCCTGAGGAACAATAAACATCATAGCAAAAGTTTGGCATGTTCCCCCGAGTCATGTTTATGAAAACTTGCGATAATTAAAACGAAATCCTGGGTTTGCAAGGAAGATTCATATCGAAAAAGAAGGGGTCTGTCAAGGAGATACCATCTCTCCACTGCTTGTCTAGAAGAAGTATTAGAACACCAAGATTGGAACGGAGAATATCTTGACAATTCATGACTTGCAGTCGACGTCGTACTCTTCAGCAATTACGGTGCAGAATTACAAAAAATGATTGAAGAATTAGACAGGTAGATCTCCTCAAAGTAGGGTTGAAGATAAATATACAGTAGACAAAGATAATGTCAGGTGGTGTGGCAGAAGAATGAGATTTTGTGATAGACAATTAGACCCTTGAATCAGTAGAAGAGTATGTCTATCAAGGTCAAATACTAAGAGGGGGCTACTCATGTAAAGGAAATCCACGGCAGGCACTCCGGGGACGGGTAACTTACCGCTATCATTAAAGCGGAAACTCTTTATTATTTTGCTAGTGTGGGGCAGAAATGTGGAGAATAATAAGGAAACTGGGAAAGAAACTTTTGGGTTCCCAGGGTGCAGTGGAATGAAAAACCCGAAGAGTGGATCAGAGAACAAATAGGGGTAGCCGATGTCCTCGGGTGGTTATTACGAGAAACCTGGGTGTCATGAAAAGGACAGATGCTCAGTTAGAACATCAGATAGGAACCTGCACAGCCAGATGGAAGGAATGTGCAGGCATAAAATGGGTTGGTGGGACCCAAATCAGTGGGAGAGGTCCTGCAGTAGATGAGGAGGACTGTACTGAATGGCCCTTTCGCTATACCAGGAGCACCAATCGTGCTGCAACAAGTTGCTTGGTAACCTGGAAGAGTCGTGAAATTGTCTTTGCTGTTCCTCTGTGTTCACTGCAAATCTCGGCTTGGCTCGAAGGCCTTTTGGTTAGACCAGAATCGTCACCAGCTCATTCAGTCTGAGGCAGACATCCTCAGCTCCGCACTCATGGCTGGTAGCATGGCATAACTGCGGCAAAATGTCAGTCATTTATGTTTATAGAGATTGCGTGAATAAATCTGTCAATGTTCTTGTGTGTCGTGTCCCTAGAAGGGCACAAAAACAATGGAAACACGTCAGCATCTGTGTTTCCTGCACGGATGTTACTGTCATAGCTAGATGGTGCGTCAAATGTGGTCATAGCTCTGAATGTGCTTATAGAGCACGAGTTGCTTAGGGGCCTACAAGCAGACAAGAAATTGTTCATATGTGCAAGTGTGCTTGACCTACGTTGCACAAGCGCGTTTGCTAAACTTCAATTGCACAATGCACCGCTTGGAAACACTCTGGGTCGAGCTCTGTGCAAGTGCTCATAAAGGACTACCGCTGTTTGTGAAGATGGTACTTTGCCTTTCACACAGAAATTTTTCTGAGGAGCAGTGTTTTTCAATAAAAAGGAATGTAGCAGTCTGCTTGACTGGGCTGGTTGGGTTGGTGCACATTGAAAGGAAATGTCTTGTGGAAAACATGAAAGACGAGTAGTTCAAAGTACAGGGGTATGCTGAAGTGGCCACAGCCAGTCGTCTGGCAGAAGTTGGTCTTGCAGGCAAGGTGATCGACTTGGTTCATAGTGCTAATATCAGATTGAAGGAGGAACGGTTGGACTTGTCGGACATTGAGAGAAAGAAGAGGGCTTGGATTTTAGCCGCTAGAACTCAGGAAAGATGCACAGTTTCAATTCTCTGTGCTGCAGCAAGAGATTGAGTCTTTGAATGAGTAAAACCGCTGCCAATGCAGATAAACCAGCTGTTCTGCTTGTAGATGCACAGGAGTGATTGTGTCTCTTAGTGTTTTTTTTTTCATTGTAAAAGAATCCATTCAGCCATAGGCGTGTGCACCCCCCCACCCTGAAGGGGAACCCTGCGCACGCCTATGCATTCAGCCAAGGGAATGTAATAAAGCAGCGTGGTTTGCAGTTTATGCAAGTGCCCAGTCTTTTATAAATATTTTTTTACCGATTGAAGGCTCATTTTCAGTTTTCTAAGCAGGCTTATAGGGGTACTGACATGAATATTTTCAGTTGTCGTTTTTTTGCATCAAATGAAAGGTCAAATGCTCAAGAGCCAGAAAAAGTAGTGTTAAGCGCGAGTGCGCCCTGAAAAAGTAATTACAGTATGTTTTTAAAAGCTAGTTTCGGTTCCTACTGTACCCTGACGTCACAACACGGTATGAGCTTCTCGTCACGTGCTCGCACAATATATAGTGACGTTTCCACGCACAAGCGGCCGTTTTGGAAGTTTTGATGACGTACAAGCGGCCATCTTGGAAGTTTCGGTACCTAACGTCATCACAACAAGCCAGACTGCTGCGTGAAGTCACCAGAATTTGTACTGTAGCCTGACGTCAAGCTAGTGTCGATGTCAGTAGGTGCGCCATAGAAAAATTGACTTTAATATCAAATTAAAATATCTCATCAGCATTTGCTGAGCTTCACACTTGCTCAGAGCCGTCTCTGCATACAGGAGATATGTATGGCAGAGTAAACTCGCCTTCGAAAAAAGGTGTCAGTACCCCTTTAAGCCAGTCGGGAAATATGCTTGGAATCACTGGGGAATTTCGGCATATCAAATTGGTAGACACCCTGTAAGCGAGAAAACGCTCAAAAAGAAAGTGCCAACTTGTCGTGACAACTTGGCACGCTACCATGTAGTAGTGTGAAAAATGGCAATACTTGTCTGCTTGTCTCCCCATCTGACATATTTTAAGTAAAGCAGCTTACTGCAAAGCATGAACTTGATGCAGGAGGCGCCATCTGGCATCCGCGCTGTGGTCCAGGGCCTGATGGCAAAGCAGAAGACAGAAAACTGGATGAAAAAGATGCGGTTGCTGAGGAGCAGGTATTTCTATGCATTTTTCTTTCATTGTTTATTCATGTCCCCGTGTTCTTAAGTAATCTGGCAATAATATTATTGATAACTAGGCGAGTTAGTATAGAGGCATTGGTACAAACTCCGTGACCAGATGAGGTAAGGAAGTGAACAGATGCCAACCAGGTTCATTGAAAAATGCACAATACAGCCAGAGTGTCATTCCACTATCATGAAAAATTCGTGGAACACTGGGTGTCGCTGGAGCCAACGTTTGCACCAGCAGTCTTCTCCAAGGCTACCACAAGACTGCTTGTCGAAATGTTGACTTCCAGCTTCCTTCTTTTTTGGATGTCTCTTAAACAACACCATTCTCCTATGATCGTGGACATGAAACCAGTGAGGTGAACACAAAAGTATAGGGGATAATAATTTGTAGTCTCTTAACTGTGGTGTAGCAGTTACGATATAAACTGGACGAAAAGGCAACGTGCTGCTGCTAGGGACCGAACCTACAACCTTCGAGCGTCTGATGCTCTACCAGTTGAGCTACGGCAGCGGTCGTCCTTCCGTCCACTTGATTGGTTAATCTTGGGCATGTGGGAGTGTTAGCTAGCGCTGCACTGGCTAACACTCCCAGGTCAAATACAGAGTGAGGGAGGAAGCGGTTACCTAGGCAGGAGCCTTTCTCCTGGTTGGTTCTGGCCCATTGTCAGCTGCGTGTGCTCCACATGAAAGGTGCACCCACGTCTGCAAAGTGTGCATGACCACGCTTTTTGGCTGTTCAATTTGGTGTTATGAAAATAGATAGTTGTGTCATCATAGAGTATACATAGTGCACGTGACATCAACTTCACCCATCAGTACAGGCATGCTCTGCAAATTTAATAGCTTTATGGATCTATGACCCGAGCTTTCACCTTTGCTGCCAGTACGTGGACTTGCAAGCTTGATAGGCTTTTGCAATGTATTTGCTGCAGCTGAGCTTTCCTGCTGCGAACCCCAACTTCATTTCAAGCGCGCTGCCCTTGATTTCATGAGTGAGTGCGATCTCTTCAAAGCCTGATTTCCATGTTGTCTAGGGCAAGCTTCCCACGAGAACATGCCAAGCCGCAGACTAAACCTAATGAGCCCTAGTGCAGCTGTGGGCGTTCAGTCTTAATGTTTGGTACCAAAGCAACAAAGTTCTTTGTAGTGGCTGCATTGCATCGTCAATGAAAGCAAGGCCATGGATAGTGTGTGGAAAACTCTAATAACGGCTCGCAGTTGGCGTGTTTTTGACATGGTGCACGCCCCTAATAATCATACAAGGAACGGGTCAGCATCCAAAATTTTGGTCTCTGTTCAGCACTGTTTCTGTGTATGCAGTTCCACCAAGAAGGCTGCATAATTGAGACAGTTTGAAAAGCTGGGGGGCCACTTTTTGCGATAGCACTTTGGTAGCTTTTTTTTTCTCATGTGTTGATTTTGTCGGCATCAGGGGTCCTTGGACGTTAACGTTTCAACATTCAGAAACAGATGCAAACGCCCTGGTCCCATGCCTGCCATAAAAACCACAATATAAGTTGAACCCTCGACTTTGAACCACGGAGAATTGAAAAATAAAAAGTACATGGGCTGGCCAAAGTATCAGAAGGCACCTTTACTGTGAAACAAACGTGATTTCAAATGGTGTGCAGTGAAAATGCCATTTATTTACACATGTGTTTACATGCAAGTTCCACATGGCAGAAAACCAAAAGATGCGCTCAAGCATTAGTATAGGGGGTGTTGTTTGTAGTAATTAGTATATAAGTGTGAAGGTAGGTAGGTAAAAACTTTATTTCTCCTTTTGAAAGGAAAGGGGCAAAGGGATAGAGATAGGGGGAGGTTGCTACACACACGGTAGTCCTCCGCAACCTTCTCTGCCCAACCCAGGATGGCCTCCTGGACGTCGGGTTTCGAGCTGCGCAAGGCAGCCTCCCACTGCTCCTCATTATTTAATATGTTTCGGAGGGACGGGGGAGGGGGGTGCTTAGGGCAGCCCCACATGATATGACTGAGATTGGCCTTCGTTGCGGAGCAATATTTACATGAAGAGGACGGGTAGAGACAGGGGTAAGTGGATGAAAAGATAATTTGCCAGTTGCAGGTTCGGTCCCTGCTGGCGGCAAGTTATCTTTTCATCCACTTTACTTTCTTCACATTTATATACTACAGTGTAGCCCGGTTATAACGAAGTTGGCGGGAATCTGAAATTACTTCGCTATAACCGCTTTTTCACTATATCTGGACTCTAAAAAAAATCACACATTATGCAGACCAAGAAAAATAATTTATTTACACTTTCTGAAGAAAGCGATCAAAGGTCCCTTGCACACGTTTCGCGAGCGCGCATTTCAGAACACGTTGCTCAATGTTGTCCATCAGATCGCAACTGCCCGGTTCGGTGCACAAGTACATACGCAGCGTGTCGACAGCTGCTCCGGCGGTCCCAGGCTGAGGCGCACCAATGTCGTCACCTTCGCCGTCCAAGGAACTGCTATCTGCGGCCGTTCCCTTTTCGGAGACGCTAGCGGCGAGTTCATCGGTGGTGAGCTCCTCCGTTGTGACGAGGTCTTGATCCGCCAGGGCAAAGTCCAGATAACCCAACCCGCTTGGGACAAGGCTTGCATTGTCCGCGTCCTCCCACAGCTGCCCCAAGCTTGTCACTGCTGCGGCACCATCCGCTGCAACAGCATCGATGTCTGCTTCTGCTGTTATTTCTTCGGCAGCGCTGCTTCCCCGCGAAAAACCTGCTTTCTCGAAGCAGTGAAGAATGGTCTCAGACTTCACATTCCGCCAGGCTCCGCTTGCGAAAAATACCGCCTTTGCTAGCGGCACCTTCAGGTCGGCAGCGTTGTCGGCTGTACGGATGTCAATGAGCAGACGCTCGATGATACGGCGGCGATAATGCACTTTGAAGTTTGCTATCACTCCGTGGTCCATTGGCTGCATCTTGGCGGTTGTGTTCGGAGGCAGAAAAAGTACCTCGACAGCGCTCAGATGTGCGTTAACATGGTGTGCACTGCAATTATCCATCAAGAGCAGCACTTTGCGCTTCTTCGCGGACATTTCCTTATCAAAGTCTGTCAGCCACTTCCAGAATATCTCCCCCGTCATCCACGCCTTTGTGTCGTGTGTGTACGCGACAGGCATTGACAGCACCTTGGCGAAGCCCCGCGGTTTCTTGGGCTTGCCGATGACCAATAGCGGCCGCTTGTCGGAGCTGTCCATGTTTGCGCACACCAACACTGTGATGCGATTTTTGCTGTTTTTCCCCCCAACACACTTATCAGTCTTCGCCGCGAGAGTTTTTGCAGGCAACAGCTGAAAGAACAGACCCGTTTCATCAGCGTTGTAAATATCTCTTTCTGTGTAAGTCTCAAGAATGCGGCTCCTGTGCTTCACCATCCAGCGCTGGAGACCGTCCTCGTCAACAGATGCAGCTTCACTGACAATGCTCTTGCATGTGATCCCATGGCGGTCTTTAAATCTCTGCAACCATCCGTTGCCTGGGTTGAAGTTCTCGTGGTCGAGAGCAAATCCCAGATGTTTGGCCTGCGCTAGCAGGATCGGCCCGTTGAGCGGGACGTTCTTGGCACGAGCGTCTACAAACCATTTGTAGAGTGCCGCTTCGACATCTCCGTAAGTGGCAGCGCGGATCCGCTTCCGTTCACTGCTGCCAACGTCGTCGTCCAAGACGGCATCAATTTTGCTCGCATTTTTTATGATTGTCGCCAAAGTCGACTGTGCTATGCCGTACTTCCGCGCAATGTCAGTCTTCTTAATTTTCTACCGAACTTCGTCCAAAATGACACGTTTCACTTTTAGAGAGAGCACTTTTCGTTTGGTCGTCGATGAGGCGGTCGTTCCGGGTATCGCTTGACTCGACAGTGTGGTAAAGTTTGCAGATTCACATGGGCAGGCCTAGCTGCAACCGCGGCAAGTCCAAGTGTGCTGCGATAATCCACTTTTCACCAGTGAAACAGCACGAGCGAACGAATGCTTCTGCTGCTCAACCGTGGTCAAGTCCAAGCGCGCTGCGATAATCCACTTTTCACCTGTGAACAGAGACACAGCACAACATATGTGAACGGAACGGCTGCTTCTGCTGACTGAACTGACTGAACACCACGAAAGAAAGAACGGCTTTGCGTGCGACAGGTTTGCGCGGAGCCGTTGGCGGAGCGCCGCAGCCAGGCTAGAGTGTACTAGAACTGTTGAGTGGCGTGAACGCGCCTCGCCGCCTGATTCCTTCCACGTCGACCGTAGCGGCGGCGCTGCAGTCGTTCGGTACTGAAGGCGCGCGCCGCCGCGCACGGAAATGCTGGGCGCGTCGGCGGCACCCGGCTAATCGGCACTATTACTGATGCGGCTTTGGTTGCGTGTCTATCATTATTAAGCGTAGGACTTCTCGTCGTAAGCCTCGATGGACGAAACTTCAAAGCTTTTAATGGATGCTTGCCTCATATATGCCTTTGAGAGATACTGCAAATTAGTTCTTGTAGCCGAAGCGACTGCTGGAAGGTACGCAAAATATAAAAATGAAAACGGGCTGATACTGACCGTGAAGATTCACGATCTCAGTGTAATTAAGCCGAACTCATTGCTGGGCTAGTTAGTACATTAGACGCTGAACGACCGCCAGAAGAAAGAGACAGAGGAAACAGCTAGAAAGGGCGTGCCTTATTCTGTTTTCTTCTGTTTTAATGCTTTCTTCTGGGGGTGATTAGGCGTCTAGTTTATTCAGAGTAACTGAGCTGCTCTATTGGAATTTAACTCTGCTCAGAAAGCTGTGTGCTGATATTCTGCCGAAAGCACGCTGAACATTTACCGCGCGTTGGCGAAGCTGTGTGTACGGTGCGTATCTTTACAAATGCCTTGTGTAAATGTGACTTTTTCGACATTACGAGGGCTGAAAGGTATTGGAAGTCAATGGTACCTCGACCGGTACAAATAACGGTCGTCCTCAGGGGCGTTGCATGGATATTGTTATTGGCGCTGGGTGGGGAGGTGAGACTTTACTGCCCGTATTTGTGCGTGTAAATATATATGCACATATATAGATATAAACATAATATCGCAAAGCGTAGAGCACCACCGCCCCACCAGGCTTGACTTTCGACACTTTACAGATAAAGCAACGAAATTATAATACAAAACATGCATTGTGAAAAAGAAGCTTTTGCAATGGCAGCGATAGGTCAGGAAAAGTGCAATATAAGCTGCCCATTGAAAATGAGAACTGGTTGCAGTGAATTTAGGCAGATTAACCGACGGATTATATTTACATCTGCGCATTTTAGGATGCTTGAGATAAGCACTTATGCATGAAGTTTGTGCCTCAGAGCGCGCCTTCGGCTCGGCTCCTGCAGCTGGCTCGGCTTCCTGGTATTTTAAGCACTCAGAGGTCGCATAACCGATGCATAGTAACCGTGGAAGCGTAGGCGTGCGCAAGGGGGCAGGGGGCCGCCCCCCCCCCCCTAGTCACCTAAGAGGGGGGGGGGGCAAAGTCTGCCCCATACATTGACTTAATAGGGATGGGGGGGGGGGCGCTGCGACGAACATTCGCCCGACTTCGCCCCCCCCGCGCACGCCTATGCGCGGAAGCACGCTGTTGAAACAAGATAGCCTTTCGTCATTAAAGAAACAGCAAAACTGGCAGAACTCAGCCGTCACTAATATAAATGCTGTGATAGAGTTATTTGTACTCAGGTTACTCATGAAACAGTCGAGCGCATTGGAGCTCATATAAGGATCAATGCTCTGGATATCGTAGAGATTGCCGGCAGAAGAATGGTAGGCTTTCGTCGCTGTTTCTTTTTATTTCTTCGCAGTCACTTATAGTGTAGCGCGGCTCGAAGTGTTGTTTGCAAACCGCACAGCAATCAGTGTGCAGCTAGGTGCAAAATCAGATTGTCGCCTCTTCTTTTGGGGCCGGCAGGCTCCAAAAACGGGAAATATCTCGGAGCAATTTTGGCACGCCTGCATATTCACTCGTGCACCAACGCGCGTAGCAGGCGTTGAGACACCGCTTAAAACTAAGTAATGTATTAAACGCACTCAAAACGCGCAATTACTAGCTTTCGTAGGCTGCGACGCGCGCGCGCCATGTGCAGACGCTCTCCACAGCTTCAGTACAAAGTGACTACAGCGCCGCCGCTACGATCGCCCGTCGGAGCATCACCCGAGATGCGGCGCGGCCGCTTCGTTCGTTCCACTGCCCCCTTCTAGTACACTGTAGCCAGGCTTAGGCAGGCCTAGCTGGTGGCGCCATGCCGTGGAAGAAAAGCAATTTAGGAGCACACCAACTTGCTTCGCTTTTTCACCAAAATGAGGTGCCACAAGCGGAACCGGTCTAAAGCGGTCACAAAGTTTCTGAAGCTGCCCCCACGACCTCCTCTCTGAAGAGAAGAGTACGCCGTGAAACGAGATAAGGTCGCGGCGGTCGGCCCGCCTGGCACTGAAAAAAAGAATAGGAAGCGTTCGCAAGACGGCTACCAGGCTACCGTGTGGTGCGGTGAAGCAAGCTTTCGAGCCGAGTGGGGCGACGCGGCTGCCGGGAGCCAAGAATTGGCGGTTTTTCGGCCTAGTTGATTCACGCGAAAACTCGAAGGGTGGTTTGGTGGATTTTTTTTGTTGTTGTTCTTGACAAAAAACTTCGCTATATCCGCTGAGTCGCATTTTTTTACTTCGTTAAAAGTGGACTTAAAGGGCCCCTCACCAGGTTTGACAATTTTGAGCTGACGAGCGCAATGCACGCACTGGGCGTTCACGATCACGTCTGCCAAAATTTGCAACGCTACGCGCCGCGGAAATGGGTCAAATTTCAAGGTGAACGCTGCTTGCCCTTCCCCTCGCGGGCGCGCGCTTTAGAGAATGAGGGGATGACGTACATGAGAAAATGGCCCTACGTAGATGGTAGTGCTGTGACGTCGCCCCTCTACGTAGACGACTGTGCTCTGACGTCGCCAACAGCAACACGTGACACTGCGATAATTATTTGACACGACGTGTAGTTTGTGTAATTTGTTGCTTGAATGGATGAATAAAACTTCAGAGCAATAATAAACCACACAAACAGAATGTGTGCGTTTTTAATTTTTACTGCGAAGTGCAGCGAGATTTGAGTCTAATCTTCCTCTGTTTCGCACGCGTTCATGTTCTCGCGCTTTGCGCATCGTGCAGACGCCACCCTTTACAACGAAACTAATTTTCTAGTGCGTTCCAGCGCTCATTAGGCTCATTTATCCTCCCGCGTCTAACTAGATTTTCATGCGGCACACCGCTAGTCTCGCGTCCGTACAAATGTTGCAGCTTTCGTGCTCAGTAATAGGGTGAAAGCCAAGTGATCGGCGAGGGCGCATTCGGCATAACTTGCACAGATGAAGCGCAACGAACGCCGCCACAACACCGCTCGCGTCTCGGGGGCTCGGGATGGTTCGGGCACGTCATGCGCTCGTGACATTTTGTGCGCATGATGTGTTCATGCGTATGCGTTATGTGATCCTCCTGCTCGCGTGCCGAAGAGGGCAGGGAGGGGATTTGGCTTGCGAAGGCTACACGGGGCGAGCGGCAAGGGTTTGCAGCTCGCCTCCTCGCATCATGGTTTCGCGCCGCTACAAATTATTGTTTTTCTCAGCTTCTAACGGACCGATTAGAAAAATTCTTGTAGCATAATGTTCTTTATTGGTCTCGCAACAACTTTCTATGTCTAACTAAAATTCGTTATGTCACCTGGTGAGGGGCCCTTTAAAAGGCATTGAAAATGCGGAAATTGGGATGGGAAATCAAGATCACTTCATCATAACCGCTATTTCGCTGTATGTGGGTTCGTTATAAATGGGCTACACTGTAATTACTACAAATAACACCCCCTATACTTTCCTTGGCATTATCGTCTGTTATTGCTCATTAAATTGTGTCTAACAAAGAAAAATGAGCCCTTAAAAGTCATTTTCTTTCCTTCATTCATAGCGAGGGTCTCGTTCTGGCAGACTTCATGCCTTCAGGTAGTATGCGAGGGATTATTTGTTAGCTGCCAACTTGTAAAAAAAAAAAAAAAAGACGTGCTACGTGATGCCAATAGGCAGAAAAAAAGTGTTCCACACTCGCCGCCATGGCTGCGATCGGCGCTGACTAACACTCCTAGGTTTAAATGCACATATATACCCCATAAAATGGACGAGAGGATGACCGCCGCCGTAGCTTAGTGGTAGAGCATCGGACGCGTTACTCGAAGGTCGCAGGTTCGGTCCCTGCCGGTGGCAAGTTATCTTTTCGTCCACTTTACTTTCTTCACACTTATATACCGTATATACTAGTGTAAGGGCTGCCCTCGTGTAAGGGCCGCACCCCTACTTTGGACGGGAAATTTCGAAAAAAAAAAATCAGAAAGTTCCACCAGAAAGGTGCACTGCCAGCTTTTCCGCTTCCGCCGACCTCGACGGCGCCATTATAGACCTCTCCCTGTTTGCAAACAGTGTGACGTCACTGGCAGTGTCCCGCCCCCAACTCCCGCCTATGGAGCAGGCGCTGGTTGGCAAGGAAGTTCCGCCGGCGGGATCTCTCTGCATAGCAGCGCTGCATGTGTCTGCGTTACTTCGATAGAGGTTTTTGCAAATTGCTATTTTCTGAACTCACAGCTGTTAAAAGGAAGAGTCACTGCCTATAATGAACGATTCTGTGAGGTCAACATATGATTTGTTCGTCGTGGATGACAGCGATAAAAAAATCTTATGCTCTTCGAAAGCGAATGACGTACATTTTCACGACGACTGGTGTTTGGAGAAATATTAGCATTACATGGATGCGAACGTACTCAATTTCCGTCGCGAAATCTGCACTGCAGTTTTAAACGATGTACAGCATTGGCGGCTACTGTATGCGAGGTCATGGATTAGATTCTTACTCACTGCGCAAAATTCCGATCAGAGATGAAAAAAAAAAAAAAAGATGGAAGCACTCATTGGCGTGCGTTCGGTTGAGGTTAACAAATCCCCATGAAAATTAAAGCAAAGCTTTCCCCTACGGCATTCCTCATAATCCACTGAGCAGTTTTGAGATGTTAAACACAATAATTTAATTATAAATAATCTCTTGCGCGGTTACTTCTCTGTATCTGATGCCTACAATGTGCTTCCATACTTACTCCTCTCCTCTAGACTTGGTACACAAACTTGGAATGTCACCTCACAAATATCGAGGCATAAGGATAAGCTAACTAGAATGTGATGAACAAGAATCTCCACTTCTTCCATACATCTCCAAGAAAAGGCGGTACACGTATGGTTCTATGCATTCGCCATGGTAAACCGTACATGCATGTTCTGCAATGCTAAAGCACGCTAGTAGCTCATGCATAGTCTCGCCTTTCAGCCCCGACATCATGCACGTCTTTTTTTTTGTGCGTGCAGCAAAAACACTGAGATGTACGCACTCGCAGATCATCGCATGAAATAAAATGTCCAGTCCTGATGTTCCGTTGACAACCAGCCACTGCAAATGGCCCTGTTAGACACAACGCGTGCCAGTGTTTTTGCAAACAAGATGCATTGTTATTCACACAGCACACACCTAACACAATATTGTCAGTTTCAATGTCCGCAAAGGTGAACTGATATCGTCGCTGCCTTTCAACGCACACTACACGCCACAGTAAATGCGGCACATTTTCGTAGACGATGCCGCTGTTCCTTACACAGACCACCACGTGGGTTCACTTCTCCAAGTTAAACAGCCAGCAGCATGGCAAATTTTGTGTCACGCAGACCATGACACATTTATATGTCCTTCGGCACACACCTCAAATAATCTTGGAACCGAAAGATGAAGGAAAAGGTTCAAAAGAAAAAAAAATGTGCGCCAAACACCGTGAGACTGTACCACGCTGAGCCGCAGCGGGAGTGTTTTGCCAACCACCAGCGTTGCACGTGCGCCGCGAGGTCACGTGACCGATGTCACGGAACGTGAATGACATAGGCCGGTAGAGGTCTATTGCTTTGTGTGTTGGTGTGGCGCATCGATGGTATTGTGTAGGTAGCTTGGCAGTGTTTCTTCAGACCGGTGTTGTCCGTGTCTGTAGTAGTGAGCCCTGTTTGAGCCAGCATAGATGAGGGCCGGCATTTGGGATTGTTCACTGCAGCCTTTAAACTGCAAGTGATGAAATATGCCGAGGAGCACGGCAAGCAGGAAGCTGGACGCAAATATGACGTCGATGAGAAGTGCGTGCGTTACTGGATCAAACAGAAAGATGCCCTCGCCGCTACCAACAGGAGCCAAAAGGTGTTTCGCGGAAAGAAGTGCAGATACCCGGAACTCGAAGGCGAACTTGTCAAATATGTCATCGACACTCGAAGGGACGGCTACAACGTCTCAACTGACATGATACGCATGAAAGCCCTGGCCATCGCTCGCCACATGGAAATACCCCAGGCACAATTCAATGCAAGTCGGGGGTGGGCTACGCGGTTTACGGGCTACGTGGTAACCAGCTCTGCATCCGCCGCCGAACGACGCTTCTTCAAAAGCTTCCAAGCGAGTACGAAAGCCATGTGATTATTTTGAGCGCGTGGCTTTCCGTGTCATTTGAAACAGTCCTGAAAGGCTTCGAGGTGACTGGAACTGCATGAACGGCACTGAGGATAATCGTCTCTGGGAGGACGCCGAGGCGAGTTCTTCCGAAAACGAGGACAGCGATAGTGAAATGGAATCGTAATAAAAACATTCCTGGCGCTTCATTTGCGACTTTGCTACTGTTGCGGAAACAGTACAGACCTTTGGTGAGCTGTCATCGGCCTGATTCGTGTAAGGGCCGCACCGAGCAAAAATTTCGAAAAAAAAGTGCGGCCCTTACACGAGCATATACGGCACTAATTACTTCAAATAACACCCCCAAACTTTCCTTGGCATTATTGTCTGTTATTTCTTTAATGCTGGGCACTTTCAGCATGACATGGTCTTCTTATAAGGAAAGTAGTGAGCACGCAGTTTTTGAGGAAACACTAGCAACCCAAGTGACAGTTGTTGTTTTGTGTCCGAAAGTGATCCCCAAGGGTGCAGCTGTTCTCACCAGAGCATTGCGGTGTAAAACTTCAACTTGGCATTGGTACCAAGACGCATAAACCTCAAGTGACATCAGGGGGACGAGGGTCTTAATATATAAAAAAAATCGTAAACAGAATGTCAGTTTTCAGTAATCATGATTACCAAGTCTTTATAATAACGTACAAAGTATGCTCTGGCAAAATAGCCTTTCTTTTTCTTGCACCAGATAATATGACAAATGTTCTGAAAACTTGGAATGAGATTTTCTTGTTATTTTTGTGAAGTGCATCTGCCTTACGGTAGTATTGAGGAAGTTTCCATGAAAAGATTTAAACAAACTCGGTATCATTCTTTTCAGCAACAACCGAACTACAGGCTTTTCTTTTTTTCACAACCTCGATGAAATTGTCATTATTTGATAAGTACCAGCTACTTACTGGAAGCTAATTCTTTCCTTCCAAGTGTGAAAATTATTTCTTGTCAGTGAAATAGCTGTTTTCACATCTAATTTGCTTTGGCCTGTGGTGTGGACCTTTTAGAAGAACGACATAGTTCTAAAAAGTAACTTTTTGTATTGTAAATTACCTAAGAATCTGTAGGAAATTACCTAATTACAAAGTGGGATTTTGTCATAACTTCCTTTCTAAATGAGATATTTGAGATCTCCATTCAGTGATGCACATGCATGCCAGTTTTCTTTATTGAGGTATATTATTTCAAGACCCTCGTTTCCAGTGGCGTAGCCAGGGGGTGGCTGACCGGGCTGCAGCCCCCCCGAAATTCTTTCGTACTGTCGTGTACCGCCAACCAAAACAGCCACCTGCGCCTGAAGTCATCCTGGATTTTTCTAGAATTGCTTTCCACGGTCGAAAAGACATTTTGGTACAAACATTGCTGATTTGACTGGCTGGCCTCGCTGCGCCCATGGCGGCCCTATAATTGGCTGTGCAGCGTATGACCGTCAGAAATGCCCTGCAAAGAGAGGCATAGTGCCATGGATTGCCAGTTTGCGACGCAGCGACACGCTGATTAATGGGCTCTGCTCTCCCACGCTGAGCCGTGCTACTGCAAAGGAGTAACCATTGTTGACAAGCCGGAAGCTTGGGATTAAGCTATACAGGCAGTATTGTGAATACATTCTAAAAAGACAGGGCGTGCAAACAAGGACACAAGAAAGAAGTCAGGACACCACAAACGGCGTTTGTGGTGTCCTGACTTCTTTCTTGTGTCCTTGTTTGCACGCCCTGTCTTTTTAGAATGAATACTTACCAACTAGCTCAGCTCTCTGTTATTGTGAATACACTGTTGCGGCGGCGACTTCTTGAACATGAAAGGATCATACCGAGCTAGCGGAGGGCCCAAAAAGTGGGTGGTCACCTTTGACAGCTGGCCAGGGATGTTTCGTTCTCCTGCCCCTCCCTGTACGGACACCGGGGAGTCGTTTTCGATATATAGTATCTTCGTCTTTTCACCTAATGCACCTTATTCGCTGGCAAAAAAATTTTGTTGCTCTGAAGGACAACTTGCAGAAAAGTTGCGCCTATAGCACACGCCACCGCACTAAGTTCCTTAGGTGGTTCGTGGCCTCCACAATTAGCTGCGGTTTCTCAAATGAGCGCCACGAAAAAAAAAGAGTGAGAGAAAAGGAAGAAAGTGGCGCTGCTCGTTAAACCAGCAGGAGAGAAAACATTAAAAAAAACCAAGCTGTTGCAGTTAGGGCTTTTGTTGACGGCGCCCACTGTGCAGACTACAATGCACCACACTATTTACAAAGAAAATGACACTGCTGGAATTCAACATGTCGGCACTAGCAACTTGATGCGGGCATGCATAGGGTGACATCACTGCCTCGGACGTGCATTTTCGGGGGGTCAGGCATAATTACATCATAGGGGGGATTAGGCGGCACCCATGGAGCCTTCGTTGAAAGGCTGCATTGTTGAGTTATGCAGGCTGTGTGCGAGAGCCAGGAACACTTTACATTCGAAAAGTCGATGCGGGATCCGCTTTCCAGAAAAGGAACATGTTGTGTGTTGTGTGTCGCTGCACATGGACTGTCATGAGTAAGGAGAGGACGTATGGACGATGAAGGCGACGAAGTAGGAGGAGAAGCACGGGGAACAGGCACGAGCGCGTGCAGGGTAGCACACGGCGCGATGCGCGTGACACGAGCCGTAAACGAAGGCAGCAGTTCGATGAGCTGGCATTGTTTGCGTGGCTACTGGAGAAGAAGGTCGCATTGGCAGCTACGTTCTGTTAACGGGAAGGCAGCGGGCGTTCGATACCGGAGGCCGTGACGCTGGCACTCCGTGGCGTGGCCGTTGACCTCGACGACGCTCGGGCGAGGCTCCTCAGAGGTGCTGCAGCACCTTGCGGCAATTCCGGATGCACCAGCAGCAGTCCCCCTTCAAGCTTCAGCCAGCAACAATCCCCGGGACGCCACGTCATCGGGTACAGCAGGGGCACTTAGGCCTAAGCGGCAGCGACGCCTGGCCACGTCGGCGACTGGGAAAAGGCTTACGGCAGCTTCGTGGTCTGTTATGCATCGGGACGACAGTTCATCGGGACGACAGAGGATTGTCGGCGACATCGACTGGGGAACCAGCACAACAGAGGCTGGACTTACGGCGTGTAACGGAACCAAGTAAGAGTGTTCCATTGGCGAGGCCTAAGTGGCCAGACAGACTCTAGTAGCGACGCGAGTCGGAGGTGTAGAAGTACTGAGAATTGTTTATTTTCGCATATTGCTCTAGTGTTTGTAAGATTTTGATTGTTAGTTGTTCTGAGTGTTTTTCTTATAGTTTTTCTTGTGTGCAATTAAATTATGTTTGCTGTGCCTACCTGCGCCTTCTAAATCTATCTCCAACGCACACGCCTCCGAGAACGGTGACATGGACGCCTTTCCGGAAGATGGATGCACATGGGCGCCTTTCCGGACGCCTTTCCCCTTACGTAAAGGACTACAGGGTACCCTCGTGTCAGGGCTATAAAGCGATGAAATGACCGTGTGCCGCGCGGGCTGGGAGCGAAGACATCGCTACATTTCCATGAAAAAGTCGCAGGTGCAGGATGCATACACTTCTTTAGATGTAAAAATGTTCCAAAAGACGGGTGAATTCATGATTGTAAAAGCTTTACTCGGATTTAACAAAATGACATGGACATTTCGCCGCCTATGCACTGTTGTGCCATTGCCTTGGCGGTCTCGACCGCCGACGCTAGTCGCCGTTCTCCCACGCTTCAGCGACTGAGAACAACATTTCTGAGTGGGATGGAGGGGAGAAACAGTAGCACTCCGTGCACCTGTGGTGTCGCCTCTCCGACGCCGTGCATCCTCTCACCAGTCTGGCCTTATCCCATCCAGGTGCGACAAAGTGGGGTCAACGAGCCGCCAATTCCTCAAAAAGGGTCATTCGAGTTGTCAATGTTGAACCTCTAAGCGCTGCGTCGTCAACTGGACATTGACTTTTGAGGTGGGGGTGGGCTTTTTATTATGCACCTACCAGTGCTGCTGGATTGGTGGAATCCTGGCCACTGCATTGAGAGGAGAAAGAGGGGGTGGACCGCAACCATGTTATTTGATCCGGTGCACCGAAGAGCGCAGGTGTCTGTTCACTGAGATTGAATGATGTAAATACTTGTACATAAAGTATTTTCTTCCATCAATTTGTCCTGCTGACGGCTCCGGGCACAGTGCCCCCTCGTGACCACACTGGCCACGCTACCCAAGTCGCAACAGCACCGCTGTACACCCCTGCACAGGACATAGCTTTGACCTAAACGATGCGACGACGTTGGCTCGGAATCGAAAGTGGAGCAAAAGAAAACGCCCGCAATCGTGCTTCATTCGTCTTAAACCATCGGCTTGCAACAACTGCGGCCCCCAACCGGAAGTTTGTAAGGACGTGTGTGACACTGGTCGATCTCTGCTCATTTATTGCCAGTGTATACTGAGAATGCCACCTGCATGAGTGGCGTAACTAGACTTCAGGGAAAAAACTGCTCTGCAATCCCAACTGATGCAAGAGTCGCCGGCACTCTGCGGGACTGCTCGACGCCTTGGCTCTCGGGGCGTACCACCGTCGCCTGGTCATACGCATGCCAGCTTTTGTTTTCTTTTGAACTTTTGTTGTAATTAGCCACTGTTAAGCATATACTTTTGAACTGTTAACGAATTGTGATTCGAGCTTTTACACACACACACACACACACACGCGCGCGCGCACACACACACACACACACACACACACACACACACACACACACACACACACACACACACACACACACACACACACACACACCACACACACACACACACACACACACACACACACACACACACACACACACACACACACACACACACACACACACACACACACACACACACACACACACACACACACACACACACACACACACACACACACACACACACACACACACACACACACACACACACACACACACACACACACACACACACACACACACACACACACACACACACACACACACACACACACACACACACACACACACACACACACACACACACACACACACACACACACACACACACACACACACACACACACACACACACACACACACACACACACACACACACACACACACACACACACGTAATGGGCACTAGCAGAATGCTCTACCACTGAGCTAAGGCGGCTGTCATCCCCCCGTCCAGAATCCTAGTGCTTGGGCTTTTTGTGAAATATTTTTAGCCTTTTTCCATGGTAACCCATACCATAAAAAATTTTGAGGGAGATAAATTTATAGCTGGATTAGAGCAGAGGAAAATTAACTGCAATCAGCATCTACGTGGAAGGCTCTGTGCATCTGCAGCAACACAACGAAATCGCACACAGCACTGCAGTATGTATGCATAAATGTTGAGCTGTAGAAAAAAAAAGTTTTTGGTTCAGATATTCACACTCAAAAGTAGAGGACAAACATGTTTTCTGCAATTGTTAAAGCATGTATTAAAGGGTGTGCTCCTTATGAGGCCAACAAGCAGTTACGCTACAAACATGCTTCACAGGAGTCACATTGGTGCTTCCAGAAATCTGTTGGAATATGTCATGAATCATAGAGAAGGATAATTATTTCTCAAAGAGGCTTGTTCTTTTTTGTGAGAACAAAATGGACCATATAAAAATAGATGCCACCATACACGTTTGCAGCCTGAACTGTTTTCCTTGCAGTGATATTCCTGGCAAGTGTGCAATATCAGTGGCCTCAGCAGCAGCTAGGTTGTGTGGAAAGATTAAAAGCATTGAGGACATAGTGGTACATCGCATGGACTGCAAAACTGCCCGACTTTGCTGCTGCAAAATGCACTGCGGTATTGCTAGGCATACATCTGCTCTGTCTTCTTCGGAAAGGGACCACCACCATCACATCTTTCATTTGTCATGTCGTAGAGAGACCCCCTTTTTTTTAGAGGAAGAGGGGGTTCACTCGGACATCCCCGTCGCGTTCGGGCACGTTAAAGCATCCTGGGGGGGGGGGTGTAGCCCTGCTTGTTTCCAGCTTGTCATTCTAGTATCGGGCCACTATCGATTCCACCCTGCTAAGTGCGTGCTATAAACCTCTTTGAAGAAAGGCCTCGGCGGCATCATTGTTGCATATCCTTTTGTGGTTGTACCATTTTGTCGTCTCTTGAGGCTATTGTTCACAGCATGAACTAGAGTTATTGAGCCATCTTATTACTGCAGGGCTTAGTTGTCCTTCACACTACAGTTCAGCACCTGAAATGCTTTCCAAAACTTGTTTCTGAAACTTGGCGCACTGCACAACGGAACGCCGGCCTCGTAATGACCTCAAATGAGGAGAGCTCTACTTGTGTCTGCTATCAGATTTCATTAAAAATGACCGAAGAAAGTTTTGGGCTCTTAAAGTAAGACTAAGTATCCTGAACACAGCTATAAATATGTCAGGCTAAAGAACGCTTGCCAGTTAAAAAAATGATTACGACACTCTTTCTGAGAGGTCTCATGACATTTGGCCAGACAAAAACACACTACTTGTAGAAGCTTCTTCTGTCCTTACTTGAAGACGTCATGCAGGAACGAAAGGAATAATCACCATCCAATGCCACTTAGGAATTTTTATTTAGGTGTCCTCATGAGGTCACTATGGAAGAGAGGGTTAAATGAGAACAGAAATCTGGGCTGTGTATTGTTTTAAATGAGTTAGCAGCAAGTGTTATGTAGGTGATTCTCTGGTGCCTCTTGTTTACAGCTGAGCTGTCTTAGTTGACCCTGGGCTGTCATAGTAGCAGCAGTAGTAGTAGCAGGAGGCGTGACTGGAGGGGCGCGATAGAGGCTCGCTTCGATGTACAACGGTGCCTGCACACCTGCATGTTCCAGTGGGCACGGCCACACCGGAATGCTACTGTAGTGTTCCAGCATGGCGGCCATGAATGAGCGTGCAGGATGGCTGAAGAGCGAAGCAATCCTGAGTGAAAACAAAACGTGGGAGCACAATGACGTCAGCTTCTCACGGCGTGCAACTGGCTAGATTATTTTTCTTTTTTGCATGTGAGAATTAAAACAGAAGACCAACTGATATTTTAAGTTTTTTTTTTTTGAGGAAGTCGACTTGGTGCTAATTTCGTTGATAAACTACAATCTTCAGATCTGTGCCCTTGAGTGCAATTATGTTTGATAGTATACATAACTTGCAACTACGTCACACTGCGGAACTCTGGGATACGATTTCGCGACATGCGCCACTATTACCGAGCACATGGCAGCAGACGACACCGACTCAAGCTGTGCGGCTCTCGCATTTCCCGTCAACGCTGCACATCGCAACGGCTATTTGTGCGATATTTGGCTGCTGCACGAGAAATGTAAATCAAAATTAAAAAAAGTTATAGTTCCACCGCAAGGGTGAAGCAATGAATGCGATAGCAACAAATTGTAGTGTAACACGAAGTGAGGCTGCCAGCTAACTGTTTTGTATCTGATCTCGCGTAACTACAAAACGCTGGTGTAAGAGAATACGGCCGCTCCAGGGAGAGATGCTCTCCGCATAGTCGTCACTTCGCATTGAAAGAGCAGCACGTAGAAGGGCATACAAGCCACCCGCTGTGATGGCTTTCGAGATAGCGCGCACCAGCGATCGCGCCCTTAGATTCAAAGTTCAAAGTTGCTCCTTGCGCGACTCCCCCCCCCTCACGTCTTTGGGGCTCATTAAAGACGGGGCATTTCCTGTCTGCTTCGACGGCAGGCAGGCCTCCCGAGCGGTGTGATGTTGTCGCATGCACCCACCGAGCGACAGAAATAGGCCGGCTCGTTTGAAGTCTGCTTTGGCCGCGTTCGTCGCCCCGCTCACGCGCTTTTACCCGCGGTAGAACGTACAGCGTGCGGGGGGACCTTATCAATTTGGACTTCATACCGGAAGGACATGACGGTGACGGCAAAAACTCGTCGAGGCTGTCCATATAATTACTGTCACAATAAAAAGACCAGATGCGGGGCCTTACTATTTGCCAAACGTGATCACAAACCCGTTCAACCCCACGAAAGAGCTGTCCGAGAAGCAGAGCACATGGCTTATGTGCGCGTAAACAGGAAGGACCTCAGACGTTGCACAAGATTTGTGTGTGCGGGTGTCACTTCATAACAGGCAAGTTATGCTTCCAAATCTCCTCACCTTTTTGCTGAGTGTATCACCACGGAGTTATGCGTGAGGTCAATTTTTGTCAATGTGAAGCACCGAATTGGACACAGCAATCGCGCCTTTGTTTTTGGGAGGCCCTCTTAACTCTTTGGTGAAACGAACCCCGACTGTGCGCCAAGCGCATTATTGGGCCATGGTTTTCTGCAACAATTTGTGTGCCACAAAGTGTAGGTGGCGAAGAGCGCCGCTGTAGGTGACTCGTGCGAAGTTGTTTTAACCATTACGTGTGACACTACTGACGACACTGCAGGCTGCATAATTTCCTGAACGATTCTTGTTTCTTCATAAGTGCAAGGCAAACGATCAAAACACGTGGACTACACCGAACGATCCGCGCACGAACGTAAACACAGCACGGTCACTGAGATGTATGTGCTCGGTGATGATGGACGGAAGACAGGAAGTGACGTCACTTGCAAGTCATGTATTACTTGCCAAGGCACAGGGATTCACTGCTCGATTTTTCTTGTAGCCATTAGTACACTATTCCAGCTTCTTTACAGAAGCTGGAATAGTGTACTTGGTCCTCACTTTATCATGTTTACACAACATACAGGAAAACGCAAACGGGATAACCGTGCTACCTGACACTCGTACAAACCAGGCAGTGTGTATGTCCGGTTTACAGGAAAGTTCACTGCAACAGACACAAGCAGAGTCGTGTGCTGTCAGATTTGTCCAAGTGTGCTTCATGGATTAACCCGTTTTTGACAGAGTCTTTTGGCCAGGAACGATACAAAAATGCAGATTTTTCTTATTTGCCTGCATGATTCTACGTGTGCTGAAACAACTTGAAAACATATTTAAAGGCGCTTAGCTTGCAAGATCCACGCAAAATATTTTCTTAATGATACGCTTCACTGCACTGCACCATGGTGAGTGCCCGAGCAGCTCAAGTCGTCGGTGCAGTAAATGTCTCTTTAAAATAAAAAAAAAGTAAAGCACAATGATAAGAGAGTCTGTGAAAAATAACATTAGATGTGCTGGTGGGGTTTGTTGACATCTACAGTCGAACCCACTTATAACGATCCCATATATAACCTGTGGAGATAGGTTTTGCACGAAGCATACCCTACAAGGCGACCGGGAAGGGACGCGACGTTCTCCACTGCCGCAGCGAACAAAGACGCTACGGCTGGGTTCGTCGACTCTCCGTCATGGTGCAGAAAAGGCACTCAAGGCAGGATGTCAACAAACAACACGGGTTTATTAACCCAAGATGCAGCACAGTATGACAGTCACGGGCTTCCAGGCCGTAAAGGGAACTCCGCAAGACTGATCGAGTGCGCTTGCCAGCGGCGCTACGACTATCACACAAAGGGCAGCAGTCGAGCACACGAACGAGAAGCCGCCTGCCAGGGCAGTGCGTCAACCTCTCGTGCAGGCCTGAGAGCATCTGACGCGGGCCAAGCCAGCGCCAGACAGAAGCGAGCTCACAGGAGAGGGGATTGTCACTGGCGGCCATTGAGGACAGGCAAAGCGCGGTGACGTAGGCTAGCGGCATGTCCGGACGCGTGGCTCGTGCGGGGAAGACCAACACATGGCTCGCACCAAGCAAAAAGGCCTGGCGGCGTAGCCACGGTATCCATGTCGCCGAATGACGGCGGTTCCCGGCGCTCGAGCCGCGCGGTGCCAGCACACGCGCTAGTTGGGGAACGAGGCGCCAAAGGGGAGGGCGCGCTCGATTTCCACAAACCATCTATCGGTTATAACGACCATATTTGGGTGCACTTACGATTTTCCTATGCTAGCCATTGAAGCTGCATCCACATATAGCGATCATTTTTCAAAGCCTCCTACTTTTACAACAAACACTTCAGACACAGTCGCGGTAAAAATATGACGCATACGAAGCGAAAAGAAGTTAAAACAGGCCTTCTAAAGCATGAGAGGGGCGCGTGCTTGCATGTGACCCGCTCCAGTTTACTCACGAAGGTGAGCACCGCATGCAGATTTTGGGCGCTGCGAGTGAGGTCGCTCACTTTCCAGGCGTTTCTTCAATGGCAGTGAGGAACAAAATAGGAGGCAGCCTTGCGGTCAGCTTTCGTGTGGTAACCTTTCTGACGCCGTTCTCTGCAGCTACAACCGCCTACGATGAACCAAACAATGCCTTGGAATGCAAGAAGGCATAAACGTAACAAGTGATAACCAACTTTTCATCGCATAAAGGTTCACTGTGTCCTTAAACTCGTCGACGCCACAGTGTGCCGCAAAAGGTCGTCCGTCTTTTCGGTAACGGCAGAGCCTGGCTGATTGGTGTTTAGCGATGCTTTCGCGAATAAGCATCAGAAAAGAGCGAATGCGAGGTGGCGGCTGTCGATGAACATGCAACTATGACTTATAACCGACCTTATCGCAGTCAGCTGCACGTGTGGCATACCCTGTGCGGATTGATGGCGGTACGAGCCCCCCAGTGCTGCCGTTCGCCGCCGCCGTAACATGCGAGACCACTTTTAGAAGTGTGCGTCGCTTTGTAGAAACGAAAGTAGTTGCTCACTGTTGTTGCACTGAGAAACGTCAAATGCACTGACAGCGTGCAAGGCCGCGAGAGCTTTGCGGAGTGTGCTTTGCTTGCAGAATGCTTGTCTTCGCCGCGTTGAACGAACAGGCTACTCGCCGCACCCGTGCACGGTTCAGAATAAAGCAGGCACGAAGAACATACAAACGCGCGCATACGGTATACAGCAAGTGGCCCGGCACTGACTCTGTGGGCCGAGTAGGCGACACGCTGCACGCAACTGGCCAGGGATGATCGGCTCCTCGTGGCGGTATCGTGCGTCGGGGAAACGGTGTCAGTTCATTGCAAAGGTGGTTAATTCACTCGTCAGCACGCAGCGGGCGTCGCTTCACGACTTGAAAAGGCTTAGCTTTTCACCGGAGGGCTTGTTAGCACTTTAATAAATGTGCACAGAAAAAAAAAAGTGGCTTGACCGCTAAGTGCACGTTTTTAAGGGTGAGTCTATATACAAGAACCACTTTTCGCGAAACTTTCGAGTTCGTTATAAAGGGGTTCGACTGTATTGGCATCCAGATACAGTAGTCCTCCAAATTCAGTGAGTTAGACAAGTTATGCTACTCTGCGTCATCGCTGCCACACTCGCAGAACTGAAATCCTTCTTCATTCTCAGAGTCCGACAAAATTTGGGCAAGCAAGCATTTTTTCCTTGCGCAGCTTTTGCCGGTATGCACACGCACAGACGAAGTTGTCATTTTTTGGTCCCGGTTACCAGAATCAGCACCTCCTCTTGTTTTTTTAGTGCCTGGGCGAACACTCTCCTCGGGCCGTTGAGCACGCGCTCCGCCTCCGCTCGCCGCTGACGCGTGGTGGCGCTGTGCGAGTAGACTATGGGAACCTGGCCCTGAGTGGCCGCTCATATTACGAAGCTCACGAATTCGCATTTGCATCCGAGTTTAATTGCATTCGTGCTTCTCGCAGGCTTTCACAGGTACAGGGGGGATGGAAAGAAACTCTAACACAGCGGTGCGCTGTTTTCATCACGCTCTGACCGTGGTGGCAATAAAAAGACACTAGATGGTCTTTGATTCGGCAGACAGTCTGTCAGGCCGTGCTGCCGGTTCAATGTTTGCATTTGAGTTTGAAAGCATTTGCGTTTTATTTTCTATTTCAGGCTATTGCAGCTACGTCATTCACATGCCTTAGTATGTCGTACTGTTGTGTTCCACTTGGCAAATTGAATGGAAAGAAATCACTATTGTCTTTTGCTTATTTTTCTTTATTAATAAACAAAACAACAACAACAAAAAAAAAACCTCGCAGGGCCCCTTATGCATTCACCTATAACGACTGAAAGGCGAAAGCCATCGGCTTTTTTTTCTTCCCAGTCAATGTATTGAACATCCCCTGCCTCCCTCTGAGATTTTTCTGCACCTGACGTGGTTTTCTTACAGCCTCAAGGATCGGAGGCACTGCAAGCTTTCTGGATCTCAGATGGTTATGCGCTGCCGCCATGATTGGCCCATTTTGACCAAGCGAAGATGTGATATGACGACGTCACGATGATGTCACAAAATTTTATTATCTGTGACTTCATATGATGACGTCATCACGTAATTATTTTTTGCATCACTCGTGCTGACACTGCTGACGCTCAATTTTCTTTTCTGATGAGGCATCTAAGGCTTTCGCCTTTATACACTATTTGGCTGTCGTTCCATGAAATTGCAGCTGCCGCTGGTGTTCGGTAGAGGTGGCTTCCAGCAATTAGGCGGGATAATTGGTCTCCTAATACATTTTCCAGCTACTCTAGAACATGTAGCCATCATTTACGACCCGATGATTTCATAGAATATAAGCGGTGGCTTAAGAAGGATGCAGTAGCGTCAGTCTTTGCAGACTACCCTTCACCTTTGCAGCCCAAGGTAACAACTGAACCAAGCATGGAAAGTATCACTAAATGTGACCGTGCTGCGTCCGAACAGTCAACGAATGCACGTACCAGTACAACGCTGCCTCGCGAACGCCACCATGTGCAGTGCTGACATTACGTCTCGAAGCTGAAGAATCAGAGCCCATGGACACCACATGCGCTACCGGCGGAACAACCGACAATCATCATGTACAGTGTCACAATGAATGCGTGCACAAGGCTGGGCAGGCTGCCCCATGCAAAAAAAGCATCCAGGTCGACAGCCAATCGGCCTCTACTTTGCTCACTACTGAAAAGACCAAATGGAAGAGAAAAGAAAGAGAGCTGAGGAACCAGATACTGAGGCTATAATAATCCGTCCACAAATACAAAGGTGAACTCAAGCAACTAACAACAGGCCGCATTTTTTACGCCTATCACATTGGCTCAAGTTGAGAGTCGGCACTACGACTTTAGACTTGAACAACAGCGTCTGTTCACACACATCAGCCACTGTTGTAGGAAGCGCGCGGCATATGCAGCTGTTTTTGTTTGTTTTTTGTACCACCACAATTTAACTGGTTTAAGCTCTGAAATGGTGGAGTTAATTTTCTGGCACCAGCTGTTGCTTTCTCCCAGTGGCAACAAATGCAATTGTCAAAAGCTTTACGAAGGGAATGGGTGATCACGTATATCCCTGTAAGCAGGCTAGTAACATTTGGTGCTATTTAGCGCACGAACTCTAGGCTTGCGTATAGTGTGCTACACCAGCATACAGTAGTGCACATCAAGGAACTTTAAGCGCCCCAGCTTTCCGTATTAGCTCCTGGCAAATGCTGCTTTCAAAAATCCCCTTTCAGACAGAATGTGAGAAGGGCCAGGGGGCCCACCTGCACCACTACCACTTTCAGACAGTCAAAAACCGACTCTCAGTCAAGCGAACGTAACGATGACAAAACAATCTTCCGCGCATCACTGGCATGCGCTGTCTGGTATGGGCCTAGCAGATGACGCGCGAGTTTCTCGATCAAATAGCCGCGAATGACACATACCTTTGAAACGTTCTGGTTGCCCAGGATGACAAGCGCTTCTGATTCCCGTTTACAAGTTTTCATTATACTGTAAACAGCGCGAATACAGCTGAAAACTGAACCACATAGCAGCTTTGAATGCAGCCACGGCATTCGCTTCCTCGAGCGACGACGCGACGGCGGATCTACTCCGGTGGCGGCGCCTGGCAGCTAACAGCTGCACTAACGCCGACAACCGGTTCCCATTGCGCTCCTCTCTTTCGCCCAGGCACAGAAAAATAGAGGAGTCGCTGCCAGAATCAACTTCTTTTTTGGCTGAAATGCATGCTTCGAGCCGTTTTTAAATTTTTTTGCCGCGCCGTCTGTTGAAGCCAAAGAGAAATGAACAAAATGGGTCAGGGTAGGTAAACTACGGCCCTGCCAAACGCTTGTTTTAGCCTGAACGAGCCCAGCTGTCTTCGGTGGGAACAATGCGAACCGTGTGGACGAGCTCAGCCCATCTAGGGTAGGGAATGGGTTAAAGACTGCTGCCAATAAATAGAGGGTAAAAAACTTGGAGGACACTTAAGCATTGCCCTGTTTACATCGCCTTCTCATTCACTTGGCGTGCGTTGCTTCTCGATGGACTGTCTTTTGAGGAAGGAGTGTCCGTGCATCGTTGTAAGCTCCCCTAGGGCACCTGCTGCATGTACAGTGCCCACTGTGCATCTGCAAGGCAATACGTGCACCTACACGCAGCTGCGCACTTTGTTCATGCTGAGCCTTTTGCAATGCAATGGTTGGGCAGCTTTAAATGACTTACTCATTATGCAATTGACATTATGTGATGGCTGGTGCAATTTTATGCTTCTCGCATGCAATATCACATACCTGCTAATGTAGCTGCTCTCTTGACGTGACGCCTGTATAAGGTCTTTTTCTAAAGCAGTTTCCAGCTCTGGTGTGGCTCTGTGGTAGCATACTTGACTGCCATGCAGAATGCCTGGGTTTGATTGCAGCTCAATTGCCAAATTTTTATTTGTTTCACTCACCACGATGAATGCCAACAACGCTTACGACACCGGATCCTTATCGCTATCTCGTTAGAACAGGCTTGTGTTCAGTCAATAGAAGAGAGTGGTGTGATGTTAAGCACTTGCAAAGTGTGTGTACCCTGCAAGGCTGGTATCAAATTCCACTTACGTGTGGAATATTGATATGTGAAACAGAGCAGTAGGTGTCTCATTGTTTAATCAATTAGACGTTGAACAAGTCCGTGCAATTACATTTAGCATAGCACTTTTGCTCATGTGGCTAGTTAGCATGGCTTGTAGCTACAGAGGCTCTTTTTAAAATACGAGATCATTGAAGCTTTCTGCATTAAAAGCATTGGAGAGGGATGTGTCAGACAGCCTTTATTACTACACAATGTGAATATTGGCATGTGTACTCGTCCCACTTGGTATGAACTTTGTTTCTGTTAAGGCTTTACCCATTCTGGTGTTTGCCTTTGATTACAGGTTCGTGTGTGTAGCAGTCCCTCTACATATGCAGTAAAGGTATTAACTTATGAGAGTGATTGCTCCGTGTTTCTATCACACGGCGACAATTATGGTGCTTTTTTAGACAGTGTACTTATGGGGCTGATACTCTGGCTGTGCAATGTTTTTTTTATTTATTGATTCCTTTGTTAACTTATTGCGCAGTTTGTACAGGCTTTTATTTGTGCAGTTTAGAAAGCATGGATGTATGCATGGATGAATGTCTGTGAAGCCTGATGATTTTGTACCCTTTGTTGGTGCATGGACCTCCTTGCTTGTTAGACTGTTGGCACGCATCCTCCCAGCCCCAAGAGCTTCCGTTCAGCCAGCCCACTCGACTCTTTGAAAAACCAGGTCTGTTATGACTCCTTTGACACATTCTGTTTGGCTACAGTGGCTGCAGTGATATGCTAGAAGCATTTAAGCCACAGCAGGCTTCTAAGTTCACTCAAAAGCTTTTATTTATCTCCCCCAAGTCACATTTTTATTGAAGATTTAAGATTTTCAAAATTACTTTTGAGGAACAAGCAAATACAGTAAAACCTTGGTGATACGAATCTCGCAGGCTCACTAAGACTATTTGTATCATCCGAAATTTGTATAACCAGAAAACATGGAAAATTAGTATGCGACAAAAGAAAGCTGGCGCAAGTTTTCATTTGTTTCTCAGGGCTGCAGCAATGCATGAACAGCTCTGAATGATTGCCAGTGAAGTTTTTAGATGTCAACGATCGTACTTGTACTCGTAAATATATGGCCTGTGCGCGCATGTAATTCATGAACCAGGTGTGTTGTGATCCGTGACAGCTAGTAGCCCTTTCCTAATCTTTGTACGTCTTTCCGCATGACACAAGAGTACTGCGCCAAAAGTGACTTACCGAGTGCTTTGCACGCGATAGATGAAGGCCTGAAAATTTTAGAACCGCTGTCCTTTGTTGATGTTATTTTCTTATCGCAGCATTGTTGGGTTGTTTTTCGGGAGATTTACAGCCGTGCTAGCACAATCGGAGAGTTGACAGGTGTGCGCGTCCTCAACATTCGTGCATGTTAACGTTGCAAGGCCATGCTCCTTCGCCAAGACTATCTGATTCCTATTTCGCCCTTTGTCCACCTTTCATAGGATTTATGATGCTGCGGACATGGCTTGCATCGACATGGCAGGCACGTGTAAACACAGTACAGCAACAGCAGCACTTCGACATGTTAAAAAAAAAAGTGTGCGATGCCAACACCATCTGTAATCTAAATGCAAAGGCACACAAAGGCGCATTAGGGTCTCCAAGATTGGCGCGCACAATCTCTGGGGCTAAGACGCCTCACTGAAGGTTTACACTGACAAACTGCCGGCGCGGCGCACATGCCGGCGCTTGGGTTCCCGTGCCCAGGCGTGATTGCTGCGTCTTCCGCGACCAACGTTACTAGAACAAACTCAGTTTCAAAGCTCCGTATCTCCGCCAGCGGAGGAGGGTGGTCCGAACGGCGGTCGCGAGAACTAGCGGCGCTGCAGTTCCGTCTTGCGCCACTATCGGCGCGTCGTCTGCTGCCACGGCATAACGCTGCGGTCCGCCGCGCAGTTGCTCGCGGCAACTGCGCGGCAACTTTCTTATTGTACTAGTGGCAAACTCAAACATTTATCTATCTTTCATTCGACGTTCGCGCACCTCATTTGCGGACTACTTAGGTGGATATGCATGCATAAGGTCGTCTGTACGCATTGGCCCACGTGCGTTGTTCATTGATTGGCTAAGAATCGATGTTCGGTCTATATTTGAGCTGTCTACATTGCGCTTAACTTCCAAGCAATGGAGTTTCTAAGCGAATGAGGGTTTTCAGCGTAATTTTTATAACTACCACCACAATTTTAGCCGCTGCCATCTTATCTAGACCAAGAACAACCCAACACGTTTGTAAAAACCTTTAGAGTGTACAAAGAATTGTACTTACTCGAGATACAAAAACATTTTAGAAGAACAATACTCATGTTGTCTACAATTTATTGAAAACAACTTTCTAGTAAAACATCACCAATGCTTTGCAATGTTTGCAAGACAAGTTTTCGCGACGGTTAAAGGTATATTGACCCAAAATCAGAAACTTTTACGAGAACTCTGTAAATGAAATCTCAGTGTGCGATTACATCGCATGAACGTCGTCTCTGAGCAATTTTTTCAGCGGATAGTTGTATTTTCGGTGTCGCATCTTTCTACGTTGCATCCTTCAAGGGTGCCTTAAACAATTCGAACTGATCGGCCGTGATGTGAGCACCGAGCAATTCGTGCGTATTCTTTCGCTAGAAGAGTCGACATTATTGACTCCTTCGCACAACTGCAGTTTTTCAACTTCACCGAGCAGATGTTCTATGCCCGCAGCACTTCTTACACTATACGACAGCCGTTTGCGTTTCGTGCTGTAGCTGTTCACTACGCAGTTAAACTGCTCGTCAACTACAATTATCTTTTGCACAAGTAAGTCTCCGTTCCCGAAGCAAAGTGTGGGATTGGGCTAGTTGGTATTCCATTATTAAACTGCTCAGCGCAAAAGATTTGACACGGTACACATAGAAAAGACGAGGACCAGCGCTGGTCTTCGTCTTTTCTATATGTGTACCGTGTCAAATTTTTGCGCTGAGCAGTCCGTTCCCGAGCTGGCGAGTGTAAAATATTCCGCACATCTTGTTCCGAAACCTCGTCATAAAATCTCTCGAAAATCCACTGCTTTGAAGGCATAGTTGACAACTGATCGAATGTTAGTGTGATGCAACTCTCAGTCTCGGTAGCGTATATAGGTAATCGCCTGCCTTTCGTTTTGCTGTTCTGTTTCCGGTGGCTTCTCCAAACTGGGCACTGGGCTTTCGCGGGATGCTGTGCATTTTCTGGGGGGATTTGCACCTTGGTCCCGAACATTTTGGCTTTGAAATGTGGGGTGGAAGTACTGGGAACAAGCACGGCACGGCACCGGGCGCGAGTTCCCCCTTTCCACGTGGGATCAAAACTTCTTGTCCCGCAACGACACGACGATATTGCTTTACAATGTCGTCACTCTCAAAATGAACGTCACAGACCTTGCATTTCGCAGTAAGCTTTCTATCTTTGCGATGCAAAGCTTCAATGGCGTAGGATCTTTCGGAGGTCCGAAGTGTCGTGAAGCGGAGTCGTCGTTGCGGTAGCCGCTCTTGCAGCCCGGCGCAAAGCAAGTCGGCATACCGCACCGTGAATCTGTTCGTCCTCGTTACGCTCCGTACATCATGCATGTGTCTTCGTACAAGACGCTAAGCCTGGTCAAGAACAGTCGCAAAAAGGACGAGCTTACAAAACGCAGACGTCGCTGTAACCCACGTGCGCTCCTACATCGGCGGCGCCGATCACAAGCGCTAGCCGCGGGAGCTAGACGTGACTGCAGCGCCACTAGTTCTCACGACCGTCACGCGGACCGCCTCTCCGGCGGAGCTTTTAAACTGAGTTTGTTCTAGTAACGTTGTCCGCGACAGCGCGGACAGCACCTGTTTGTACCTGCGCGGTAGCGTACGTTCATATCAAACGCTGTGCGGTGAAAACCTGTTCGCAGCAACCGTACTCAGTTACATTGCAGGCCAATGGGCCTTGGCTGGGACCAAAGAAAAATTCGTACGAGCCGTGATCGTATCACAGAGGTTTTACTGTAATTTTAAGTCACAGGAAAGGAACAAAACTTTTGTACAGATAGGCTTCTGTTGGAACATGTAGATAAAGTAGCATAAATAATTTTTTCAAATGATTAATTGATTTCCACATTTGGTATCATGTCGTCTTATTTTCCATTTTTGTTCACTGATCATGCAAAGGTGCTATCACAACAAAGATGGCCTCGTCCAAACCAGTTGTGATTAGAAAATAAAGTTGATAGTTGCAGCATTTGGCCTAAAGGTGGCCATAGTGTTGTGTACAAAAGCAAAGCTAAAGAGAAACTTTCAGAGACACCTTTTGGACATTTTCAATACGTCACCACATGCGTGGCCACCTTGGCCGATTTATAAGGAACAGTGTTGCTTCGTATAGTGGTGCTTGGATTGCGACGAGCTGCTCAGGCTTTTCTCCTAACACTCACAAAATGTTTTCACACGTGTGTGCTTGCGTGGCAATATCGCAGTTAGGAAGTGTGTGAACTAAGTAATTAAGAACAGCCTTGCTGGCGAATATCGGTTTAGTGAAAAGACATGACATTCAGAAAATCAGTTTTATCAATGTCCATAACTTGAAATGATGTGCCAGAATGACAAAGTTACTGCCAGCATGGGTGGGATTATGAGATGGCAAAGCTAGGTGAAGCGAGAATACTACCAAACTACAGAATAAATGAAATTGAAGAATCAAGCTTTGGCAGACTTACCACATGGTTCCACTGCTGTGTGGTTAAAGGAAGGCTTACATATTTGATTCTGGGTGCAAAGTTGGACGAAAACAATAGAAACAAGGGATGCTAGCATACAGCTCTTGCATGCATGTCTTTTATTCATTGTGCTAGTTTAGCAATAGTGCAACCTTATTAACCCTTTGAGGGTCGAATTTTTTCGCGAAATCCAGTCCAAAAATGTGTAATTTTTTTATTGCTGAAATAAATTCTTCATACGATTCTATTTAAGAAAAAAATTGTCTAAAATTTTTTTTCGTGACCGTAAAGTGACAAAAAAATCGTTTTTGTTGTTACATGCACATGGTTTATTCGCAGTAAAATCAAGCAAAATCCTGACAAAGAAAGCTTAACAGTTTTTTATAAAGAAAAATTATGCATTGTATTAAACATAGCTCACAGACATACAAAAATAAGCGCACCAGAGTACTTTTCCGGTTAAAAATGTTCGTGCTCTAACACTAAAAACTTTTCAGCGTGTGATAGTCATTGAAGCATGGCTCGCCGCGCACGCTTTTCAGATGTCGCTCTGTGATCGTCATCGGCGTCTAAACTAGTCAAAAAATCCTCGTCTGACAAACTGAAATCCAATTAATCAGATTCTGATTCGGCACTTGGGGAATAGTCCGCATCGGAAGAATCGCTGCTCGACTCACCGGCAGCAGAGCAGCCGGCGCGCGCTTCCATAGCGTAAGCGAACTGCGTCAGTGAGCGCACGGAAGAAAGCTCTATAGTTGTGCGGCCGTCCGGAAAGTAAAACGAGTGAAAAATCTACAGTAATCCTTCGCCTCATCGCCAACAAGACGAAGTTAGCTTTTCCGAGACCCCAAAACAGGAAACGCAATCACGGCGGTGTCGTTTGTGTAATTTAGCGCCGCACGGAAACAGATGTAATCGCGCCCCGGGGTGCAATAAACGAGAGAGTAAGAAGCGGTCACCCTTTGAGAGATTATAAACCAAACAGCCATCAGCTTCGCGGGCACAAGAAGCGAAAACTACCCGAAGGCCGAAATCGGAACCAGCCGCACCGCGTGCGCGCGTTCCGATGCGCATCTGAACGCCGCCGCGCCGCTTTGGAAAAGCGAAAAAAAAAAAAAAAGACGGAGAGACATCGGCGCATTGAAAAAAGTTCCACGTATTCTCGAAACGTGGCAGCACATTCCAAGCAAAAGAAATGATTGAAGAAGGCGCGCATTTGAAACCAACCATTCCGCGGGCGCGCTCGGTTGCGCAAGCGATAGCCGGCGCGCCGTTTTGCGAAGCATAAAAAAAGCAACAACGGAGAGACATCGGCGCATGAAAAAAATTCCACGTATTCCCGAAGCATGGCAGCACATGCAAAGCAAGAGAAATGATCGAAAAAGGCGCGCACTTTAAACCAGCTGCACCGCGAACGCGCTCGGATGGGCAAGCGATAGCTGGCGCGCCGTTTTGGGAAGCAAAATAAAAACACAACGCAGAGACATTGGCGCGTGAAAAAAATTCCACGTATTCCCGAAGTGCGGAAGCACAGGCCAAGCAAGAGAAATGATCGAAAAAGGCGCGCGTTTTAAAAATAAACGCTATGCCGTACATGTACGACGAAAACCCTTTGGTACCAGGAAGCTTCTGCCGTACATGTACGGCGAAAACCCTCAAGGGGTTAAACCGTACCTAAGGGCGGCACAAAGAAAGTATGTGCAAGGTAGTACTATGGTGTTGTCTGTTGTTTAAAACCTCATTGCTTGAAGCCAGCGAACTGCATGCCAGTTCAAACATATTAGTGCCGAAGACTTGGGAGTTACCACTGTAGACCACAAAGGTTACAAGTGAACTGGCTGTCATAGTGAGGCTGAAATCGAAACAGACAACAAGGCATCCCTGAACACCAGGATTATCAATGAGGTAAGACCTCTTTTGAGCTATGAAACCACCACCGTTGATCGACTCAACTCTATGTACGAATGTCTCAAGGCGAACAGTGATGAGCTGAACAAGACATTGAGGATCTAGAGGTCCACATAGCTGATCAAAATTTCAAGCACTCTTGTGGAGTCCGAGGGCAACACTACTAGCATCATGAGTGAGCTGCTTAGCAAGTGAGATCGCTTAGTCTAGTCTGCATCAGCAACACTTAAAGATCAGACTTTGTTGGTACTGATCAGTATGCTGGAAGCATCCGGACCCAAGCTGCTGCAGTTTACCATCACCCCTTTTGCTGGTGACTGGGAATAGTTCGACGAGCTGATTCACCGCAATGGTTGCCTCATATCAACGGAAAAATTCAACTACCTGAGCTTCTTGAAGAGGGATGCGGCATTAGTCATTATGGGCCTGCCAACCGCAGAAATGTGCCATAAGGATGCCATAGAGCTGTTGAAGAAGTGCTTCGGCGATTGAACTGGGTTTGAGCAAGAGTACTTTTCCAGGCTTCGGATCTTGCCTTCAGTTGGTTCAAGCCAGCGTAGTGTGGTGTGTATCGCATTCTTCTCTTGTTTTTTCTTTCTGTGTTTTGTGCGCCACTGTGTATATTTTCCAATTGTATGTGTTTAAACTTAGCTGCGAGTCAGCGCCTTGCCTGTTTTCTTTTAAACTGTCCTTTGTCATTTGCATCGTTCAACATCATGGATCGATACCAACTTGCCCAACTTTCCACTTTAGCGCAGTCTTCCATGCTCTGCCCCTGTTGCTGCATGCTTTACCACACGACATTGTGGTGCAGTACCCCACAGATCTCGCGCCATAGGGACGACAAGTGATCGAGGTCATCCATCACTGAGCTGGACCACCTTCGAAGTTTCTATCCGTTGGAGAGCTTAGAAAAAAAGCGAGTTTGCAAATCACTGAGGAAAAAATAGCCATTAGGAAAATCCTATACAAAGGTGCCTGTTTCACGCTCTAAGCCTACATATTCAGTTCTTCATGACAACACCACGAAAGTATTGGAGAGCTGTGCATTATGCAAATTGAGTCGAAATACTGCTGAAGTCTGCCTGATTGCTTTCTCATTATTGCAAAAGAAAGAAATATTTCGGAGGTGTTTTCATTGCACAACAAAAGGTCACAGGGCACATGACTGTCACTGCAAGGTTACGTGCTCAACCTGCCAAAGATGTCATGTGATGAATATGTGCCATCTGGAGAAGGCTAACCAGAAGATGTATGAAAGTGGCAGTGCAAATGCGAGAACACCAGCATGAGATCCCTGAGCAGAGACAACTGTGTGCGCTTCGCTATGGATAAATCAAAACGCCATCGCAGATGCTTCAAGCAGTATGCTCCGGCAGACGTTCCATGCTTGGGCGGTAACTGACGTCTCATGCCGGTATATTCAAGGTATCCTAGACAGAGGTAGTCAGTGAACTTCATCACAGAGCGGCTGTCATGACAGCTGAAGTTGCAGTGCGTGGGCTCTACCATAATTGTGCTCAGCATGTTTTCAAGCAAGTCGATTCTAGCAGTACAGAAGAGGCATGTTGTACAGCTCTGTTTGGAGGCCAGTTCTCGGACACAGAAGTTGCCTTGCAAGCTATTGAAATTGCACACATTTGTCCAGGTATTTAAACAAGCACAAGTCTGCCATCCATTGTGGAAATTTGCAAGTCTGGAAAAGACACCACTGATACTTTGTTAGGGAAGCAGGCATAAGCGTTTTCATCGAAACATAGTCAGATTTTTTTATGTTGGCAGCAGCGCAGACTCGGAAGATGATTTTGACTCATCGGCCTTCAGCACAGACAGCAAAAGTGCGTCAAACAGCTGCGGAACGCCAACAGGTAATCGCCGGTAACTTTTTTTGATCTCCGAACCGAGTTGTCGCTGCCGCGCCTGTTTGAAAGATATTGGTGTGTTCTAAAGGTCGTAGTTTTTATCTGCGGGGTATCAACATCGTTTAGGCGGGACCACTTGCCGGCAGCTGCTGAACGTGTGGAGTTTAGCGCGAGAGAACGACCCGGAGTGGACCTTGGCATTCCGCTCCGTAGTGCCGCGTGGCGTTTTGTCAGGGCCGCCGATTTCTGCGTGATCTTCTTTAACTGAGAAATAATCGCCGGGATGTGCAGCACAACTAATAAATACGCATGAATGCATACTCTTGAGCAAAAAGTAACATAGAAAACGAATGCTTCCTGCGAAACACGATGCGCAAAACCTGTGCTTCACTACATCACGTAACTGCATTGCGTGGTGGCACGATAGCCACTAGGGCTGTTTTCTTTTGCATCTAAATAACGACTAGAGATAGAATGCTTATATTTGCATGGATATTGGATATGGCATTTTTAGTTAAAATGTATATTTCGAAATCTTTTTGTGTTCAATTGGTGCAAAGCACCATTGATGTTTTTACAGAGTGTTCTCATTTTCGTGAAAATTTTCCTATTAAAGTTTTTCTTTGGAAAATTCTTTAGAAATGTTTGCTTAAATTTAAATAAAACCATCAGAAAGTTCATTCCTTCTTCTACAAGTTCATATCATATATTATAGTAGTATCAATAATATTCTGTGGCAGTTGAAAAATTTTAGATCCAAAGCAGCTCTTTGACTACCCTGTGTAACGCTCTCCCTCCGTCAGCGCAAACGCGAGGCAACGTGCTTCCCTCGGCGCAGGTGTTGGAGCAGTGCCAAGTAGGTCACGCCGCAGCTGGGCGTTGACGTCACGCTCCCCTTGCACGCTTCCCTCGCAGGTGCGCGCGTACGTCACGCTCTCCCTCACCCGCCGGAGTGCCTGCAGCTGCCGACTCCAACGCCCGCTTGCCTCCCGTGTCTGCGTTTCAAACAAACGTTTACACCAGTAAACGCTACACAGAGTTTCGCTTCAAACGAATCTTCCAGCGCTCACCGCAGCACCCGCATTACCGCCGTTCAACCCGTGACGCCACCCGTGCGCAACGCTGCTGCTTCGCATCCCATCAGGGTTCCCTTCGGGGAGATGGTCCAATTTTTTTTACAAGAGTACCCAAAATTGGCCTATTTTCCTGCGGACAGGAAAGTGTTAAATAAGGTGATGCGGAAAGACGTCTATCCTTTGCCACGCATCGACGACACCCTTGACAGCCTTCAAGGAGCAGAATTCTTCTCGTCCTTAGACTTACATTCTGGCTACTGGCAGCTCCCAATGGCTGAAGCTGATCGCGAGAAAACTGCATTTATTGCACCTGACGGACTGTACGAATTTAACATGATGCCCTTTGGGCTTTGCAATGCACCTGCCTTGTTTGAACGACTCATGGACAACACATTGTGTGGCCTCAAGTGGTCTATGTGTTTATGCTACCTCGACGATATTGTAGTTTTTTCTCCTGATTTTCCTACCCACCTACATCGGCTCAGACAGGTTTTGACGTGTTTAACCACAGCTGGACTGCAACTCACCCTCAATAAGTGCCGCTTTGCCGCGTAGGAGCTGACCATCTTGGGCCACATAGTGTCCAAGCACGGTGTTCTACCCGACTCTGTGAAATTTCGTGCTGTCGCCGAGTTCCCGAAACCTGTTACCATCAAAGAGCTTCGAAGTTTTGTCGGACTATGCTCCTACTTCCAGCGCTTCGTCTGAAATTTCGTGTCGATCATGTCGCCATTGACCCAGCTCCTATGCGGTGACACAAACCTCTCCTCCTGGTCTCCTGACTGCGACGTCGCGTTTGCTACGTTCCGTCATCTGCTCACCTTTTCTCCCATCCTTCGCCATTTCAACCCAACAGCTGCAACTGAAGTGCATACAGACACTAGTTGGGTCGGTCTTGGCGCTGTCCTCACCCAACGTGAGCCCGGCTACTCCTAATACGTCGTCGCCTGTGCAAGTCGCACGCTGACAAAAGCAGAGACCAATCACAGCGTCACTGAAAAGGAGTGCTTAACTCTAGTATGAAGGAAAGAAGATGACTCTTAAGGGCTCTTAAGCCCTTAAGAGTCATCTTCTTTCCTTCATTCATAGCAAGGGTCTCGTTCTGGCAGACTTGAAGCCTTCAGGTAGTATGCGAGGGGTTATTGGTCAGCTGCCAGCTCGTAAACAGATCACGTGCTACGTGACGCCAGAAAGGCAGAAAAAGAGTGTTCCACACTCGCTGCCATGGCTGCGATTGGCGCTGACTAACACTCCAAGGTTTAAATGCACATATATACCCCATAAAATGGACGGGAGGATGACCGCCGCCGTAGCTCAGTGGTAGAGCATCGGACGCGTTATTTGAAGGTCGCAGGTTCGGTCCCTGCTGGCGGAAGTTATCTTTTCGTCCACTTTACTTTCTTCACATTTATATTCTAAATACTACAGATAACACCCCCTATACTTTCCTTGGCTTTATTGTCTGTTAGTTCTCATTAACTCTAGTATGGGCACTTACCAAGTTCCGCCCGTATTTCTACGGTCGCCCGCTTGGCCCGGTAACGGATCACCATGCGCTTCCTTGGCTCGCCACGTTGAAAGATCCTTCTGGCCGACTAGCACACTGGGCACTCCGAATTCAGGAGTACGATATTCGCGTCATCTATCTTAGCGGACTCGAGCACTCTTGACGCGGACGCCTTGTCCCGTTCGCCTCTACCTCCGGACTCGGGCTGCGCAATGAACTGCACACACAAGTCTCGTCTCTCGACATTAACTCCATTGTTACTGAGCAACACCGTGACCCGTGGATTGCTTCTCTTTTCGGCTATCTTTTTGGAGCATCGACCATTCCTGTATCCCGATCTCTCCGACGCCAAGCTGCCCATTTCACTATTCGTGATCGGCTGCTACACCGACGGAACTACGCTCCCGCAGGCTGTAAATGGCTCTTGGTCATTCCCCGCAGCTTAAGATCACAAATATGTGCTGCCTTCCACGACGATCCACAATGTGGCCATGCCGTTGTTTTCTAAGCATATGAACGTATTTGCCATCGCTACCACTGGCGCGGACTGTACAATTTTGTACGAAAATTTATTCAGGGCTGCCAGCTTTCAGCGTCACAAATCATTGCCTTTACGCATGTCTGGAGCCTTGCAGCCACTTCCGTGCCCTGCCAAACCCTTCGAACGCGTCAGCATTGATCTCTACGGCCTACTTCCGATGAGACCTGATGTCAATCGGTGGATCATAGTCGCTGTGAACCATTTGACACGCTACGCCGAAACTGCTGCTCTGACAAGTGTCACAGCGCGGGACGTAGTGTCTTTCGTCCTTTGCCGATTCATCTTTTGACATGGCGCACCTTGGGAACTCCTCAGTGACAGAGGTCGAGCCTTCCTCTCAGGAGTCGTCTAAGCTCTGCTTTTCGAATGCCACGTTGTTCATCGGAAGACCACTGCATACCACCCGCAGACTAACGGGCTCACAGAACAATTCAACCGCACCCTCGGTGATATGCTCACGATGTACGTGACATCTGATCATGGTAACTGGGACCATGTTCTTCCATTCATAATGTTCGCCTACAACACTGTGACACAGGCTACCACGGGATTCTCACCTTTCTTCTGCTGTATGGACGTGAACCTTCGCACACCATCGACACTCTCCTTCCATATCGTCCTGACGCTTCCGAATCCCCACCTGTGTCCGAAGCTGCCCGACAAGCGGAAGAGTGCCGCCAACTCGCGCGCACCTTTACATCCCAAAAGCAACAGCGCCAGAAGGAAAATGATGTTGACTCACTTCGAAGCCCCAGCTATTCCCCTGGATCTCTTGTATGGCTGGCTGTTCCTTACCAAACACCAGAACTTTGTTCAAAACTCGTCCCAAAGTATGAGGGCCCTTACCGCGTTTCGAACAAACATCCCCGGTGAATTTTCTCATTGAGCCGGTGTCCTCATCTTATATGCACCGGCGTGGACATGACCTTGTCCATGTGGCCCGTCTCAAGCAATACCACAGCCCTCTGCCTCCAGACTCCTAGGTCGCCAGGATGGCTCTTTTTCGGCGGGGTCGAATTGTGAAGAAGACGTGCCGCCGGTCAGCACTATTGCGAATGCTTGGAGCGCTGGGTGTTGCTCGGCTTGCTTGCCTCGTGCTGCTGGTCGCTGGCACCTTTCTGGACGGTGCTCTGCCCTGACTCGCTGTGTTTGTTCATTGAGTCGCCACAGGAATGCACTTCCAATAAACCTCTTCTCACAATGAGTATCAGCTTCAACTGTTCAGGGTCACGGTGTGGATATTTTGAACCATCAACTAACGCAGAAGCAAAAATGGAGCATAAGTTGGCTATCTAATATAAAGTATTCTTTTCCTAAATATGATAGTATGCCTGTGTTTTGTTTGACTATAGGTTAACATTGATGTACAGGTGTATTCTGCGTAATAAAGAAAACTATATTATCTCTCGAACAAACCTGAGAGAAAATCGGTTTGTTAAGGCTACCAGATTCAAGGAATGGCGGGCTGTACCCACCCCAAGGGTGTACAGTTGTATGCAGTCTTCGAGTTACACAGTGCCTAAACTATTCATGTTTTGAGTGGTGGCTTCAATCCTCTTGTTGCGTCTAATAAAGAGATATAGTGTTATTGCATGGGCAAGGTCATCTTATCATGGCATAGCATGCATGAATGAATTTCCACTCCATTTTTGTTTATATTTGTCATGTGATAACACATATGTTTAACTTTGCAATGTAAAGATATATTTATATGTCTGTTCAATTTCATATGCGTGTCAAGTACAGTATAACTTCGTTACAACGGATCTGTTTACAACAGACATTTGGATATTGATACCAATTTGCAGCGTTATGCCGACCTCCGTATTTGTTCCATTGATTGAGCTTCGTTTACAACGGATTCTGGTACAACGGACATTCGGATATAATTGACTAAAATGTCAGGCCAGCAAGGTAGTCAGGACTCCTTTAGGGCGGACTTTTCTACCACGGACATAGCAAATTCAATAACTTCCGACTTCAAACATTGCTTAGCATACTTTTGGGACGGGAACAGCGCACTGCGGATATCAACATACCAATTCAAGACTGAAGGCCACCGATCTGTCAATGATCAGCTATGCCTAGCTGTAGCGACAAAAAATCGGCGTGCAGCGTGCTTGGTGTTGCGTTTTGGGACGCTGACGCGAGAAATTCGGCCGCTGCCACTGCTTCTCCGAGCGGTCGCTGCGCGGTGAGCTTGGCCGGGGCGAGCTTGGTCCGCTGCCGATGTGCAAAATGCCCATCTGCGGTTCTGAGGAGCCAGTGGGCGATGCGATTCGTTGCTTGCGACGAATCGCATCGACGAGGTGGGGTTTACCACGAGTCATTTATTTGGACAATGCAAGAACATTAAAGTGGTACTGACACCAACTAACTAACACTAACTAACTAACGCCAACTAACAGCTGCAAAGGCGCACAATGGCGGAAAAGAAAGAATAAACCATTGATTAGCTTGCATAAAGAAGAAATCAAATGCCTTAACAGTTATTTTTCTCGTAGACCCCCATGTGTGTCGGATTGATAGGTTTGCCTATTGCCTGGGCATGCGCAGGTAAGTTTTCATGCCTTCTTTCTTTTCCACTGTTATGGGCCTTTGCAGTTGTTAGTCAGCGTTTGTGGTGTCTTGACTTTTTTATTGTGTCCGTGTTTGCGTGTCCTGTCTTTTAGAATGAATACTTACCAACTAGCTCAGCTCTCTGTTATTCTAAGAATCGTTTGGAAGTTTATTATTCCCAGCACTTTGTGGTGGGAGTGTCTGGTGAGGACAGTCAAGCTTCCATTGAGCAAAGTTCTCGGCAAAGCATTTTTAAACTGTGGAGAGCTGACAACTGTATTAACAGAAGTCACAGTGGTACTGAAATCGAAACTTTGACCTATAGACACTTTGGCCAGCGCTTGTCATTCTCTCGAAAGATTGCACTTTTGCTGGAAATGCGCCCTAGAAAACTTCTGGTTTTGCTTGTTTTCATAGTTGCACCTGCTTCCTTTGAAGCAGGTGCAACTCAAACGCCACTGCAAAGCGCCACCCAAATGGTCCAAGCGCTCTCGGGAGCACTACATATGCTTTCGGCCGTTCTGAAACACGCTCATCCCGCTGTCATGTTTGCCGTTCCGACCTACAGCAGATACAGGCATCTGCTCAGTGCCAGAGATTATCTTGACTCCCTGACACATTATCAGAGAGCAATAGGTCTTGACGATCAGGAGGTGCTCGGACGCATCGTCCTGGCTGCACTGACTGACATGGCGGCAAGGTGGTAACTGCTTGCCGGCTACTGAGCAGCAACCTTCGAGGAGTTCCGTGCGGCCTTCCTACGTGACTGGGTGGATAGCAAAACGGCGCGCCGTCTGCTACAGTACTTCTGATTCGAGGCCTATCTCTTCACTGCTTCAAGGTGCCTGCTGTTCAGTTTAATTAGGGAGGAAACGCGCACTTCCGCAGTGCATTTGTTACCGGTTGTCCAGTGATTGTGTTCTTGGAATCTTTTGCACGAATGGATACATGATATTTCGCATTTTTGAGAAAGAAGCGAGAAGTGGAAATGGGCAAACACGGGGAACAGTGAGTGGTGGTTCTCAAGCGCAACATGCGAGTATAGATATACGGTTATGCCTTGAAACACGCAGTAATATTTTGCAGAATCAGCTTCGTTTAGTGTATTCGAGCACAAAAGGTGGCTACCTCAGAATCACTCACGCATATGAGCACATGGTGCCAAATGTCAACATACTTACGCCCCCAAATCACTTAGACTTCCGACAAGAGAAAGCATACTCTGTCTGCTCGACCAAGTGTGCCGATACAGTATACTTGCCTTGAATATACTGCATTGCCTACTTTCTGTGAAATTTATGAAAACTACTGAGCGCGTAAAAAGACAACGTACGGAACGAAAAGGCCGCTCAGTTACTGGTATCGTAGTACGTAAAACAGTTGAAGTTGGTTTTAAAGCAGTGAGTAGCATGGTATGGGGTCTCTAGTATTTCAGGAACTTGCAAGCGCGAAGTGTCCATACCTTTTAATCCAACTTGAAAAGGCAAGTGTGTGTTAAGTGCGAAGAATTTCCCATGCATTAGTCGAAACACAATGTTTGAGTGCGCGAGGAAACGACATCTCACGTAAAGGAAAATTCAGAGGCATAAAAGAAAAGCGACAAAACTGCGAGAATTGTTTACGCTTAGACCAAGAAGCGTTTTACTATTGCCATTCACTATATCGAACCCGAGATGGTATCTTTGCAACACAAAACTAAACAAATAATTTTACGAGTTAGCAACAGGAAAACTGATTGGGCAGATATTTCATTACACTATAATGTGCAACAAATCTTTATATGCCACAAAGCATGCGCAAAAATGCCCTTTGCGGCGAAACAGCATGCATGTGTCCAGAGGTGCATGCCACTTGAATGAAGACATCAATGTTCACACCTTTATAACTGTTCCGTAGCGGTTGCACTTGTTCTTCAACTGAGCTGCACGTCACTCCCAAGTATTATGCAGTAATTTGTGGGAAAAGGGGACCGAGAATGCTAGATGGAACACACAGAAAGCGATGGCACTAGCAACAGTGCCCGTTCGGTGGCACGGCGTCTCGAAGCGGAAGTCGATGCAGACGGGCGCTCTAGCCCACACTCCTTTGCGAGAGCCATGTTTTTGCTATCAACCTATTCCTTCCTACCCGCTGACTATGGGAGTCTGATGCGGCATGAGCTTGAGCTCTGTACACAAGCTCTTGATGAGGCACTTCAGGGGCACATACGCGGGATGGACGACCTTTTTCCTATCGCTGAGCCCCAAGCATCGAATGAGGAGCATCTCAAAGAGCTGATCAGACAGGCACACCCAACCTTTTCGGCGTACCTACGCGGCGGTTGCCTCTGAGACTTGGAGGAGTTGGCCGTCGAGGCAAAGCGCGTTCAAGGCGACATTTTCGCCGCGCACGTGGCTATTGCCCACCACCATCGCCAGCCAGCAAGGCCCTTGAGCTGCGCTGCGCGTGGGAAGGGGCTACACCTTTTCTTCAACGGCAACAGCCAGCTCTCTTGATCGCTACACGCACGATAGGCTGTTCCGCACCACCTAAAACTGACGCGAAGGGACGCTGTCCGACCCACTGCAGTGCGGGAAGTAACGCTCGTCAGAACGTACCCTTTGATAACATAGCAAGCTGACCACAGCCACTCGAGGCTGTAGTATTGGGAAAGGGACTGCGATGGAGTGCGCTGCTGTGAACAAGGGCACATAGCAAGTGAGTGCACCGTGTCTAAGCCTCCTGTGAGGCAGGGAAACTGGAATGCAGGTCGTTCATGAAGACATGAGGGGCTGAGCCTTTGCTTCTCCCCTCCGCATACCAGGCAGGCAGCCTTGCTGGTGTGAGTGCGCTATTTATTTCGATCACCATTGGCAGCCATGAATTTTTGGCATTGCTGGACACAGGCGCAACCGCTTTGTTCGGTGAACAGGTGTTGTCCCACTTGCAGAAGCACTCACTCGGTGTACTTGCAGGACTGCCGAACGACATCCAATCTTGCGACAGGCGTGGGCCAGTTGGCGGGCGCCGCAAGGTTGACTGTCAGATGGGGAGATTGAATGAGATGCGCTCGTTTTGTTCGTCTTCCAGGACTCAGTGTTCTTGTGATTCTCGGTCGGGATTTTCTCCTAAAAACCAGGATCGTTATGGACATTGTGAATGGCGGCTATCGCGATGGGCCTTTTTCCCAGCTAAAGCTGTTCATGAGGCCGCCGGCGCTTACTGTTGCCTTGGCCGCAGAACCGCCTGAAATGTGCCGCACGCATAGTTTGGAGGCAAGCCCTCGTTCAACACATTCGCCCCCTCACAGTCCCCTTTGGGAACGAGAGGCACGGCACGAACCATGTTGTGCGCAAACTTGGGGGCAAATCCCTGCTGTATGCGCTTGCCAGGTTGAAACCCCCACCTGGATCGACTGACAGGACACGAAAAAGCGGCACATCCTTTCACCGCCTCTGCGACTGGATTGGATGATGCACAGAAGGCTCGTCTGTTGGCACTGTTACGCCAGTACGATGAGCTCTTCATCGATTATCTGGGCTGTACTGATTTGGTGGGCTACTCAATCGAATCTGGTGACGCGCTTCCTTTGAAGTGTAACCCCAGGCCTGTCAGTCTCGCCAAAAAGGCAGATTATGGACGGCTTGTTCGACGACATGCTGTTGGCTGCATTGTTTGCTGCTCGTCTAGCTCCTGGGCATCTCCAATTGTGTTGGTGCCTAAGAAGGATGGCACTCATCCGGTGACTGTCGCTGTCTGAACGGAGTGACTCGTGCAAGGATTCCTATCTGCTCCCTACGATTAGCTCTATTGTAGGAAATGTGGGCAATGCGGAGTACTTCACTATGGTTGACACCTCAAAAAGTTACCTAAATGTCCAGATGGATGAGCGTGACCAGTGCAAAACTGCGTTCATGACCTACAGACGGTTGTTTGAGTTTACTCATATGCCCTTTGGTCTCTGCAATGTGCCAGCGACTTTTCAGAGGCTCATGGATCGTGTCCTCGGGGGAAGCAAAGTGGTCATACTGCATATGCTACCTTGACGACATTGTGATTTATTCGTGAACCTTCGAAGAACACTTGGCCCATATTGCCGATGTGCTCGAGAGAGAGAGGGCTGCTGGGATGACGTTAAATTCTACGAAAGTCCAGTTAGCGCTGACCCGTGTTTAGTTGTTTAGGTTGACGCTGGGCAGAGGCTTCATTGAGCCGGATTGGGAGAAAATTCGACTAATTGTCGATTTCCTCATGCCCAAGGACGTGCGCAGCCTTCGCCGATTTTTAGGAATGGTTAACTTTTATTGTTCTTTCATTTCGTCCTGTGCCCGATTGCAGGCACCCTTGACCAAGCTCTTGGGTAAGTCTGCTGTGTGGCGATAGGGACCCGAGCAGCAAGAGGCATTTTGCCATCTGTCTAGTGCCTTGAGGAGACCGCACAGCTCGAGGTCCCCGACCTGACCAGACCATTTGTTGTCCAGACTGATGCAAGTGATATGGGATTAGGACCAGTTCTACAGGAATGCGATGGTGTGTTGCAGCCGTTGGCCTTTGCGAGCGGCTCCTTGATACCCGTGGATTATTCCGTGACCGAGAAGGAGTGCCTCGCCATCGTGTTTGCCCTATGAAAATTTCACGTGCACCTTGATGGGACGAAATTTGTGGTGCAAACAGATGACTGTGTGCTCTGTTGGCTGATGCGACTCCGTGAGCCTGAGGGTAGGCTGGCTCTCCTAATATGACTTTTTAGTGCAGTATCGTAAGGGGAGGGTGCACGATTAGAGAAACTCAAATTTGGTTAGAAATGAAAAACTTAGAGATAAAACAAAGAAAGAGCATGAAACATCTAAGCGTTGGGACTCACGTCCGCTCTCTACAAGATCTTATGAGCGTCTCCCCTAAACACGCAAGCACGCAGACCGTCCCCTCCTGTCGACGTGACTGCACACCCCCCTCGCAAGCACAACACACATGGAGCAAGCGTCGAAAGCTGGGCGAGTTGGTAAGGTTTCATCTTCTAGCAAACTGTGCGGCAGACGGGACACAAAGAAGGAACGAAAAAGACAGACGAGCGCAGACTCACAAGTTGTGAGTCTGCGCTCGTCTGTCTTTTTCGTTCCTTCTTTGTGTTCCATCTGCCGCGCAGTTTGCTAGAAGATGAAACACATGGAGCAATGCACTGCTCTTTTTCCGTCAACACCACGGTCAAAGGTTGCCCCACAGAGGCAGTGCTGGCGGAAGTGGGTCACGGTCTCACGGTTTCAGACCCTCGATGTTGGCAGACGAGGAGTTGTGGTGCTTTCCTAGAAAAGCGGCTAGACTCTGCACATGTTGTTCAACGAGTACAAATGGAAACAAATAGATATACAACACACTGACCCCAAAAATGAGCAAGCTAATTTTTTCTTCAGTTGCTGAGTTCTACTGGGTACGACAGTTGCACAGGCTGGCGAAGAAGTTTACCGTTTGGCAGAAACACAGTCCAAGCTTGCACTTGCCTGTCCCGACTGGGGAGCACCTCGTGAATAACATCTTTTTTCCAAAGAAGCCGAGAAAGCTTCTCGTTGTGCATCAAGACCAGGTCTCCTTTCTTGAATACGTTGTTTTGTTTGCCTGCGGATTGGTGTGCCGATCTCAGTTGAAATAAATATTCGTTTCTCCACCGACGCCAGAAATGGTCAATTGTTCTTTGGCAATGCTTCCATCTTCTTATCACTTCCTTGGCTGAAGGAGTGGATGGAGCACTCGGTTGACTGTCAGGAAGTGCGAGCAATCTTGTGCCAGTGAGAAAGTGCGACAGTGTCAAGGGTGCGCCTTCGTCTGGCGATACATGCAGGAATGTCAGGGGGCGTGAATTAATGACAGCTTCAACTTCGTTGAGTATTTTCATCAACTCTTGAAAGCTCAGATGTGCGTTTCCCAATACACGCTGAAGACATACTTTGATGCTCTTAAAGGGACACTAAAGAGCAAAACGATTTTTCTCATATTAGTAAAGAACTCTTTCGCGATACCAAAAACACCACGCTTGCTGCGAGAAGACGCTTAGTAAGCAAGAAAACACGCAAAAACAAAATGTGGGTGGCGATGCCACCTTGAAGTTTCCGCACTATTCGCCGTGACGTCACATGTTTTGATGGTGCATCCTAGGGACTATGTAGTTCCTAATCGGTAAAAATGAGGTACATTGTCCTCTGAGGAGGCCATAGACGTAACATACCAAGTTTGGGGTAATTTTATTGAGCCAGTGGGCCCCAAAATACGATAAATTCACTTTGAAATCCGTGACGTCACGCAGGGCGATTTCGGCGCGAAATTTAAAGATGATACCTTGAACTTCATTTTCTCCTCTACTAATAAACCTATGATGGGGAAATTAACGATATTAGAGTTCTCAGAGCACAATTTATCAATCTAAACTGATTCATTGTTCCTATTTAGTGTCCCTTTAACTAAATGCTCCCAAAAGCTCGCCCACCAAGCTGCTCGCTCAACAATGTACTTCTATTGTATTTGGTGATCTGCAGAGTAGCTAGTGAAGTCTTCCTTCTTGATTGAATTGAATAAGTAAAAAAGGTCATTCGACGTCTTCATAAATGTTAAAGCTTATCCGTGTAGATGACTGACGGCAAACCACGACGCGGCGTAAAACGTAGAAAGGCCAGCAGGAATTTTTCTGAGGAGAGATTCGATACAAGCTCCAAATGAATAGCACGAGTAACTGCGCAGGTGAACAACGCTATGTATGCTTTTTCTTTGCGTTTCCCCTTTGTGAATAGTGGGCCGACAAAGTCGATGCCGACAACATCAAAACTCAAAGCCTGGTGAGGTTCTGTTCACAGGAAGCGGTGTAGTCGGTGCTTTAGCTGCTCGCAATCTCTCCTTTATGCAGCCACTGCGAGTTCGAATGACTTGCTTTACAACCTGACGTGATCGCAGGATGCAGAAATTCTCTCGGATTTGTGTCGAAGTGTCCCGGACACCACCGTGCATCACATCCAGCTGGCATTCTTTCACAACGACTTTAGTGAACTCGTGTGCAGGAGGTAGTAAAATGGGATGCCTGATAGTTTCTTCCCTTTTAGAATGCTTGTAGTCGTCCACCAACACTGAGATGTCCGGCGTTATCCAAGAAGGGACTCAACATGGATATATGCGATTGTTGACCTACGGCTCTGTTTTCTATTAGACTTCACCTTTCTGTGCTACAAGTTTTTTCTTGGGCAGTCTTAAAGGGACACTAAAGGCAAATAACAATTTATGTCAGAGTGAAAGCTCAATGTATGACAACGTCTAAAATGGCAATATTATCAACAGCAGTGCCCTACTTACCGAGAAATTAAGCTAAATGTATCACACGATGAGCGCTATGAGCGGCACATTTTGGAAATGATCCCGATGACGTGAGAGAGTTCGACTACAATGAATTACTCGTAATCAAACTAGCTGCAATAAAAAAAGAACCTTCCGTGCATCAAGAGACGTAATAAAATGCTGCTTGTTCGTTTCTGTTTGATTCATGGAAAAAAGAACCTCTTTGGCGTTGCCATGGGGAACGGTGTATGTGGTTGAAAGGTTCAGTTTTCGCCGAACTGTGCTTCGCCTGGCACCCTGCATCGCTCACGCGGTCACGCCTCAGTGGTAGTTTCGGTATCGCATACTGCCGCGTGTGTTCTGCGCGCTCGTGAAAGTCGCTCTGACAGAAAGTTCGACAAAATGCCGCATGCATGTGATGTTGCTGGATGCCCGAATGGCGCACGCCGCCAGTGCACGCCGCCGCGCAGTAAAGGCAGACAACGTTGGATACGCCAGCAGTGACTAAGAAACACCGCTTTCAGGCGGGTGATTTGAAGTGCGCTAACGCGATGTGGACCACTAAAACGTGATTTTATTTCAAAATAAGCACTTCCTTGGCACAAAAGTAGCACTGCGAGGTTTCTGGACCATTATTTCAACAATCAACGTTGACTTAATATTTGCCTTTAGTGTCCCTTTAATCCAGCAAGTCCTTACTTGGTCGAGCTCTTAGGCCATCAGGTTACCATCAAGAGTTTCTCTTCTCGTCCTTCTATGGAATCGGAAGGCCCAAGCAGTGACACGGAGAAGCTTCTTCAACCGGCTATACTTCCTTACGTCTATGATTGGTTCTCTCTTAGTAGCCGAAGACAACTGCAGCACCATTTTATCTTTCCTCTTTTCTTCTAATTCAGTCTCTTGCGCAACCTTCTTTTGTGTTGCACAGGGCCACTTATCACAGTTTTCGCGAAGCCAAGGTGGGCCATGCCACCAAAGTGTGGATTCTCATAGTGCCTGGGCCACCTTGGCTTCGTGAAGACTGCCTTGTTTGAGGCAATCTGCAGGATTTGTTCTCCCAGGGCAATGTCTCCACTGCTGAGGGGCACTCGAACTTCGAATTTCAGATACACGATTTTGCACAAACGCTTTCCACTTCGTAGCATGACTCTGAATCTAGTGAAGTGCAATTGTGGAATCCGTCCAGATATGAACTGTCATGCTCAAGGCTATTTGCTTGCAAACGTAGCTTGCTAGACGAGCTCCTACGACAGCTGCCATCAGCTCCAGTCTAGGCAACGAGAGGTGCTACCCTTGGATTTAGCACAAATTAGCTCAATGCTAAATCGGTTATCGCTGCCCCTCGCTCGCAGGTATGCGCAAGCTCCATACGCCTCCGTACTCTCGTTGCGGAAAACGTGTAGCTTAAAGCTAGCATTCTCGCTCTGTTCCACGATGCACCTCTTGAAGGTAAGCTGCTGAAAGTCCTGCAGTTCCTCACACCACTTCTTCCATTCTTTCTCTAAGTCATCTGGAAGTGGGGAATCCCAGTCTAATGCTCTTTCCCACAAATGCCGAAACAGTATTTTTGCTTGGATGACGAACGGGCTGACAAGTCCGAGGGGATCAAAAATCCTGGCAGCCGCTTGGAGTACTGCTCTCTTGCTGCTCAGACTACCTCTGACTGCTCTCGGGACACTTTCTGTAGGAGTAGACAGAAGATCACTTTCTGGTTTCCATCTCAAACCGAGAACGTTCTGCATCGCGTCTGGAATGTTACAATGTCATCGCTATTCAATGAGTCTCGTAGTTGTGCAGAATTTGTTGCCCATTTGTGCAACTTCATACCTGCATCTGCCATGATTGCCTTTACAACTCTGTACATTTCTACAGCTTGACACACTGACTCAGCTTCAGTTATCAAATCATCAACATAGAAAGACTTCTTGAGTATCTCAGAAATGTGTGTATGCTCATCTTTTTGTTTCTCGAGGTGATAAAGTATCGTCGCATCGAGTACTTAAGGGCTTGCAGATGTTCCGAAGGGCACTCTTGTCATTCGCCACTCTTCTACCTGGGGAAGTGAATGAGGATCATTTGGTGGTTCGTAGTACCAGAGAAACCTGAACGCGTCCCTGTCTCTTGGCTACACAAGAATTTGCAAAAATGCCTTTTCTATGTCAGCGGTTAGTGCCACAACATGAAGACGAAAGCAAAGCAACATTCGGGCCAAATCTGCAATAAGTTGTCGACCCTTCTCTAGCTGGTCACTGAGCAAAAGCTGTCCTGGCAAATGCGATGAGCAGTAAAAAACAACTTAGTTTCGTGGTAGTGGATGCCTCGCTTATTACTGCTTGATGGGGCATGTAGTAAACGCGTCCAGTGTCCTCCGACTGGAGAGGTTGCACGCGCTCGGCATGACCTTCTCTCAGGTACTCTCGCATAACAGAGTCGTATTTCTTTAGCAATTCTCCATTGCGTCCGGGCCGTGTAGTCAAGCTGTGAAGCCGCTTCTTAGCTAAGTCTAAATTACTGTGAGCACCACCAGCAGATTCTTTCCACGGCAGTGCTACTTGATAGTGCCCGTCAGACAATGCAATTGCACTCTCAGATTGGTCTTGTACAGTTTGGTCATGCAGGCTCGAGTTGCGCTCCTCTTTTATGCCTAAAGCATCAAGTTCCCGGAAGTTTTGCAGGAGAGAGTCTAGGTCTGCATGTATTCACTGCATCAGGTAATGAACTGGTTGGGATTCCCGGGCCTTCGAAGGTCCACCCAAATGCAGTGTTGATTGCCAGTAGACCTGTAGAATCTTTGCAGTGCTCACCCTCATTCTTCATAAATTTCCACATGTGGTCTGATACAATCGGAAGGCTTACACCTGGAATGGCTGGCATGCCGGGAAGCAGCAGTTTGTCAGTGATGGGTCCTCTTTCTGCCTCAGTTGCTTTGATAAAATAATGGTCTGTTGGTGTATGCACAATGTCTTCGCAGATGAAGGATACCTCGACTGCTTCGATGACGAATTCTTGCCCACTGTACTGCGCTTTCAATCGAACTTGTACAATGTGACATCTTTGTTCGGTGCTCTGGTGCTTGCCGAATGTTGAGATATTCAGAGTGGTGAATCCCGACTGATGGAGCTGGAGCATTCTTGAGACGTCCTCCCTGATAAAAGTTCTCTGGCTGCCTCCATCTATCACTCCTCTTATATAACCGCTTTTGTTTTCACCAATGGCCCATGCTCGAAAGGTCTGCAAGAGCACTCGGAATCCTTGGAATCTGTGGCAGAGGCGTAAACATTGGTCGTAGCGATAGATGTTGTTCTTTCGGAGCTCCTGCCGATCTGGTGTTGCACATAGAAAACACATGTCGCCCTCCGCAGATAGTGTAGCTCCCTCTTTTTCGACAGTATTGAACGCGATGACCTTGTACAGTGTAGCGGGAGCATCTCATGTCATCCATTAATCTGTTCTTTTTTTCTTTAATATCAAGAGGATCAGGACAGAGTTCTGTGCTGTGCTCTGGTGAGCCACAGAAACAACACTTGGTCGTCTTCTTAGTGGGGAGAACCGCAGCGGTCTGCCTCCTCGGACTTCTTCCTTGCTTTTCCTGCACTGGCAGTGTCCTTTTCGGTGCATGGTCGGCATTAATACTCCTCTTCCTGCTCTCTGCCTCGGTTAGGAGGAACTAAAACACATTTGTCAGCTGGTCATCAGCCCTTGTGCTGTCTGCCAGTGTGGGCATTTCAACTTCGCCGTCTATACTGTGGTGTTGTCGTCATCACTCGGTTGGTTTTACTTCTGTTACTCGTTGCCTTTACCGAACACCACCGCGGGTTCGAGCACTGGGAGCTTCATGCAGAGCGCCGCGTCCTCGTTCGTCCCGCGCCCGTGTACTGTTCGGCCCGCTGCACGCGAGAACTCGGCCCGTCACCGCGAGGGGAGGGTGAGCCGTCGCGCGCAGCGAGGGAGAACCTAGGCGACACTCTCCAAATTAGTGATTTATTACTGGGATTACAAAGAGATCAATAATTCGATGCAGCCAATCCTAAGTAACATAATTATACAAGGCACCAATTAGCTAATACAAGTAGCAAATGTGGCCGCGAATGGCACACCCATAAAACAAGCAAACAAAGAACCAGGTTTGGAGAGCCGACCTACCCTTCGGCCAGCGCTCCCGCGATCGCACACCCCAGAGCAGAAGAAACAGAACAGACATAGAAACACTTAAAGGAAACATACAGTGCACGATCGCGAGGCGCTGCCTCGGGACCTCGAGACCGCGGAGGGTAGCGCGCGCCCGCTGAGGCCGGAGCCCCGACAAAACGACGTAACCGCCGGCCGGCGGCAAAGAACAAAGGATCGCCGCCGGCTGGAGCGGCCAAAACGCGTACGCACCCTTCGAGGTCCCCAAGTGGTCTCCCGGAACCTCGGCGCGCGCCCCCGCGTCTAGGCGAGCGCGAGCAAGGTCCGAATCCCGCCAAAATTGGGCCAATGGGGACACCGTGTTTAACCTTCGAGGGCGGGGTGGCAGCAAAGTGGCGGCGATTTATGACTAGCTGCCACCCGTCCGGTCGAGAGGAGAGGGACACGAGAATTCTCCAAGGGAAGATGGCGTCGAGCAACTGGTTGCGGACGCCTGAATTCCCACATCCTTTCCTCCTTAAATGCCCCCTACTAACCGGAGCTCTTTTGTCGGCCAAGAAAACATACGCAACAATGTCTCAACGGCACGACGCCTCGGTGTTCAATTAAATTAACACGCGGCGAAAATCCTCGGAAAGACGACAAGCATTAGCTCTAAAGCTCTCCCAATGAAAATGTTAACACCTAATCAAGCGCGTACATCTGACGTGCACAGAAACCACAATTAACAACTTAGCACTCGAAACGAAAAAATACAAGAACATCCGCCGAGGCAATCATAATAGGCAACAGTACAAACGGTGAAGAAGACATAAAAGTCAGAACGATTGCGAAAAGTCTCTTAGATGAATGGTGCCGCCCGTCTCAGGCCCGTCCTCACGGACACGGACCTTAACAGGCGTCGGTCGCCGGCCACCACGTCGGTGCCTTGACTGCGACGGGCGCCCCAACCGTAGCCCGATCCGCTACCTAGCTGTCGCTGCCGCTGTGTCTCTGGCCACGCCGGATTCACACGTTGGCATAACGCGGCGGAAAACACACAGGAAACACTCGCGGAGCACAAAACTATACACAAAAGAACTACACAAAATAAAATAGCGAAACATATTCGAACACATCGTAAAAGCAGTAGTTGGGCGGTCAAGAGAACCTAAACACTGCATGAAGGGAAAAAACAAGGAAAAGCCAAGGAAAGAGAGGTTGCCTGCAAGGAATTCTATAGCCGAATATCGAAATCCATAACCCGAAGAAGTGAGCGAAAGCTTTATCGAGGAGTCCCCATTCGCTGTCCTAAATCAAATTAACGTGCATAACATCTGTACGGCCGGTCTCTTGTCATTGTTTCTCCGTCTGATCATTTCATCCGGATAGTAAGCGTGGTCTTCACTAGCGCGTTGACGTATGACCTCGACACTAGCGGATACTCCTCCCATGGACGAACACTGCCCATTCGCGACACCGGCCGAAATGGACGTCCACGACGTGCTGTCTACGAAATGGACAGACGCGGAAGGGGCGGCGATAGTCGAACATTCACACCATGCCGCGCGCCGAATCTCAGAGCGAATTAACCTTAGTGTAAGCATTACCACTCCGAAGACTGGCCAATACAATATAATAAATGCAGTGGTGCGAAACCTCGTACCTCTGCGCCGGGGGTTGCCAATCTATTTACACGCCTCGGTCGTCGAAAGCGGTAAAAGAGATGGCATGCGAACTTGGGCCGAGCTCTTCTGGACCATGTGAAGTAAACCCTTCCCCTCTACCCTTTTGGGGCAGCAGCGCCCGGCGCTGCTTCGGACCCCACGCGCTCGTTGCAATACCAGCAACGTTACAGCGCCCGCGCCCGTGCAATACCAGCACGTCCTGGCGCATCGCCTCCCGGAAGCCGTCGCATCACCAGCGACAAACGAAGCAACTATTTACAAATATATACAACTGGGTTACTCCGCGGTCCGTTCGCAGCTCTTCGGGCCACTACCAAAAAAACAAAAAAAAAAATAGACAAATCCAGAGCCCAGATGGGGATGGTTCGTCTTGTCTCCTCCTCGGCCGGCTTTCCGTCAGGACAGCCTCCTCGTCATCGTCACGGGGTTGCAGGGAAGCGTCCCCTTCTGCGCACGCGAAGGGGGGGCTGCCTGAGGCGCTCGCCTCTTCGTGGACCGGGCTCGTTTTATGACCCGTCTTTGTCCGCTCGGCGGTTGTTCCGCCATTTTCGCCCTTTTGCTGGCATGTGCCGAAATCGTGACCAGCAGCAACACAGGGCGCGAAATAGTGCGTCAACTATTACAGAATTAGGCTAGAATTGGGCTAGAAACGCGCGGGTGTTCAGAGAAAATCCGTTGGACTCACCGAATCGCTGAATCAAAGGCAGAGCAGGGGAGGTCAGTCTCCCCGGAACGGCATGACGAGGATCTCAGGTTATCCAAGGAACTCCCGCCGCCAAGGACGAATGTTGTATCTCGGCGGAAACTTGCAGCACTCCTTTCCTCGTCCGCGCTTCGCAGCAGAAACTTTGAAGCGGGTGCCCAATACCTCTTGAAAAGTGGCACTTGCCTCTTTCCATACCACGTTACCTCAACAGAGACCAGGCCTAGGGTAATTTACGCTCGAACGATTCATAAGACAGGCAACTCTCAAGAAAAACGGCGGATGAATGCAAAGAAAAGAGAGACAAGAAAGATACGAATGTACACGGACGCACTGAACTTGGCGCGACAACCCCACTCTGCGTAAAGGCTCGGTTTTTCCGCGACCAGAGGCTGATTAGGCCCCTGGCTCAACGTTGGGCGCCAGATGTGGTGTTGTCGTCATCACTCGGTTGGTTTTACTTCTGTTACTCGTTGCCTTTACCGAACACCACCGCGGGTTTGAGCACTGGGAGCTTCATGCAGGGCACCGCGTCCTCATTCGTCCCACGCCCGCGTACTGTTCGGACTGCTGCGCGCGAGAACTCGGCCCGTCACCGCGAGGGGACGGCGAGCCGTCACGCGCAGCGAGGGAGAACCTAGGCGACACTCTCCAAATTAGTGATTTATTACTGGGATTACAAAGAGATCAATAATTCGATGCAGCCAATCCTAAGTAACATAATTATACAAGGCACCAATTAGCTAATACAAGTAGCAAATGTGGCCGCGAATGGCGCACCCATAAAACAAGCAAACAAAGAACCAGGTTTGGAGAGCCGACCTACCCTTCGGCCAGCGCTCCCGCGATCGCACACCCCAGAGCAGAAGGAACAGAACAGACATAGAAACACTTAAAGGAAACATACAGTGCACAATCGCGAGGCGCTGCCTCGGGACTTCGAGACCGCAGAGGGTAGCGCGCGCCCGCTGAGGCCGGAGCCCCGACAAAACGACGTAACCGCCGGCCGGCGGCGAAGAACAAAGAACAAAGGATCGCCGCCGGCCGGAGCGGCCAAAACGCGTACGCACCCTTCGAGGTCCCCAAGTGGTCTCTTGGAACCTCGGCGCGCGCCCCCGCGTCTAGGCGAGCGCGAGCAAGGTCCGAATCCCGCCAAAATTGGGCCAATGGGGACACCGTGTTTAACCTTCAAGGGCGGGGTGGCAGCAAAGTGACGGCGATTTATGACTAGCTGCCACCCGTCCGGTCGAGAGGAGAGGGACACGAGAATTCTCCAAGGGAAGATGGCGTCGAGCAACTGGTTGTGGACGCCGGAATTCCCACATCTCCCCCCTCCTTAATTGAACCCTTTAGCCAAAAAGAGGATCGCCATCACCTGGGGCTTAAGAGGGGGCTAGCGGCTCCACCAGGAACACGGCGAAATCCGTGTCGATGAGGGAGCAGCGCGGAGACGCAGATCACCGTTATCGCTGAAGGGGCAGTTACCTGGCAAGCCAGAAAAAGGTGCCGGTGAGTGATAATGCAGGCCAGCTTGACGGTTGAAGACAGTTGTCAGGACAGCCGTCGGGACAGTTGTCAGGAACAGTTGTCAGGAACTTGACAGTTGTAAGGGACCCAGGCAGCTCGGTCGGAGTCAGCTCGGCTTGCTTCTGGCGTCGCTCGCTCGCTCGTGTTTTGCGGCCCATGGTGTTGAAAGGGGCACACGGCTGGATTGATCTCAGCGCCAGACTGCAGGCCACCTTAATTTGCGTTGGTCGCATCGCCAGGAGAGCGTCATGTCGACGCAGGAGAGTTGGCTTGGGCGCTCATCAGTCGTTGCCCTCTGGTGGGGGTAGAATCGTTCCCCTCCTTTTCTCGTTTCTCCTATAGTCTCTGCTGGCTGCTCCTCCCGCTCTTGGTTCTCTTTCTTTCTCTTTTTCTTCTAAGGCGTTCGGAGTCGAAATTCCCCCGACGCTGGCGGCTGGCCGGCTGCAACCCCCGTTCTGCGCAGCGGGATACCACGCTTGTACCGCGGGTGCACTCCGTAGTTCAGTCGCCGGGTCTGCAACTCTTCGCCGGGCTGTGCAGTGGTTCCGTGAATTCTTTTCCACTGAGGCCATTCGGGACCGGAAGCTGTTTTGCTGTTTTTCTTCCGCCTTGACTCTGGCTGCTGCAGTGGGCTTTTGGTGTCGCCGCTCTCTGCTGCAAGACGCTTGCGTTGACAGCTTGATGAAGTGCCAGGCTATGGGGCATCTGCTGGTGAAAACGGTCGTTTCGGCTTGGCTGTTGTTGAAATGCAGCCAATGGGTGATCTGCGACTCGAACAATAAGTTAGCCCCTCTCTTACTCTCCGAAAAAGCAAGCACGTGCTCGCTCTCGAAGGTTGCGTGCTAGATATCAGAGGAGCGTCCCATCCGATATCACGCACCATAAAGCCCCTACGAACCGGACAGAGTTAGTTCTGCCGAGATCGCAAGTTGTAACGTCGCACTGAGCTCGTACATCGAGTCGTGCCTTCGGATGCCACTGCCTGCGGGTGCGGGGAAGCGTTTCCCTTGGGCCACTCGTTCCCTCTGTCATAGTAGGGTTTGAGATCACAGACATGCACCGATCCGCCGAACGGTCTTAGCGTTAAGTCCGTCAACTTGTACACGAGAGAAGAGACAGTCTCTCCTACCCGGTACGGTCCTATCCACTTCGGTGCCAGAGAAGCTGAGAATTTCTTACTGGCATCGCTTAGGACATGATTGCGCTTCAACACTAGGTCGCCCACTTTGTACTGAACGTCCCGATGAGAGCGGTCATACTGCGCTTTCTGCTCCCCACGAGCAGTGCTCAGGTTCCGTCATGCTTTGCCCAAAGCCTCCGTCACCTTCGCGCGCAGCCCAGCTGCATAATCAGCGCGTGCCAACGAAGCAGCCAGTTCCGTGCTGCGTTCCTGTAGAGTATGTTATACGGGATTCAGCAGCTCTCTCCCAAAATTGAGAGTGGCGGGGGTAAAGCCAGTCGAGTGGTTCACGGTTGTCCTCAGAGCAAATCCGATTTCAGGGACGCAATTGTCCCAATCCTTGTGCGTCTCCGCAAAAGCAACAAGCATGTGCTTGATGTTGCGGTTTAGACGTTCGGTTGGATTTGCCTGGGCGTGGTACGTGATTGTTCTCTTGTGCTTGATGCCCAGGGCTGCACAAGAGTCCACAAAAATTTTGGAGGTGAAATAGGACGCATTGTCCGTAATTAACTGCTTTGGATAGCCGAATCTCGTGAACACTTCGATGAGCTTTTCCATGATAATGCGTGCCGTCAGCCTTCGTAGGGGGAACAGTTCCACCCACTTAGTGAAATGATCTGTGACGACGAGAAGGAATTGGTTTCCTCTCGGTGTTCTTGGGTAAGGTCCCATGACGTCACAAGGCACTATTTGCCATGGTGTTTGGCTTTGGATCGGCTGCATGAGCCCGGGCGGGCGTCCACCACGCGGCTTCACGCGTTGGCACACATTGCATGAGCGGGCGTAGCGCGTTACATACGGTTTCATGCCTGGCCAGGTAGCAAAGCGGCACAACTTAAGGTAAGTCTTAGGGCCACTTGCATGCCCAGCGATGCACGTATCGTGAAAGTAGCGTAACAGTGCTCCTCTCAACGTGCGTGGGATCACCGCTTTGAAGGACTCATGTGTATCCTTCTCCGCAGGAATGTATCTCAGCAAAGTGCTGTCAGCGTCAAGCAGGTAGGAATCCAACGCGCTCACAGCATTACCAGCTGTTTCAGAGCGCCGCGCATTAACAGCAATACCAGCTGCGTCAACATGCGCTGCGGCCGCGCCGCCGGGCTCCCGGAGCCCCTCAAACACCTTTTTGCAAAATGGATCCTCCCGCTGAGCCTCTAATAGCTCCTTCCTGCTGAACACGTTCCCCACTGAACTGACGCAGTCCAAGTGCTTAACGCTCTCCTCAATTGAAGGTGGGTTGTCCGCCCTTCCGTGAGGACTCTCGCCGTCGAGCAGTGTAGCAGTTACTCTGCTCTTAGGCTGAGTTTCAAAGGTGTTAGGATGGGTATTAATGTTACCCCTCGTGACAACATCGAGCGTCGCAACAGTTACGTCGCTCTCGGACACGACTTCGGGCGAGGTGAGTTGAGTAGTAATGTTACTCTTCTCACAGTCAACAGGCGCGCGCGAAAGTGCGTCCGCCACAACGTTGCTCTTTCCTTTCCTGTAGCGAACGGTAAAGTCATATCGCTGCAGGAAAAGTGCCCATCGTGCAAGCCTGCCGCTCGGCTCCCCTAGGCGTCTAAGCCAAGTTAGTGCCATGTGATCAGTCTCGATAACAAATTGAACTCCATCAATATAGTAATCGAACTTTTTCAGGGCAAAAATGATTGCCAAACATTCCTTTTCAGTCACTGAATAATTTTTCTCTGCGGCAGTCAAGGAGCGGCTAGCAAAAGCTACCGGCCGCAAGCCATCTTCGTGCTGTTGGAGCAAAACCGCTCCTAGGCCGAGGTCGCTGGCGTCCGTTTGGATCACAAAATCTTTGCTGAGATCCGCTAGCCTTAATTCAGTGGTTTCCGCGAGCGCTTTAACGAGGTTCCGCAGTGCCTTCTCTTGCTCAGGACCCCATCTCCACCGCTCACCTTTCCTCAACAGAAGTGTCAAGGGGGCTTGCAGGGCAGCGCAGTCTGGGATAAACTGACGATAAAAGTTCACCAGCCCCAGAAAGTGTCTCAGTCCGCCTATGTCTGTCGGTGATGCATAGTTCAATAATGCCTGAACCTTGTCATCACACGGCAAAAGGCGACCGTTATCCAACGTGAAACCCAGTAGCGTTACTCGGGTTTCGGCAATCGAAGTCTTGGCCGGGTTTAGTGTTATTCCCGCCGACCTCAGACGCTCCAGCACGTCCCTGAGATGGCGTAAGTGCTCATCAAAGGTCCGTGAGTATACCACGACATCGTCCAGGTAAGCAAGAGCGTAGTGCCACCTTGCATCACCTAAGACGCGGTCCATCAGGCGCTGTTAAGTCGCAGGCGCACCGACAAGACCGAATGGCATACGGGTAAACTGGAAAAGGCCCCTGTGACAAGTGAAGGCAGTCTTCTCTCGGTCACGGGGATCTACCTCCACCTGAAAGTATCCTCTGCTAGCATCGAGCGTAGTGAAGTACTTCGCTCCGCCAACATTGGAAACGATCGAGGGAATGCTAGGAAGCGGATATGCATCCTTGCGTGTTACCTCGTTCAGGCGATGGTAGTCAACACAAAGGCCGTCCCATCCTTTTTAGGTACCAGCACCACGGGAAAACCCCACGGGCTCTCTGACCTTTCGACAACGCCTGTATCGAGCAGTTCGTCCAGAGCGCTGTCTAATGCTTTCCTCTTAGCCAAACTCACCGGCCAAGGATTGCATTTCCAAGGAGAAGCATCGCCTGTCTCAATTTTGTGCCGAACTAGCGCAGTGCAGCCAGGCTGTTCTGTGAATATGGCGTCATATTCATTCAGAAGCGGAGAGGCGAGCTTTCTCTTCCACCGTCAAACTGCTTGAGCTATTGAGCAGCGGGTGGTCCCTTTCGCCCCGCTCTGCAGTGCACAGTGCCTCCGCAGTGGGGGATGGGGGACGCGCACGAGGGGAGCTGTTCCCTCCGGCGCGTTCTTTCTCCGCGGGTCGGTTTGTCTACCCGGCAGAAACATGTACGAGGGACTTTTTCGGGCAATTGTTGGGACGGTCTGCGCGCGAAGCGTTATCGAACGTAATTGTCTCTGATGCTTTTTGAAAGGAAACGAAAGGTTTCAGGGTGCCACATGCTCGCTCCCTATATCCTCCGTTGCAGACGTCAATAACAATGCCCGTCTTGGCGAGGAAGTCTCTACCAAGAATGATAGGAACCGACAGGCCGGGGAGGTAAGCAAGGCGTTGCCGCCTGACCCGTTTCTCCCACCGCACCACTAGCCGGGCGGCAGCGCTTGCTTGCGCCAAGCCGCTGGCGAGCCGGAAAGTCCCATTACTCGATCTAAGCCAGATAGCGCTCCGACAGAGATGCTCGTACACTTCGTCGCCAAAGAGTGAAGCGCTTGCTCCCGTGTCTAACAGCGCAAAAAACCTGCGCCGGGCGACTGTTAGCTCAATAAGTGGCACTGGCATGTTGTTGGGTGGTCCAGTACGACAAGCCAGCGGGGCTAAGAGTTCATGTGTCTCACTCAGCACCGCTTTGTTTGCCGCCGGCCATGCAGTGTTGCTTTCCGGCGGCCCCGCTCGTTTCCTGAAAGCGCGTGCTCTCGGCTTGCGGGTTGCCAACAATCTCGGGCGAAATGCCCCGGCTGGTTGCAGCGATAGCAGAGGGTGGTCGGCCGCGTTCGGGCTTGGCGTGCTGTGCCTCGCGCCATTTGGCCACCGTTCCTCTCTATCGGATGCTCCCTTCCGGGCGCGCTCCGCTCTAGCGTCCTCGGGTCGGTATGTCGACTCCGATTCTGCGTACCTTGGCCATCGGCAGCGTGTGCTGCTCGCATGGCGTACGTGTACGGGTCAAGAGCCCGGTCAGATATGTCCCAACCGCTACTCGAGTGCCCGTCACTGAAGGCAACTACACCATTTCCCTGTGGACGGATGCGAATGTTGTCTCCGTTCCACGCGCATCGCGGCTCAAGTGCCTGCGACGCTGGGGGTGGTGGTCTGTACGCACGTGAGGCGAGTATGTCCGCCTTTATGCGTTTTGCCTCCGAGGCCAGCTCGTTCAAATCCCTGAACTTGCCGTCTCTCAAATATGCTGCGAAGGTGGGGTGCGCTTGTCGTGTGACTCGCTCCACCTTCTCGCAATTTAGAGCAGAGGGGTCAGCAATACGATGGAGCTCGTCCATCGCCCTCACGTACTCGAGCAAAGATTCGTCCGGATGCTGAGTACGCCGCTCTAACTCGCGCAGCATGTGACGCTGGTAATCAGCGGGTAGGAATTCGTCGCGAAACCTCGCTCGGAATTCGTTCAGCGTGCTTAACCGTTGGCCGGTAAGTCGGAACCACCGGGCAGCCTGCTCAGTCAGTGATACTGGAACGACGCGTTCTAGCATCTCGCCATCGGACAACCCCGTTGCCTGCTGGTAAGTCAGCATGCGGCTGAGGTAATCATTGGCGCTGACCGTGTCATGATACCTGCTGTAGGTGGGTAAGTCCACGTTTACGCTTCGTCTCGCAGCTGTGCTGGGCCTCAGCAGAGTGTTCTGCACGACACCCGTCAAAGTCTCAATCAGGTGCAAGGCATCCCTTAAAACCTGTGGAGACTCGCTCTGGCTAGTAAGGTCTGGCACAGGAGCTGATAGCGTTGAGCCGGTATGCGGCTGTGGCTCCCTGCTCTCTGCACGCTCGGACAAAGGGCTCGGCGTAATGTGCCTCGCGCCTTCGAGCGGACAATCTAACGGAGGGAGGGCCGGCCTCATGTGTAGCGCCACCCTCATCGAAGCAAATCAGATCCCCTTGGCTAATGTTCGCCGCAGGGTCCGACTGCGCGGTAGCAGTTACCGCCGCTTCGAATTGTTGCCTGTTGGCAGCCACCCTTGACAGCGTGAACAGTGGCTGGAAGTCAGCCTCGTCTGCTGCCATGGTTGTTCGTGTAGTGGCAGTCACTCACACAAACTACTCGTCCTGTTTAACCACTGGCCCCACGTTGGGCGCCAAATATAGAGGTTACTTTGTAACAAACAGATCCGCGCATGCGAAACTGTCCTGTCTTTAGATCACACCGCGCACTAGAGGTGTGTAGTTATTCGCTACTAGGTGCTACGCAGCAGCCCTAACAGTCAGAGCTGTGACCCCCTATCCCGCGGTTCGCGTAAATTGCGACCGCGGCGGGTTTCATGCCAGTGGTAACGAGACAAGTTCTTTGCCTGACACAGTTTATTGTGCCAAAAGCGCCACCAACGCAACAAAAATACAGATAAAATGAAGCGGCGGAGAAGTTCCGCACGACAACGTGAAAACAACAAAATGGGAAGCACACGAGATTTAGAGCAATAAGGTTCGACTCACCTCTCGTGGCTTCGCAGTCCGGCCCTGAGGCAGTAAGTTACCTCACAATAGACCGGGCGTTGCGCAGGGGGTGATGGCGTCTGGGTGGCTCCCGACTCGATCGAGCTGTGGTCGTCACCACTGCTCGAGTCGAAAGATGAGGCGGTCCCCAAGGAAGCGGTGCGCGTTCCTTGGGTCTGGAGAGGAGTCTCTCCAGAAAAGGGCAAGGAGGGAAAACGGGTCATCTCGACTTCGGCCAGGGAGCAGGGCGCGAAGGGCTGCGGGAGCGGCATGTGCCCTCTCCCACGCAACCCCCCTTGCCACTGCGCGTACAAACATGGCGCGAAGCCAAGGTGCCGCCACATTGAAGACAATGGGTTGCGTGTGCAACCCCACACCGTCTACTTCATTGCTGGCTCATTGTGAAGGTCCTTTAGAATGGCAAGCTTGTCTGTTGTAGTCGACAACAAGATCGTATGGAAGCATTGTTAACCCTTTGCGGTCCGTTGTCGGGCAGCGCCCGACAACGCAACACGGCCGTAGCGGTCCGCTGTCGGGCCCCGCCCGACAAGGGTGTTCGTGGTTTAAATTTTGCTGTTTTCTCACCGCGAGTCGCGCGCATTTTTTGTATACATGAAGGGCCATCTCTTGAGGAATAAGTGAGCTTTGTTTGTTGAGGTTTTACTTTTTTGACACTAGGGTGCAGCACTATGATCAGCACGGGGCCTAGAGCGTACCCACTCGCGCGCGCGGTTCGCTGAGAAGCATGGCCACGTTTTCACCGCGTGCGTTTTACGGCGGTGCTTTTAGCGAAAGCGAGGATGACTTTAGTGAGGAAGAGAATTACGTGCCTCCACCAGACAGTGATGACAGTGATTCGACAGAAGTGAGTGACGAAGACGACGACGGCGGCGGTGGAAACCTGCAGTAATAACCCTGGCCTGCACACAGGGGAATGCTTTGAGCGGTATCATACGTTGCCCAAATATCACTAAAAGAGTTGCCTGCAGAATGCAGGAGCAAAAATAAATATCCTGTGCGTTTCTCTTCCACAGCTTGTGTTTTTATTCGCGGCGCCAGAAACTGGCGAAATAGTTTCGGACCGCTAGAGCCGGAAAGTGGGTAAAGGTTTTGGACCGCAAAGGGTTAATGTGATGTCGCTCATCATAGTTGAGTACGTAGCCGAATTCACTCGCAGACTGCGAAGCCCGCATATATGCCCCTGAATGTGGTCATATAGCTTCCAAAGTCCACGGACGTCACTTGATGATGAAACAGCGGGTAAGGCTCGAAGCTTAGCGAGATGATTTTGTCCATGTAAACATGTCCTATTATTCACGTTACCAACTAGCCCAACTTTCCGCCTTAGATTTTGTCTAATTTGCCTTTTGTCGCCGAAATGTCATAATATTTCAAGGGCGTCTTCGTAGCAAGCTTCTGTGGCGTTAAGGCCCTTTATCACCATTAAGGCTGACCCATGCAACAACGAGTGAAGGTATTGAGATTTCTCTATAGTTGAAAGGCGTGGGTTATTATGAACGGATTACTGAAACTGTTTCCAAAAGGGCATCCAGTTGGCCAACTCACCGTCGAAAGTCTCCAAGCGTAGCTTGGGTAACTTCACGTCATCGACTCGGAGTACACCTTCCCGTTAATCACGACTCGATGGTGTTGCAGCTTCGGGTGCTCTGTTGTTGATATTCAGGACGCTGAGCCTTGCTTGAAGACGACCGATCATGGCTGTGGCTGCGTCATCGCAACTTACAGCCTCGTTGTACTCTGCCTCGAACTCTTTCGCGAGGATCAGTGGCTCCAGCTTGTCGTTGATCCTGCGCAGCTCCTCATTGCTGGTTTCTAAGTGTTGTATCAGTGCGGACCAAGGAGGTTGAAAAAAAACTTCTGGAGTGGAGGCGGCGAGCCGCCGCTGAAGCCGACGACTGCCATATTGCTCCAGGCAGAAAACGTGTCGGTCGTCGCTTGAGCCCGCGCGAAAGTTCCACAGATGGCGAATTTCTCCGCTCATTTGGTGACAAGCGAGTGTTGGGGATGTCTCACTTGTCGGACTGCGATTTACTCGATAACCACATTTACAATTTGTCGAAGATTACCAAGCTGTACATAAAAAACGCCGGGCCTGCGCGCAGCACAGTCACAGCGAAAGCTGGAAGAGCGGCCTTTCTAGAGCCCGTTCTAAACTCTCTTCGGGAAACTAATACAAGTACACTTTCAAGGTACCCACTACGTCGCAAATCACAATTTTTGTGAAGTACGGAAGCAATCACTATGCCATTATTCGTCTTTCTGCGGATAAGCGAGGTACCGCTACACATCTGTAAGGCATTATGTGAACTTTGTTGATGCTGCCTGTGGTGTTCCTGGATGAAGAAATATGGCTGAGCCTTTTGTAATGGATTTGAAGCAATTAACGATCCGGTCACTCGTTGCGCAATTGGCATTATGTGACGCCTGGTCGTTATTTTACTCTTCTGACACGCTATATTACATATTTAACGCAATTCCTTGCCCGACATGACGCCTGTAAGGATGTTTTTGCAAAGGAGTTCCAGTCACTAGCGTGGCTCTGTGGTAGAATACTCGACTTCCATGGAGAGGACCCGGGTTCAAATCCCATATGAGCCTGTTTATTTTTATTTATTTCATTTTTCTTATTTCGCACGATAGTAGTTACGGACACCGGCGGCGGCAGCGGACAACCACCCCACAGCCGTTGTGATTTGATAAAAGCTTTCGCTGTAAAATCAGGCTTCACCACATTTCAAAAGAAATCAACCGGAAGAAAATTCGGCAGATCCCACGCGTTGTGGGAATCTGTTTCATGCGAAGCAGTCAGCGAGCACTGCTATGCTGCATTTTATGGCTTTGAGCCAAGCGTTACGAGGTGGATCAAGGTGTTTTTGTATGTGTAGTAGCTGTGTGCACATCGTGGGCTTACCAGGCACGTCGACAACACCGGCGTTTAAAGGGTAACTTATGGTGGCGCGTAACGCCAGCCCTCACGTTAGAGTACATAGGTCAGTATTATCGAAACTAAGTGCACATTATGGTGCAACCATGTCGATATCATACGTAACTTTCGTTAATGTATTCCTCTGGGTCGAGCAGTGCTTCAATATAGCGTGAGACGCCTGTATCGTAGGAGTACATACGTACTGTGCATTGCTTTCTTGCAAAATTAGATAGCCAGCACCACAACCACATTTGACGTTGCACCGGCATTACGCCTGCATAGGCTGTTTTTTCCGAACCAGTCTATATACCCGACGTACCTTTGTGGTAGAATACTTGATTGCCACGCAGAATGCTTGGGTTAGATTCCTGCTGTGATCTTAATATTTATTCTTTCCATTCGTCGGGTCAACGCTGCCGATGTCGGTTTTTCTTTACGCTCTCGCATTTAAAGTACTAATGTCTGTTCTCGCGGTTCCTGGGTAGATATAAACTGTCAATCACATGTGGCGCATACCCGTACACCACGGCCAGTGGTGAACGGCTATGTGCCACACGTGTCTGGAGGAAAGGGTTTGACGGCCTACGCGACAGAATTTTCCCTTTATTCATGTCATGATACGACAGCCATATCCGTCAAATCCTCTTACCCTGCCATGCCGATTTTGGTCTGCACCAAGTAAAACAGGCGATCATGAGAGCAACTCGGCGTAGGTGGCTAGGTAGATAGATTCGTAGATAAAAACGCTGAATGTGCCAAAGGTTCGCTAAGAAATGCCTCGCATTTAAAACTCCCAGAGCGGAGTGAGAACGCGGCTGACCATTAAGGACTGTTATTTTGAAAAAAAATTATAGACAGTGTAAACAAGAGCTGCAGCAAGCTAGTCAATCTGCTTTCGTATCTCTTCTTTTGCTGTGTTTACTTTTTAAGGGTGCGTGTTTCATATGGTTAGTTTCGTGATTGTCTGCATTATGCGTAAGCCAGAGCAGCAGCAAACTGGTCAACTAGTTTGCTTTTGTATCTTTTGCTGTGTTTAGTTTTTAAGGGCACGTGTTTGATACGGTTAGTTTCGTGACTGTGTGCATTATGATGCATTTTGAAGTTATTTTGGATTTGTTGCTTTATCGATTCACGTATAAACCACATTGTATATTCTTTTTTCTTTTGAAATTGTGTAAAAGCCGGGGGTGAATAAAATTATATGTACCACTTATTAACTCCTCCATGTGCTTCATTTTGGGAATGCTGGAAGCGAATTCTATGTGTTATCAGGCACGCTTCAGCCCATGTATTATGGTGTAAAAAACTGCCTTCAATCCGGCAGGACAACAAAAAAATTCGGCCAAATAAGTGACACTAACTGTCCACTTCTGACGCTGAAACGCCCCCGCGGAAGCTTACAGTTACGCTGTCCGCGCTCAAGCTGCGCTGCCTCTTGCCCGGAGCAAAATGGCTGCCAACCGGTTTCCCAGGCTTCACCCGCTCGCGTGGGCGCGTATAGGGGACCTCCACTCCAGAAGTTTTTTTTAAACCTCCTTGGTGTGGACACCTGGCCGGAAGTCCCGTCTTGCATCACAGGATCTGCCTCGATGATGCGAGAGTTGTGGCCACGCTGTACACGCCTTTTTGCCAGCAGCTTTTCCAAGCGTTGATCCATTGATGCACCAGCGGGTTACCAACTCACTGAGTCCAAGCGGTCGGAATGTTCAAGCCTGCTATCGGCTTCAATGTTTCTGTCCCTCTATCCCAGGTTTCGGCACCATGTGAACGATTGAAGACAAAACTCAAATTTGGTTACAAATGAAAAACTTATATCCTTAGAGATAAAACAAAGAAAGAGCATGAAACATCTAAGCGTGGGGACACACGTCCGCTCTCTACAAGATCTTATGAGCGTCTCCCATAAACACGCAGGCACGCAGTCCGTCCCCTCCTGTCGACGTAACCGCACACCATTCTCACAAGCACCACACACATGGAGCAATGCACTGCTCTTTTTCCGTCAACACCGTGGTCAAAGGTTGCCCTGCCGAGGCAATGTTGGCGGAGGTGGGGCACGGTCTCACGGTTTCAGACCCTCGATGCTGGCAGACGAGGAGTTGTGGTGCTTTCCTGGAAAAGTGTCTGGACTGCGCACATGAGGTTCAAGTACAAATGGGAACAAATAGAAATACAACAGGGAGCACGAATGTGGTAACTGATGCGCTATCTCGTGCCCCAGTGCAACAGCCGCTAGCGGTGCTTCTGCACAAGCAAGGGTCGGGGGCGAAACGGTGGCTTTGCCGCTGAGCCGCGAACAAGGCCTGTCCGCACTCGTTAGGACCTTTGCCACTGTCCAGGCAAACAGCACACTTCAGAACTTCAGAAACGGCTGCAGGCCTTCAGAACTGTATAGTCGCCATCCATAATTGTGATTAGCGAGTCAAGTTTATTGAGCGGCAGATGTGGTGCTCATCAGTTCTGTTTCAACTCTGGACGTAGGCCACGCACGTGCCTTAAAGGCCAACTCCGGCGATTTTTTGGCCATGTCAAAGTAATGGTGCTTTTATGTTCCTGAGACGCTCCTGTCACGGGTCCGATAGCAGAAATACTCGGCGAATTGGAGAATAATTTAAATAAGCAAAAAAGCGCAACACCGAAACCCAACTGAGCATACTGTCTTTGCGTGACTTATAAGTAGGGAAAAACTGGAAATCATGCAAGGCATGCCGGTCCCGCCAGTGTGTAGTATGAAAGCTGCGAAGAGCAGACGCTCAGGGGAAAAATGACTCCCTCGGAAATATATCGTGCGTGACTGACCGTGCTACGTGCACAAGCTCCTCGGAGCTGTCGGAAAATGACAGCTGTGATTCAGACGCATTTGTAGGTGAACTAAAATCGCCATTCCATTCCTCTTCGATGAAGTAGACACACCTGCTTAGTTCTTTGGTTGCCTGGTTGCACATTCCACCACCAGATGGCGCCACCGGTACAGGCGGCCCAAGTTTGTAGGGCCACGATCGGGTAAAATGCTATCGCTGAGAAGTTTGCGGACTAACTAAAGCTTCTTAATATTGCTATGGGGCGAGTGCATAAGTTTGGCAATAGCGGCGTTCAACGTCGCGTTGGTAGGGCCGAAGGAGTTTAATATAAGCCAAGTACGAGCCACGTTTTCGCACCAACGTTACTAGATTAGGTTACGTTGTTTCGCACGTTGCGCAGCCATGGTTACCGCACTTTCCATGCGGTAAACTGGCATTGCTAGCTCTAATATAAAGACGCAGGGTAATCGTTAGGTGCGAGTGTTTCGTGACTACCAATGGGGAATCGTGTGCAGCCCACAACGCAACACCACTTGCCACCCATCGCATGTATTACCACAAGGAACTGAAATTCACACGCCCAGCCAACGAAGCGCTCGCCAAACACACGCGATTGTTGCCTTGCGGATAGCAGACGCTCTAGTGGCCCCTCGGTTTTGTCACTTCCGCTTTAACAAAAATGACGTCACGCACACAATGTTGGCAATAATACTGGGAAGCGAGGGGGAGAGAGTCGGGGCAATCAATAAAATTAATTTGTATTGAATATATATATGTCTCTAGCTTGTAATTTGGCATAAATAATGGGAACGTGAAAAGGAACATACCCAGCGAATTTTATTGAGATCCATTGACCTCGAAAAATCGCTGGAGTTGGCCTTTAAGAACTGCGTGGACGCTATGATCGTGTCTTTAGCGACCATGGTTTCGTCAACAGCGGATGTGGCACTCAGTAGCTTCGTTTTGACTTCTGGCAATGCGTGCACCATGTTACAAAACTCAAACATGGTGGAAGCTGATGAAGATGAAGAGCTTCAGCCGTGGTCTGCATGCTGGCATTAAAACTCGCTTGCTATGTTGTGGTGGATGGATGGATGGATGGATGGACCCCCAACTCACGCCTCTGATCAATAAATATTGGGATAGTAAATGAATGCTACTGCATTGAGAAATATGTCAATAGACTTGAGTATGAACTTCAGCCTAATAAAGGCTCATAGTAAAGCACGAGTAGATAAGGCCATAAGTCAGCAATAACAGGCGGAGCTCACTCATACTCACTCAAGAAATATATTTTGCGCTTAGGGTTCACTCAGACTCACCAATATTTTCCTTAACCGGACTCACTCGGACTCAGACTCACTAAATTTTCCTCAGCTGGACTCACTCGGACTCACACTCACCAAAATATTATTCACCCGGACTCACTCAGACGCAGACTCGCAGCCCGATCTGATTCTGAGTGAGTCTACTCACGAGTGAGCTTTCCGACCTATGGCGTGAGGGCATATCGTGGCGCCACCATACAGAGGCATCCCTGTGATATGCAAGGTTGGATTGTTCTGCTAGCCTTCTTCCGCACAGTTCACAGCTGCTTTAGCGTGTCCTTACTTATTATTCTTGTTGCACTTCACGTCGACGAAATCAGTAAAATACTGCGGTGGCTTTGTCACTGACTGTACGAAATGCTACATAACTGCTCCGAAAAAATGTTACGCTCCTCATGGTGCCTGAGACAACGCCCTGACTGTTGACATTGTCTGCTACGGAGCCACGGGGTAACGAACCATTTCGTGTCGAATTGAAGCATTAAATGGGCTTTAGCGCGTGCTTGCGGCAAATACACATATTCTTGCTCCAAGAAAAATGTGCAACCGTGCAACTTCATTCATTGTAGGTTTGCATCTAGAAACTGGCCAAGGTTGACTTGACAAGCATGCGCTAATTTACAATCCTGTTTAGCACAGATATCTCTATGAAGCACGACACAAGTGGACTCTCCGTTTTGTGGGAAGCAACCAAGCATGCTTAGAGCTGCAGGCAGCCTCAATCTTTCTGATGTGATTGGCGGTTGCTAAACTAAAGAACGAAAGAAACTAATGAAGTAGCGTCTATTTCATATTTGGTGTTTGTCGTGCACTTTTTTTTCTTGGAAAAGACAACCAGGCAAATTTCAGCGCAAAATAAATGATTGATTCTGGGGTTATTTGAGGCGACCTACAACATAAAGTTAATATTTTACCGATTTGAGCAAGGATAAAAAGTTGGCTTATTAAAGTTAATTACTTAATTAGCACTTCGTCATGAAAAAAAATACAGGTTGTATTTACACACAACTGCCACTAATATACAACAGGTAGAACTTTCCTAGAGCGCATGTTTTGTTTTAAATCTTGGGCCCAGTTGGCCGGGACACCCGGACATCCGTTCAGCGTATCAGTCGAATATGGAGGAGTGGGGCACTACACGACATACGCCAAGATCGACAGGGATCCAACCTTGAAGGTCCAAACGTGCCTGCAAAAGACGCTGTCTGGTATTTTCAAGACGCTCCCTGCATCAGCAAAAATACTGTACTACCAACTGCTGTGCACCAATGGTACTTCTCCAGTGATCTACGACCTACAGAATATTCACAAAAGCGGGGCGCCTCTCAGGCCCATAGTAGATTTCATGAGGTCACCCCTGTACAGACTCTCAAGGTACCTTCATGGCATCCTGGCCCCCCTGGCAGGCAAGACTGAAACTCATCTCTGGAACACTAATGACTTCATAAACAAGATGAAGGGTATCACTGTGGACACAGACGAAGTACTGGTTTCTTTTGACGTCTGCTCCCTTTTCACAAGTGTTCCCGTCGACCTTGCTGTAGAAACTTCAAAACAGTTGCTCCACAAGGACACGACATTGGCAGACCGCACGCCATTCGATGTCACTGAGCTTTGCACCTTGTTACGATTCTGCCTGTCCAACACTTACTTCTCGTACAAGGGCGAATTCTACAGGCAAGTTTTCAGTACCGCTCTGGGAGCATCCATTTCAGTCACGACCGCAAATGTAGCAATGGAAGCAATTGAAAACAAGGCATTGAAATCATTTCAGCTGAGACCCAAGGTCTTTCTGAAATACGTCGACGACTGCTTCTGCGTTATCAAGAAGAAGGACGTGCAACCTTTCCTTGACTGCCTAAATGGCATCAAGCCTTCCATCTGGAAGAAGAGAAAGATGGTTGCCTTCCTTTCTTGGACGCACTTGTAAAGCGTGCTCCCGCAGGCCTTGCCTTCGCCGTGTATCGAAAGCCAACTCACTCCGGTAGATACCTTGACTACGAGTCAGTTCATCCTGTAGCCCACAAACGCTCAGTCGTTCGTTCTTTAGTTCAACGAGCCATTCGCACCTGTTCCGATGCAAGAAGCCTGCAGGAGGAGCTCCAGACCATTGAAAATGACCTCATCAGGAATGGATATCCTAAACGTTTTATTAAGAAGGCAACTAAGTTCATCATGCATAACCAGCAGCAAAACAGTCAAGCCATTGATAATACAGCGTCAACACGCCAGCGCGCAGCGATTCTGTACATTCAAGATGTAAGCGAAGCCCTAGCTCACGTGTTTAGAAGACGTGGCGTCCAGATCGCACATGTACCAGCAAGCAAGCTTAAGGGTGACTTGCTAAATGTGAAGGATCCTCTCCCCCCGGCAACGTTTTCCTGGTGTAGTCTACAAGATCCCATGCGCCGACTGCGAATCGGTGTGCATTGGCGAACGTGGAAATTTCTGCAAGCGTTTGAAGCAGCACAAGAATGACATCGCCAAGGGCCACACAGTGACAAATGCACTCGCAGAGCATTCCGAGAAGACTGGCCACGAGATAAACTGGGACAACGCGCGCATCATGGCCACGGAGAAGAATTGGACGACGAGGCTCAGTCTCGAATCACTAATAATTCAGACAACAAGTAACACAATCAATAGATCATCTGGCACACTAAACCACGTTTACTCCCGGACTTTGCGTCATGCGCTCAACGTTACTTAAGAACCTGCTGCTCTGCCGTCATTCCATTGTGAACAAGGGATCCTTACGGACCCCGAAACGTCATTTTGTTTTTTGACATTGGTCAGTGATTTGTTGTTTACCACGACACCCGGTATAATACACACAAACACACACACACACACACACACACACACACACACACACACACACACGAAGTCTCTTTCTAATTTTAGTTTCAGTACAGTGTCAGTATCTCAGCAGTCATGGGCACGGAAAAGCGCTACGCGTTTGTTGGACTCAAGTTAATAGTAAGTACGAACTATTCGTTTCAGCCCTACTATTCTAAATCACTGAAGAAGCCGTTAAGTAGCAATCAGCAGGCCAGTTGGTGTACATATTTTAAGGTACTATGAATAAATTCAGGGCAGCTTTTCCTGATATGCACACGCTTTCGGCACTTTATTTCGGAATGAAAAAAAAAAAAAAGGCAGCACTATTTTCTTTAATTGGAGCACCACATTCACAAGTGAAACGTATAGAGGGATGAACAAGTGTACGTGAAACCGAGTGCGATGAACATGATAACAAAAGCATGGTCGGCAGATATGACCGCGCTTTGTTCATGCTGGAGTCGAAAAAGTCACAAAACAATGAAACTCATCAGGTGACCTGTTGAAGTGTCGTTTAGTTTAATCTCATCTAGCACAAGTGTTCCGCACGTCTGTATGTCAGGCTTGTCGTTGGAGAAGGTATGGATTGTTTCAAGTGGAGCTGCAATGTAGGCATGGATATTCGAAAGGTACGCCTGATACTATCTGATTGAGTAGGCTGCTCGTGGTAAGTGGGATAGGCGTCATGCTGCGCAGCAAGCCAAATAAGTTTTGGGACTTGCAGTGTGAAGTAGCAGGCAGTTCATCTCCAACATCTTTGTGCATTCCTTGTGAGCTTTTCGCTTGCACTTACCCCAGAGAAGTGTCAAAATCCAGCTCCTCTGTTGGTGGCAGCGATCCATGAACTACGCTGAATCCTTAGCTGTCAGCTGCACCTCCAAGTTCATGATATTCTCCAAAGACGAAAATCTTGCTGCTGCTGCTACCACCCTCACCACCTTCATTTCAGAATTTTTCATTATATTTTGCCTCCGCGACTGTTGTTCCTTCTACCTTGATGAATTTCTTTGCATGCGTTTTTCCTGAGTATGGCAGCACGCGCGAGTTGCCTGCAACGGGCAAACTTTGCACTGACGAGATGTGCAGCAGCTGCTTCCATGAGCCCCTTCTCCTTCACAAACTAAAGGTCTGTCGACTGTCATTAATAGTTTTTGGAGGTCATCTATAGTGGTGATGCTGCCACTCAAGTAAGCCTTCGCCGCGCGTCCGCATGCGCTTACACCAGCCAGCTTTTCATCTCCTATGCAAATGCATTGTGCTATTTGTACAACCCTGATGGCTTAGCTGACTGAAAAAAGCGATGAATAAACCACTGTCATGTCTAAGTGTTATCTTCCTCTGCGAAAGTGTCAGATCGACACGCTCTGTGTCACTCAATGTGAGCTCTTCAATTCAGATGGAAGGGATGTCTGAGTCGAGCTCAATGTTTTCCTTGTTGAAGCCCCTATCCTGCCCTCCGAGGCATTTTGACAAGTGGTCTCCGGAACGCTCTCTCTTCTTTTCCGCTTTTTCTGGGGCGGCTTTGAGAGGTAGCAAGGTTGGTTTGAAAAAAAACCATCGGGACCGTACCTTCAACGAGGCTTCATTTTTCATGTGCGATTTAAACAACTGTTCCATTAAAGACGTGTAGGCAGTTTTCGAAAATATCATCGTGAAAATAGATGTCTCAAATCTTTGACTTCGTCCAGAGTTTTAAAAAGTCAGTGCGCGGAAGGGACTTGTTCCATGCGGAGCGAAGCATTTCGTCGCTGGAAGCGGAGAAGAAATGCCGGGCCGACTTGTTGATATCCATCATACAGCCGCTCGTGCACCCAGGAACACAACACGTTCACATCGCACACTTGCTGACCGCAATCAGCACACCGCAGCTAGATTATTAGGATCGCAAAACCAAGAACGCAGCTAAAGACGCATGTACACACAACGCCAAACCACGTGCACGGCCGTGGACAGAGTGCTGCATCGCCCCGATCGCGCCGTGCTGACCGAGCAAGAAGGAACAGCAGCGCCACGAGATGCGAGAATTGGTGGCCAGTCCACGCAATCACAGGAGTTGGAAAACTGAACCTAATCTAGTAACGTTGACACGTGCGTCAGCATTGCATCTGTATCCTTGCGTGCCAGTGAATATGATATACTAAACAAAAGGTGATAGTTATTCACAAAGCCCACCCTAATCTAATGTTCCCTTATGATTAGGCATGCGTCTGTTGCCTTCTTTTGCTATAAAATGCAGTGTGTGTTATTTCAATAAAAATAGTTGGGGTCAGTTTCCGTCCTGTCTTGTCCTCGTCAAATGTAGTGCTACAATATTTTAAGTCACTAACTAGCCCCACAATTTGTTTTGTTAAATGTGCAGCGTTGTGTCCTTTTGTTGTTGCTGCACATTGCTATAAATGTGTCTGGGAGAGCGTGCTAGAGATAACTGAACAGCAGAAGCAAATGCACCATGCTCCAGGCCCATTGAGTAAGCAATACGTGAAGTTTCCCTAGGACACCGTTCAGGTGTACGTTGTTTTGTTTAGAAACAGCAAAACCATCTATATATAGATGTGGACGCACTAACTCCAGCAGACATTATCATGGGATGGAGATTGACGACAGTGCCACAGGGAAGTGTTGAATTGTCAGGAGATTCGACTAGGGGGAAGCGGTACGAAGATACACTTACAGGAAACGTCTGAGGACTTCTGGAAAAGGTGGAAGAAAGAAGATCTTTTGCAGCTTCGATCAGTGCACTTTTGTCATCAGAAAAGAACAAGAGAGACAGAAGACATTATAGTGCACCCAAGTAATTAACATGAAAAATGTGCAAACTCGCCAGAGCTCTTGAGGTATACAGAGGTGCTGACAGCCATGTCCGATCATGCAAGATTCAGCAACCTCAAGGAGTTGTTACCAACACACCAATACAAAACCTTTACTCGCTTGAGTGGGACTATTGACTTGTGCGGCTGGGAATGTGCACACAAAAGTGTAGCATTGACCTGTGCAGAAGAGCAGGTAGTGCCGCCTTCCATAAGAAAAGAGAGCTCGGGGGCAACCACAGCATGCAAAGCCAAGAAACGCGAATGGCTATAAAGTACAGTAAATGTGGTCCGTTGTTTAACTCTTTCGGGGCTGCCCCATTGGAGCATCGATCATATATGATCGACGGGTTTCCATGCACTGCCAAGTGCAAATTTCGCGCGTTTTTACATGTATTGCTATCTAGCGTGTAGTTTTATCACTGCACTATCGGTTTCGGCATAGTTTGCCATTTTTCCGGAAAGTGGTGATACATGTGAGAGAGATTTGTGGGTAGCGGCGGCAGCGAACGTAGCGGACCATGGCATTGGGTTCTCGTCAGGCTGCGCAAAGAAACCGACGTGAATAGCGTGATTTGGCTGCTTCGAGGGCAGATTTTTTTGATCAGCAAGGAGTACGAAGATGACTTTTACAGCTCGGATTTTATTTTGGAGTGCGATTCGGGTGAGGATTGACCTGGGACTTGAGCCGGTACTCGTAGGTGAGCGTAGTTTGACATTTGTTTCTCTTGCGAGTAGCCAAATAGGCTTGCTGTTTGTTCACGTTGTTTTATTTCTGTTTGATAGGGTCTCAAAAAGCTTTTACAGAAGAGCTCATTCAGTAGCAGCCCGCACTGCTCCACCTCCTCCACCCGTTTCATTGAGTGGGGCATGAGTACTGCTCTTGTTTTGAAGCACACCAAATAAAAGGCGTTGTAGATATGTGTACCAAACTTTTCAGAGTAAGAAAAAAGGCAATGAACTACGTTTTGTATATCGGATTTTTTTTACTCCAGTATTTTTGCTCAAGTATCTATGTTTATTCCGAATTTTTGTATGTTGTCCTTGCAGCAAGTGTTCAATAGGACATTTTTTATGATTACTATGTATAACCTTTAGGTGTAATAATTCAATCTATATGTGTGATAACCGGGTAGTCCTGGGCCATGCCGGTCGCCAGACCGAATCACACACACGTACGTTGGCTGGTTCCACACATTGACTGGCTGGTCATGTGCGCCATATTTATTTCATTGCAAACATCGACGCCCCGGGCGCCGGAACGGCAAACTAATCTTATCACATCCCTCCCCCCTTTATTAAGGCTGCAAACAATTGTTTAAGGTGAGTAGCGCGATACTGGTCGTCGAATTCTGGTACTTCGACGCAAGACAGGAGTACTGGGTGCTGTGACAGCAAGTTCCATTTCCCTCACCACGTCTTCCCTGGGATCTTGCCTAGACTCCGTGTCCTGAAGGCGATCCGGAGTTAGCTGCCGCTGACCCACGTCCAAGCTTGGAGCAAGACCTGTAGCTACTAGGCTGCCTGACTTTTGGTTGTCTGCACTCAGTTCCTCAGGGGGCTGGCGGATGTGATCCAGATGTCGAGTTAAACGCTGTCTGTCCTCCAGTAGAACATACATGGACGAAGTGCGTTGTTCGGTGACGACTGCAGGGAGCCACGCAGGACCTGGACGCAAGTTCCTTGCGAACACCTGGTCACCAGGATGACCCAAAACCCTGGGTGTTGTTCCTTGTAGCAGGTCCAACGCAGTCCTCAGCTTCCGCCCCAACAACAGCTCCGACGGACAGCAACCCGTGACCTCGTGAGGTGTTGACCTGTAAGTCAGGAGCATGCGGGCAATTTCAATGCGAATATCTCCAGTGCCAGCCTTCCGCAACTTGTTTTTGACAGTCTGCACTGCCCGCTCTGCAGCACCGTTTGATGCTGGATGATACGGCGGCACCAGCATTCGCCTCACCCCGTTTTTCTTGAGGAATGTGGAGTAGAGCTCACTGGTAAATGCTGGGCCATTATCCAACACGACCACATCGGGAAAGCCTTGGTTTGCGAACATTATTCACATGCAGGAGATAGTTGCTTCAGCCGAGGGTGTCGAGACCGGGAACACTTCAATCCACTTTGAGAACGCATCGACTGCGATAAAAAAATAGGTGTTCCTGTAGGGACCGCCATAGTCCACGTGCAGCCGTGACCATGGTTTCTCCGGGAACGGCCAGGGCATGACCGGCACTGGTCGTAACACTCTTTGATGCTCCTGGCAAATACGGCACCTTAGTATGGTTATCGCTATATCGTTATCCAAGCTAGGCCACCACACATGGCTACATGCAACTGCCTTCATTTTGGACAGTCCTGGATGACTCTCATGCAGCAACTGGAGGACTTCCCTTTGTAAGGATTTTAAAACAATGACTCTGTTGCCCCACAATAGAGAGTTCCCTTGCACACTCATCTCATGAAAACGCGTCTCGTAGGGTATTCCCTCTGACCCTAGGTTTATCTGGCAGCCTGACCACAACGCTGCTCTTAATTGCGACAGCACCGGGTCTCTGGAGGTGGCTGCCGCAACAGCATTTGACGACAGCACCCCTGGGTGTACTCCTTCCAACATTAACACTTCGGCAGGGCAGTCAACAACAAAATCGGCAGTTGGCAGAGGTAGCCGGCTTAACCCATCGGCATGTGCAATTTGTGAACCCGGCCTATACTTCAGGTCGTAACTGTACCCCAACAACAGCAAGGCCCACCTTAGCACTCTCGGAGAACAGGATTCGGGAACTGCTTTGTCTGTTGCGAGCAGGCCGAGCAGCGGTTTGTGATCTGTGACTGCCTCGAAATGCCGGCCCCATAAGTACTGCCTGAACTTTGTAACGCCAAATACAAGGCTTAATGCCTCCTTATCTAATTGGCTGTAGTTTTTCTCCACGGCTGCCAGGCTGCGGGAGGCAAAACCATTGGGGCGCTCTTCTCCAGATGACTCTCCTTGCGCCAGTACTGCTCCAATACCGAAAGGAGATGCATCAGTGACAAGCACAGTGCTTTCCTGGGTCAAAGTGTGCCAATATAGCAGCAGAGGCCAATAGCTCCTTGCTTCTCCGAAATGCCTGCTCTTCATCAGTTTCCCAGCGCCATGGTGTTCCCGACGCCAACAAACTATTGAGCGGCTGTAACACGGCAGAAAGGTTTGGCAAAAGCCTTCTGTAAAAATTAACCAACCCGAGGTAACTCTGAAGTTCCTTGACCGCTCGGGGTGCGGGGGCTTCCAGCACTGCTTCAGTCTTAGCTGGGTTTGGACGCAGCCCAGCCGCACTAATGATATGGCCCAAGTACTGGACTTCTGGTTTCAAGAATTCGCATTTGGATAACTTGAGTCGCAGTCCCGCAGTTTTCAGGCAATCCAACACTCGGCCCAAGTTTTCCCAATGCTCTTTGTCACTGGCTCCTGTGACCAGAATATCGTCAAAGTACACACGACATGGTCAAGGTCGTGCAAAATATTTTCCATCTCTCGCTGAAATATAGCCGGAGCTGATGAAACCCCAAACGGCAGCCTTGTGAATCGGTATAACCCCCTCGGAGTGTTAATGGTGACTAGCTCTTGGCACTCCTCATCGAGTGGGACCTGCTGGTAGGCATCTTGCAAGTCAAGCTTTGTGAACTTCTTGCCCCCTGTAAGCTGCGCAAAAAGTTCCTCAATCCTAGGAATAGGGTAGGACTCGACGACTGTCACCGGGTTTATGGTAGTCTTAAAATCGCCGCAGACCCGAACCCGGCCGTCGCGCTTCAATACAGGGACGATGGGCGCGGCCCACTGAGAAGTTTTCACCGGTTTGATAACTCCTTCCCGTTCCATCCTCTGTAGTTCTTCAAAAACCCGATCACGCAAAGCAAATGGTATCGGACGTGCCTTGACAAAACGTGGCTTCGCGCCCTTTTGTACGGATATAGAAGCTGCAACGCTGTGAAACGTGCCAAGCTGCTCCGAAAAAACTTCGTGATATTGGCTTACCAGGTCTTCTGTAGACTTCACGACGTTGACTCCCTCCATCTGAGCGATGCCTAGCTTGAAGGTCTTCATCCAGCTTCGTCCAAACAGCGTAGGACACGCCCCTTTCACGACAAATAGTGGTAGCTGGCGCTCCTTGTCGCCAAGTTTGACCATTGCTTCCAGCTTTCCCTGGACGCGTTTCATGTCGCCGAAAAAACTTCTCAGCTGCACACTCGATGACTCCAACGGCACCGACGGAAAAAGCTCGGCGAACTTGCCATCGTCAATAGTCGACACACTAGCGCCGGTGTCCAACTCCATATCGAGCGTTACGCCGTTAACTTCAACCGCTATGTGCATTGGCTCCGAACTAGCTGTGTGAAGCGTCCACAAGTCGAAAAGTTCGGGCTCTTCAGCAGAAACGGTCAGGTCGCCCAGGTTGTTCACGCGACTAGACCGGCTGCGACTAGACTGGCTCCGGTCGAAATTTCTACTCCCCGGCTGAACGCTGCAAACTCTTGGAAGGTGCCCTTCTTGGCGGCAGTTGTGACAGATAGTGCTGCCATGCCTACACCAACGCGTAGAATGACCTCTCCCACAACAAAAGCAACAGCTATCATTTTTCCCCGAGGCGACAAGGTTCGCTTGCTCCGGAGCTTCGTCAGATAGCCTGTCGTGTGCACGCTCCTGCGACGACGAGCGCATAGACGACACGTTTTGCGAGTTGTCATCCCTCTTCCCGGCTGCCGTACCACCTGAAGTGTCTGCGGACGATTTCGTGGAAGCGGACTGCAATGTTCAGGCTGTTGCGAGCCTCACTGACGAGGTCGTAGTAGCTGCGGTCGCAGGGACCCAGGATGCCCAGGCCGACAGCTCAAGTGGCGACGAAGATCGTCCGGACGAGGCGGTGGTTACACGCGTGTACTCCGCCACTGAAGTGGTGGCAGCATTCGGCTGTATTCGCTGTTGTTGCGGCGACATGGAGGGAATCGGGCTGTCGCACCTGGGCAGCTTAGATAAGCGATTTTTTTTCACACAAATAAAACATTCTGTTGCATCGTGTGTGCGGAATTAGTCGTCATTCTTTAATGCACCAATTGTAGGTGATCGTCTGCCACTGGTAAGTTCTCTGGACCTGTATTTTTTTATATCGAATTTTTCATATATCGAACTAATTCGCGATCCCCTTCGAGTTCGATATATCAGTGTTTGACTGTATGGCTGTCGGATCATGACATGAATAACGGGAAAATCCTGTCGCGTATGCCGTCAACCCCTTTCCTACAGACACGTGTGGCACATAGCCGTTTACCACTGGCCGCGGTGTACGGTTATGTGCCACAGGTGATTGATAGTTTATATTTACCCAGGAACGGCGAAAACAGACATTAGTAATTTAGATGCGAGAACGTTAAGAAAAACCGTCATCGACAGCGTTGACCCGACGAATGGAAAGAATAAATATTAGGATCACAGCAGGAATCGAACCCAAGCATTCTGCATGGCAATCAAGTATTCTACCACAGAGGCACGTCAGGTATAGACCTACTCCATGTTTGTAAACAGCGGTAGGCGCCGTCGACATACTGAGGCGCTTGTAGCGACGTCGCGCCGCATAGGCTCTGCCCAGCCCAAAGCTCGCCACCGCCCTCTATGATCACGTGACAACTGGCACAGCAGCTGCAAAGCTGCCTCCGAGCACCGCGCGTCGGGGCGCCTCCCGCGTGTTTACAAGGGACGGCCGCGACAGAGGAAGTTTTCGTGGCCCCAACAAGGACTCTGAAAGGAATATATAAAAACTATGTTGACGTGCAACTCTACCTCTGATGACCTCACCATAACATTAGGTATCTTGACGCCACGAATGTGACTGTTTCGTGGAATGCCATCGACGTTACTGTAGTCTAGATCAGACTTGTACATTTTAGTTTGGTAACTAATGCAAGAACGGACCTCTTAGCCACGCAAGACGTGATTTGCTGCTGTATGGAAATGCGCGGAGTAACATTACGAACAGGTCCATAATCATTACGGTAAACCCTCGCACATAAATAAATATGCCGGGTTAGTTACTCAACGTGAAGGGCGATTTCGGTGACACTTTAATCAGCGATACAGCTACGATAACGTATTAAACAATTACTACGTGTCATGGACAAGGCTGCTACACATCTGTCAGGTTCGCTAACCACGGGTCGCGGCTCTGACCGTACGCTGAAGTCGAGACCGCGAAGGCCCGGAGCCCGTAAACAGACTCTGGACATTTCACGCTTGCAGTTCGCCTGTGGAGTATGACAGACAAGGAAACGTCTTAATGTGCATCGCAGCCAGAACAGCCGAGTCCAATGCATTTGTGTTGCGTGTGTCATCGCAGCCGCATACAATTTGGAAAAGTGTAGCCGAAGTCGTGCTTTCGATCGCTAACGAACCGAGCCACACCTTTAGTTCACGCGAATACTACAAAATCCTTTTGACCCCTCTGACTTCCACATCGTTCAATCGTGTTGAATTCTCCGCATATTACAAAGCTTCCACAGCGCTTACGTTGGTAAACATGCTTCCAATGACACAAGGCTATGCCAAAAAATTCTGTGCGGGGGGACATCACAATGGCACACTTTTGACAAAGCTAATCGTTTTCGTTAGGTAAAACGAGCCGCACAAACCGCTGAAATTTTGTCACACAACCTATGAGCCGGCATCGCAGACAAGTTCACGTGTTTAACAGCTGCGGCCAATTTCTTGCGACGGTCTGCGTAAAAAAAAATGGACAGAACGTTATTCCGCCTCTTTTGTGCCTTCCTCCGCAAGTAACCGCAATGCAGCTCGTCGGTACACCGTTTTTTTCTTCGTTATACGACGGCAAACAGCGCACGCGCCAGCGAAAATACGGCAGCAACTGCGGCAGGCACAGCGGCTTTTGCCTACCGCGCGAAACTAAACGCCCGACGAGAGTGCCACCGCATTTTTGTGACGTATGTCCGGTGGAATTCGTCTATATAGATTGGTTTGGAAAAACAGCCTACGCAGGCATAATGGCGGTGCAACGTCAAGTGTGGTTGTGGTGCTGGCTATCTAATTTTGCAAGAAAGCACTGCACAGTACGCATGTACTCCTACAATACAAGTGTCATATCAGATTAACGTCTGTGGTTCCAGTGTTGGCTCTGCTTTTATAGCAGTGTAATAAATATTAAATTTGTATTCCTATGTTTCAGCAAGCTATAATGAAGCATTGCTCAACCCCAGAGGAATACATTAACGAAAGTTACGTATGATATCCACATGGTTGCACCATAATGTGCACTTAGTTTCGGTAATACTGACGTATGTACTCTAACATGAGGGCTGGCGTTACATTGCACCATAAAGTTACCCTTTAAACGCCGGTGTTTTCGACGTGCCTGGTAAGCCCATGATGTGCACACAGCTACTACACTTACAAAAACACGTTGATCCACCTCGTAACGCTTGGCTCAAAGCTATAAAATACAGCATAGAAGTACTCGCTGACTGCTTCGCATGAAACAGATTGCCACAACGCGTTGAATCTGCCGAATTTTTTTCCGGTTGATTTCTTTTGAAATGTGGTGAAGCCTGATTTTACAGCGAAAGCTTTTATCAAATCACAACGGCTGTGGGATGGTTGTCCGCTGCCGCCGCCGGTGTCCGTAACTACTATCGTGCGAAATAAGAAAAATGAAACAAATAAAAATAAACAGGCTCATATGGGATTTAAACCCGGGTCCTCTCCATGGCAGTCGAGTATTCTACCACAGAGCCACGCTAGTGACTCGAACTCCTTTGCAAAAACATCCTTACAGGCATCGTGTCGGGAAAGGAACAGTGTTAAATGTGTAATATAGCGTGTCAGAAGAGTAAAATAACGGCCAGGCGTCACACAATGCTAATTGTGCAACTATTGACCGGGTCATTAATTGCCTCAACTCCATTACAAAAGGCTCAGCCATAATTATTCGTCGTCATCAGCCACAGGCAGCATCAACAAAGTTCACATAATGCCTTACAGATGTGTACCGGGTACCTCGCTTATCCGCAGAAAGACGAATAATGGCATAGTGAATGCTCTTTCAGCTTTCGCTGTGGCTGTGCTGCGCGCTCCGCGCAGGTCCGGTGTTTTTTATGTACAGCTTGGCAATCTCCGACAACTTGTAAATGTGGTTATTGAGTGGATAGCAGACCAACAAATGAGACGTCCACAACACTTGCTTGTCACCAAAGGAGTAGAGAAATTCGCCACCTGTGGAACTTCTGCGCGGGCTCAAGCGACAACTCACACGTTTTCTGCCTGGAGCAATTTGGCGGTCGTTGGCTTCAGCAGCGGCGCACCGCCTCGACTCCAGAAGTATTTTTTCAACCTCCTTGGAAAGAACGAAACAGTAACTATAGTCGGATACAACTTAAGAAGTCAGGAGAGGCCCCGCCCAGACGACCGAAGCGCGGCAGCCGATTGCCTCCACGACTAAAGAAATAGTCCTGCTCATGCATGCGCCGATGTTCTCCGAAGGCGGAGCCACCGGCCGTCCCGCTCATGACGTCAGTCCCGAGTGCGCGCCCATTGGTGCAGGCTTGTGTTCATCCGCCTTTGAGGAGGAAATGCCGCTGACTTCTAAAGTTGTATTCGACTATGGACTGATCTCTGAAGCAGCAGTCAAAGTTGGAGGTAGAGCGCCAAGTCAAGGAGTGGGCAAGCTCTCCCAATCCACGAAAGACTTATTAAAGAAACCGCTATGCATGAAAGAGACTTACTCAACACCTAAAATGGAGCTCGGTGAGCTAACAAAGCTGATCAACGAGAAGAAAGCCAGTGACATAAGGAACTAAAGTGTTGAAGCGATAGAGGCAGCAGCATTAGACCGGCGAAAAGGAGACTCCGTTTAGCAAGGAATAAAATGCATGCTCTAAAGGACAAGCAGGGAAATATTATCAACAATTTCAATGATGTAGTTCGGGTGGCAGATTTTATGCTTAACTGTATAGACGGGAAATGTCATCCATCCTCGAGAGGAAGCGATGAGCATGATACGGAAGTTCCATATGCAACTACAGACGAGGTTAGTGAGGCCACACGCGATATGCCATGCGGAAAAGTGGTCGGTGAGGACGGAATAACAGTCGATCTGATTAAAGAATAAGGAAAATTTATTTGCAGAAAACTTGCTACACTTTACGCTTGGTACCTCAAAACAATACCAGTTCCAGTGAGCTGGAAAAATGTAAACATTATACTGATACACACGAAAGGAGACAAGAGACAGAGAATTATATGCCCATCAAGTTGCTTTTGGTTATGTAGAAAATATTTACAAAGGTACAGTGAACTGAGCTAGTTGCTACTGGTTCATTATGTTGCAGCGCGACAAGATTGAAGGTAATTTGAAATGTAATTTGAAAGGTACAAAGGTAATTAGAAACAGGATTTGAGAAACAACATAGAGAACAAGCCGGTTTTAGGAAAGGCTACTCTGTGATGGATCACATTCATGTGATGAATCAGGCAATGGAGAAAGCAGCTGAATACGACAAACCCCTTTATTTAGCTTTCGTAGACTACAAAAAGGCATTCGACTCAGTAGATACACCAGCAGTCTTAAAAGCACTATGTCGATAAGGAGTACCTGTACCTAAAGCTTATGTCAATAGCTTAGTCGACATCTATACACCGTTTTCCGGACGCGCTCACGCACTGCCATCTTGGACTGATAATATTGCAGTTTTGTATCCGTGTCAATTAAACAAACAGTGTTGCGGTGAACAGTACTTATGTGCCCATGATGAACAGTATTGTGAACAGTATGTATGTGCTCAAGCCCACGAAAACGCTTGGGCTGGCACATTCAACGTTTCGTGACCATAATCATTTCATATTATGACGTGGAACACCTGCAAAACAATCGCTTATCAGTCCAAGATGGCGGTGCCCATGAATCGAAAATAAAATCATGTGTCAAGACTACACAGCTGCCTTCCTTCTCCACAATAGAAGCGATAAAATGACGATAAATAGAGGAGTCAGATACAGTATCCCAAATGTTGCTCACTGCATGCCTAGAGGAAGTATTTAAATAGCTAGACTGGGAAGAAGCAGGAATCAAAGTTAATGCAGAATGTTTCAGCAACCTATGATTTGCAGATGACATAGTAGTTTTCAGTAATGATGGTAACTAATTAAAAAAAGTGTTGAGGAATTAAACCAAGAAAGTATTAAGGTAGGCCTAGAAATGAATATGATGAAGACAAAGCTAATGCTGAATAGCCTGGTGAAAGAGTTCACGATTGGAAACCATACATTGGAGCGTATACAAGAATATTGTCGCGGGGTTGTGACGTGGACGAAAGCAGCAGTCGGTGTGTCCAAGATGAAACTTTTTATTTGGGCGAACCTGTGCCCGGTAAGCGAGAAGTCAAACTAGAAGCGATACACGCTTACGCTGATAGCGGCCAACAGAGCTTCAGCCATCGATAATCTGATCTGTAGTAAGGCGCATCGGCATTTATACATGCGTCCTCGAACATTCGAGCTTTATTGCTGGTGGCCGCATTAGTTCCAGAATAATCTCAGCTGTTTGCGTTTGCGTGCTCAAGCCTATAAGAAGATTCTAACATAATCTGGAAGGTTCCCAGACACTAGGGCGTGACTTGCGCAAGGCAGCGGCTACGCGTGCAACGGACTTGTTTGATAAAGATCACAAAAGCAGGTGTGGCAATATGTATATCTAGGACAACTACTAACAGGAAAGCCTAACCACGAAAAAGAAATTCACAGAAGAATAAGAATGGGCTGAAGCGCATTTGGCAGGCACTCTGAAATAATGTGAGGAAATTCGCCGCTGTCAGTAAAGGGAAAAGTATACGATCACTGCATACTGCTTGTTCTAACATATGTGGCTGAAACATGGTGGATAACAAAGCCACTAGAGAAAATGTTGAGGAGTACGCCGCTGCAATGGAAGGAAAAACGGTGGGAGTAACATTAAGATATTGGAGGACGGCAGAATGGGCCCGGAAAGAAACGGTGGTTGCAGATACTATCTAGTTGACATCAAGTGGATCTGGGCTGACCACGCAATGCGTAGGGGGGAATGCAGAGTGGCGTAGTGTAGGGTGCTATTATTGGGAGAGGCCTTCTTCCTGCAGTCGATGAAGGATGATGCCAGTTTTCACAGTGGGTTGCCCAAAGGTCAGAAATATGTGTGTGCTTATCTGCTGGTGATATAACTCGACATCATCTGCGAGAAAATTGGTAAACATTTCTTCGTTTTTTGGGAAGAGACCACAAGGGCTCTCACTTTTTCACTGTTTCGGCATTCTCACAGCACCAACTGCTATCTAGAAGTCTTCCAAGTTTCTTTTTGGATCAAAGTGAGGAAAAAGTTCTCTTCTGTATAATAGCGTGCAGTGATGGTAGCAAAGAAGATTTTGAAAAAAATTTGCACAGCGGGTGACATGGTAGTGATTGGGTGACTCTTCCGGATTTCACCGGTGCTTGCATGCACATTTGTACCTTCCGTATTTCTACTGGGGAAAAGAGGTGCTACGTGATTAAAATGTAGTACCTGCAGTGTTTGTGCGACCAATCATTCCTAACAATTTGCGTGCACTGTGTCTATGACTAAACTCACTCTGTCACAGTGCTTAGGGGCTTGCTGTACCGTTCGCACTCATTTGCTGTGTGAGTTTGCAATGAGGCTTCTTCGTGGCTGCATTGCTCCGAGTGGACCATAGCCACTGCGTGCATCTTTTGGTCAATATGGCAATGCTGCCTTTTTTTCTGCAAGCTATGTGCACGTAAATTGGTCTCATTTAAGGAGGCGACAGTGAATGACGCGTTTGGTTTGTCGACTGTTGAAAGTGTGCTGTACACTTGCAGTGGTGCTAGGCCATGTGCGCTACTGAACACCTAACTAAAGATGCTTATCACGTTAGAGTTGTCCGTGATAGGTGATGCAGGCGCATTTGTCAGTGGCTGTGCATTTCAATGCTTATCCGTATAGACATCACCTGTCTTTTGCTGAAGTCAGGATCACCACTCAAACAATCGGGGCACCTTCCGAAAAGGTGGAACATTTTATGCGGCCCTTTGTGTCGCGCTACAATTTGAGGGGTGTAGTTAGCCTTTATGCGGCAAAAAGTGATCTTGGTAAACAGGTAGGCTTACAGCGATTCACTTAAGTGCGAATACGTGAAGCTCTGTGGAGATTGCATTGTGTATTCGTTGCAACATAGCTTCCACTGCTACTCTTTCCAGTGCCTGGTAAATAGCTTAAATTTCAGTGGACAGACCTTGGCTGCTGTGTTTCATAGGCTTACCGCCAGAGGCTCATCTTTTGACTCCACACCCATGTCTTTGCATTTCTGTGGTAAATTGAGCTCACAAATGCTCTTGATGAAAAGTAGGAAGGCTGTTATTGCTCTTTGGCCTTGCCGCATGCCTTTAATGTGTTCAGTGTCCCGTACAGGGTGTGGAAGAGATGCATTTTCTGAAAAAAGGCTTAGGGCCGGCCTTTGTGGTCTTTTGTAGAGCAATGTAGAGGTCCAGAGCAGAGGATGTGGGAGGATTAATTACATATACGCACAAGTGTGGCATTAACCTGTTGCTTTTACTTGCAAAGATGTAAGGTAAATGGGAGGGATATCGTGTGATAGACAAAGCCAACACATGTGCCATGCTCTCAGCACGGCTGTTTGAGGAAATATATGTCGGTTCAGTGGGTTCTTGTCTTATCTTTTGCTAGTTTTTATCAAGTGACAGTATGGACCTAGCAAGCAGCACTTGTAGAATAAAATCGCCTGTAGGGCAGCAAGCGACACATCTAAAGCTATGGCGCATGGTGTACATCATGCTGTGCGCAAACTGGGAAATATAGTGAGACGTCAATGAGTGCACAGCAGAAGAACCTATGTTGCTGCACTGCTGCCGAACAGCGGCCACTTTCCAGGTGGTCAGAGCGCATATGAGTGTGCGATACTGTCTGATAGTGGTTTTGCGAGGTATAGGCCATTTTCTGGACGCGCTCAAGCACCGCCACCTTAGACTGATGACGTTGCAGTTTTGTATCCGTATCAAGTAAACAAACAGTTCTACGGTGAACTAGCACCCACGAAAACGCTTGGGCCGGTACATTCAACGTTTCATGACCATAATCATTTCATATTATGACGTAGAAAACCGGAAAAACAATCGCTTATCAGCCCAAGATGGCGGCGCCCATGAATCGAAAATAATATCGTGTATAGGCTAATGATGAAAGTAAGTAATGGATAAATTTTGCCCACCCCTGGGCCAGTGGATTCTGACCCAATGCTGAACATTCCTGGTGACACCAAAGATTTCACGCATTAGAGCTACCTCTCTGGTCTGGGTTTTTTGGCCCAGCAAGATTTCCGAATCCCAGTGTAGTGACCAATCACATTGCTTCTTACTTGCATGTTGAGTATGTGGTGTATATGTGTCTGTATATATACATCAGTTTGTTGACATTGAATAGATACTTTTTTCTTGTTTAGCGCAATGGTCTACTTTATGCGGAAGAGCATTTTCTAGCCCGTCAACATATTAGAGTGCTTGCATCATTTTCAGAAGAGATATGTGCCGTGTCTTCTGAAGCATTGCTAGAGTTTTGTGTCAGTCACACAGTCAGCAGCTTATACTGCACCAGTGTTGTGTGCTGCCATTGTAAGCGGAGGCCGCCTGAAGCAAGTACATGACTGCATCCCAGGAAGTGTAATGAAAAGACTATACTTGTGCACTGATTTTGACGCACACACGGGCTTGGGAAATGATGTGGCTAGCATGTAAAACTGTAGAGATGAAAGTGCATAAAAGCTCTTCACCCCTCAGTATGGCAGGTCATCAAGCCCTGGCAGCTTACTTGACAAAGAGCCCATGCTGAGTGACCTGAGCCGTGTGTACGCCTACAGCTACCTGACTGCAGAGCCAACCCAAGGCTATCTACGCAGGCCACTCGAGCCACACCCACCCAAGTCACCCCAGTTTCACCGGCCACCAGGTAATTTTTCATTTTGAAAGATAATTTCTCTCCAAAAGCTATGATTGATTTATCACCAGCCCTTAAGGCTTTTCATTGTGGCCCAAGTAACTGATAAGTTCATGCATCCAAATCGGTGAATTTTCGGTTCAATTTTTTTCACAATCAAGCTGCTATATAAACATATAAATAAAACATTTGGTGGGTCGGGTTATGACTTGGTGGGGTATTCTCTGGTATAATGAAACAAAGTATGATGCACATTTAGGCGCGTGTGAAAGAACTCCAGGTGGTCGAAATGAATCTGGAGTCTCACACTGTGGCGTCACTTATAATCATATTGTGTAGGGATGGGTGAATAGTAAATTTAAAGTCTGAAACGAATTCAAAGCGAATAGTTCCAATAGTGTACAATAAAGAATATAACTTGCACACTACCTTTAAGAATTGCAACTAGGCTTGTGCGAATGTCACCTTCTTGGTTAGAAGTCAAGTGGAAGCGCATTCAAACAGTGGCAGGATTTGAATAGTAACAGGGCGCACGCAAGTTATTGGAGGTAAAATTTGTCACATTTTAAAATGTCCTACATTTAGCGGTATAAGGCGGTAGAACAAGCTTGTAAACCTGAAAAAATATTACTCGAGGTGCAGGTAAGGCGTACACTTAGCTTTGAAGTGTGGCTTCGTGGATTTCCCCTGGACGTGGGGTTTCATGCCATAGCAGCCCCACGCTGCAATAAAACCACCTTTGCAGGGGGCTTTTATGCGGTCAAATATATGTGTATTCATCCATTTCGAATACTTTGAAATTTCGAATAATTTAAATTCATGTCAAAGTGAATTTCAGTACCATAATTTTCATTCGAATAGTCCAAGTGCTCGGAGATTTGCGGTTTTGGGGGTGCAGAAGCCCAACATTTTTTATTTATTATTATTAGAAAATGTGATATACAACATGGTATCGGTTATAGTGTGTGGAGATAGGCTTGCGAGAAGCTCACTCTACAAGGCGACCGGGAAGGGACGTGACGTTCTCCACTGCCGCAGCAAACAAATACGCTACAGCTGGATTTGTGGACTTTCCGGCATGGCGCAGAAAAGGCACTCGAGGCAGGTTGTTAACAAACAGGGGTTTATTAACCCGTGATACAGCACATTGCAACAGTGACGAGCTTGCAGGCCGTATAAGGAAACTCTGCAAGATTGGAGGGGGGACTGTCACGGGCGGCCAATGAAGACGGGTGAAGCACCGTGATGTATGCTAGCGTGGTGTGTGGCGAGCGTTGTCTGGACATGTCCGGGTGCGTGTCTCCGTGCAGGGAAGACAGACGCCTGACTTGCACCAGTGTAATGTGCGCCCGAAAGAAGGGTAGTGTTTTGGGTTGATGTGTGTGCTAGAAGATGAAGACGAAAAGACTGGGGCGCGTGCAAAGATCCGCGAAGGTGACGAGATTCGGAATCGCGTGCTGGCGAAGAAGAAAAAGAAGAGAGCAGACGGTGTTGGGCGTTCGACGCAGTCGGGTGACCGGGCCCGAGTGTCGACGCTCTGGGACGCGGTCCACGAGTAGAAGCTACGGGCTTCACGTGGCCGCTGACATCCTTCGCTTCCAACTCCTCCCTTCAGCAAGGCGCCAGGCGCGTTGTCAGCCTCCACAAGCCGTCACTAGCCTCTTTGAAGCCATCTCGCGCTCCTCGTCTCTTCGCCACGTCTCCTCGCATCACCCTGCGCGTTCGACTCTCTGACGGGCGAGCCTGTGCCGACTGACTGTCGCTAAGACGCTTCCCTGATATTTAACTTTTGTCAGTTCCTTTCTTTTTGTTCCTTTGTGTGTGCCTTGCTTGCTCTTGTGTTCTTGTGTCTACTCCATGTTTGTATAAAGTGCAATTCATTGTAAACCTGCAAGCAGCCCTGTTGTTTTGTTAGGAACGTCCACGTTCCTAACCTAAAGGTTTTAAGAACCACACGTTCTCATCACAATGGCGTCCTCGACAGGATGAGGCTGATTGTAGTGTTCAGCTACCTTAAAGAAACATGGATTTGAAAGATTTGGTAAGCGCCAGCGAGAAACTAGGCCTAACGGTGTCGAGCGCATCGGGCGAGTAAGCGACACGACAGCCGAGGCTCCGGGCGGACAAGTGACGTCAGGTTTATTGGCAGCCCTTATTACAGGAAGCAGTACATGCCGTGCTGCCATCTGGCGGTACTGCTGTACATTACATCCCCCCTACGGTAAACTTTAACAAAACACATGCACCTGCACTAGAACTCATGGTCCGAAACAAAACAATGTTCACAGGTCGAGTCTTTTCGGCCTGCGGATCCTCCTGCCATACCGCGACCGTGAGACGCATGGCGTGGAAGCAGAACCCTGAGGTTCCTCTGCAGTGGAGGTGCTTTCCCGAGGCGACGCAGTTTGCTGGTCTTGTGCTGCTTGGTCAGCTCCAGGTGTGGTAGTCGTCTCGGGCTGATCCGCTACTGGGGTTCGAGGAGGGTTGGCAGTGGGGGTTCCCGTCGTTGGCACCAGGTGCATCCGGCTACGCTGAAGTACACCTGTCGGAGTCTCCACCACGTAGGAGCGCGGGCGTTGAGCTGGCCCTAAGACGGTTGCTGGGGAGTTGACATCTCGCACCCAGACCTGTTCTCCCGCCTGAAGAGGCCGCAAGGTGCGAGCTGCATGCCTTCGGTTGAAGTCTGACGCTTGGCGCCTCCGGTTGTCTTGGTCACGTTGAGTGATTGTGACCGAAGGAGACCAGGCTGGCTCCAGCAGGTGCGATGTCTTCGGCAGCCGGGGCTGTAGGCGCCTACCCATGAGCAGCTGAGCAGGACTCTCTATTTACTCCAGCGTGACCGGTAATCCACCAGAAGGACAAAGTCTTGGCCATTGAGATGGAAAAGATCGATGCTGACCTCTTCCCAGGGTCGACTTGGAGTGGTTGAGGGCAGCATGGGCTCCGAGCGCTGCACCCTGGTTTCGGCACACGTGTGGCAGTTAGACACCAGTGTTTCTATCTGGTTGTTGATGCCCGGACACCAGACCGACTCCCGAGCTAAAGCTTTGCAGCGGTTGATGCCTTGATGCCCGTCATGGAGAAGCTCGAGCATGTGGCGCTGAAGGGCAGACGGCACGAGGATGCGGGACCCTTTCAGAAGCAGTCCCTCACAGACGCTGAGGTCTCCTTGGTACTGCCAGTACTTCTTCACATGGAGAGGCAAGTGGGACTGCCGAGGCCAGCCGTTGGCGTAGTACTGAAGCAGCAGGCTGCACTCGCCGTCGTTGGCTTGGGCCTGGCGCAGGTGCTCGAGCTGCGATGAGACGATGTCTGGGAAGGAGCGCACGACCTCTTGGGCAAAGAGCTCTACTTGATTCACCCGGTTGGATGAAGGGGAGTCCAGCGGTGCGCGCGAAAGCGTATCGGCTGTTGCCAGCAGCTTCCCTGGGACGTAGAGTACTTGGTACTGGAACCGCATGAGCTTCAAGCGAAACCGCTGGATCCGTGGTGGCAGTAGGTCAACATCCATGGAACCCAAGAGCGCCACTAGCGGTTGATGGTCCGTCTCGAGGAAGAACTGGAATCCACGGACGTATTCCTCGAACATTTGTACCACCCAGCTGGCTGCCAAAGCTTCTTTTTCTGTTTGGCTGTTCCGGCGTTTGGTGCATGTGAGGGAGCGTGATGCGAAGGCGATGTGGCTCGACGCTCACCGGACGGCTGTTCTTGGAGAAGTACTGCCCCGAGACCATAGGAGCTGGCGTCAGCTGAGATCGTAGTCTTGTACTTGGTGTTGTAGCGAGCCACGCAGAGGTCTTCTTCAGAACTGCAGCAGCCACAGTAGCTTCTTCAGTTCGGAGAAGGCAGACTGCTGCGCCGGGCCCCAAATCCAGGCAGAGTTCTTGAGCAGCAGTGCTCGGATCGGCGCAGTCACCTCCGAAACCTGTGGTAAGAAGCGTCCAATGTGGTTCACGAGGCCTAGCAGGCGACGGACCCCTGCGACATCTTCGGGTGGATGCCTGGCTCGGATCGCTGCAACCTTGTCTGGGTCTGAAGAAATTCCTTCCGCGCTGACCACGACACCGAGGAACTTGACACTCGAAGTCGCAAACAAGCATTTCTTGCGGTTGAGCGTGACTCCTGCCTTTGCTAGCCGGTCCATGACTTGTCGGAGACGGCGGTCATGCTCGGAGCGTGTCTTCCCAAAGACGAGGATGTCGTCAATCATGTTCACCACACCCGCTTGGCCTTCGAGGATCCGGGACATCTGCCGCTGGAAATATTCCGGTGCAGACGTAATCCCAAACGGCAGCCGGAGAAAACAATAATGTCCAAACGGAGTTATAAATGTGGTCAATTCTTGGGACTCGGGGGGACAGCTTGATCTGGTGGAAGCTTGACGTGGCGTCTAACTTGGAGAAAACTGTAGCCTCTCCAAGCAATCCGAGGCATTGTTCCACTGTAGAGAGCACGTGACGCTCTCGAAGAATCACCTTATTGAGGCGAGTCAAGTCCACGCACAGCCGATAGCCGCCCGAGACCTTGGGGACGACAACCAGCCCAGCACACCAGTCAGTGGGTGTGTCCACTCGACGAATCACGCCCTCAGCTTCTAGCTTGTCTAGCTCAGTCTTGACGACGTCGCGGAGAGGGAGTGGAATGCGCCGGGGTACGCTCAACGAGAAAGGCCTAGCATTGGGTTGCAGCCTGATAGTGTAGGCTTTGGGGAGCGTCCCAAGTCCTCGGAAGAGACTGGGATCGAGACAAAAGTTGCCAGTGGGCTGTGAAGTCCTCGTGACTTCGTCGACAAACGTGCAGACGCCCAAGGCTTGGATTGCCGGGAAGCCTAGCAGCGGGACTGTCTTGGTTGCTAGGCCGTAGAGAAGCTGCTTGGTTGACTTTCCGTGCTACGACAGGGTAGCCACGTAAGTGCCTATGACCGGCAGGATGTCGTTGCCTGGACCTTTCAGCTCGCTCTTGTGGTCTTGAAGCTTCGACGGGACGCCGGAAAATGTACTGGGTACAACTGAAACTTCGCCGCCGGAGTCCACCTTAAGGAAAGTGGGCGGCCATCGACGAGTACCTCGACGAACTTCGCGTTCGGGCGCTCTCCCGCAACTGCATGTAACTCGATGGAGCTGGCCAAAGGCTTCCGTGTGTGCTTCCAGTTTACGCGCTTGTTTTTGCGGCACACGCTTTCGAAATGGCCACTCTTGCGACAAAAGTTGCACGACACACTGCGAGCGGGACAGTCGGCGCGAGGGTGTGACGCTCGTCCGCAGAATGGGCACAGCTGTTGCGTTGTCTTATCAGCTGGCGCTTCCTTTCCCTTGCGAAGGCGAGCGGCGTCAACGGCGAACGAAGATGCCTCTGCCGAGTCACGAGCCCTGCGCTCGTTACCTGCGTCTTCGTGCTGACGCACGTACGTCAGCGCTTCGTGTAGCGTCATTTTCGGGTTCCGGCAGAGCTTGTCCGAGAGTTCGCGGTCGAGCAAGCCCACGAGAAAACGGTCTCGGACGAGCTGCTCTTCGACGTTGGGCGACGGATAGTTGCAGGACTTGACCAATGTACGGAGCGGCGTAAAAAAGGCGTCGGCCGTTTCACCTGGTTGCTGCGTACGGCGGTGGAACCGCGCTGACTCGTACAGCTCGTTCGGCGGGTGCACGAAGTGGTCGGTGAAAGCCTTCTTCACGGCAGCAATGTCTTTCATATCCGCCTCGCCTAGCGTGGTCGACGCAAGGACAACCCTGGCTTGCGGGCCCATACAGTAAAGCATGGAGCGCACTTGTACCTCTGCCGGCGCGACGTACAGTCCGGTAGCGAACGAGAAGTCCTCGAACTGCAGCAGCCATGTAGGCCATGAGCTGGGGTTGTCGAAGTCGAACGGTGACGGTGGACGCCGCTGGGCCATGCCTTGCAAGAACGGAGCGGCCGACATCCCGGCGGAACCCTCAACACCGGTAGTCGGCATGGCAGAGCAGCGGCGGCGGCGGCGACGGGGCCGTGTCACGAGGATGCAAGCACGGGATCATCGAAGATGAATCCCGCCCACTTCTGACACCATGTCGAGCGCATCGGGCGAGTAAGCGACACGACAGCCGAGGCTCCGGGCGGACAAGTGACGTCAGGTTTATTGGCAGCCCTTATTACAGGAAGCAGTACATGCCGTGCTGCCATCTGGCGGTACTGCTGTACACTACATCCCCCCCACGGTAAACTTTAACAAAACACATGCACCTGCACTAGAACTCATGGTGCGAGAGAGGAGCATGCCGTCGAACGCGAGGCAGAGTGCGAGCAGAACGAGCGCGATGCACGTGCACGAAAACGGGAGGCGGAGAAGGCGCCGTTGAATGAGAAGATTTCATTGCTTCGCACGCGTGTACGTGAAGCTGAGGCGCGTTGTGGTAGAGGTGAAGACATGGTAGTCGTAACTGAGCGTTCCGCGCCATCGCAAGTATGCCCCTGGCATACAAAGCCTGCCTTCAAAGGGAAACGAGTCGATCTTAATGCTTCATCCAGGCTATTCGAAGGGGCGCCAACACGGCAACTCTCGCCTGAAGATAAGCTGGCCGCACCGAGCATTGTTCCAGTGGGCGAGCAAGAAGCTAGGGAAGGTCTGGTTGAGCCCCTGGAAGCACAGGGCAGCTTCGATAGCAAGGAACAAGAAGATTTGCGCTTTAGAGCCCCTGAGATGCCTAGCACATTTATTACAGAGGCAAGTTTGCCTCCAAACAGTTTTAATGAACGAGAGCCGCTCTTTAGCACAGGTAGTGACGGCGAATGCCACAGAAAGTACTATCGCTTGGTCCGTTCGGATTCTTCAGGTGTACCCTATTGCAGATGGGTTGGACATGGTCGGGGAGCATAGCACTAACTCACCTCAGATGAGGGTGACGTTGGCTTGTAGTGCAAATGTTGAAAGCAAAGAGAGTACCGTTATATGTGGGGAGGAGGAGGCAACTCTCAAAGTGCTCAACATAGAATGCAGAAAGACTTCAGGTGAAAGGGAGCTTGACCGCTGCATTAATATTGAGCTGCAGAACAGTAGCACAATGGTTGTACAGCAGCATTTCAACAAGGCAGCTATTGAGTCTTCTGTAGTATCACGCAAGGCAGAAGCGATTGTCGTGAAGAATGCGAATGCATTACCGCCTTATCTCCCGAGGCAGTGTCATGGCGTGATGAAGGCGATCGTTTCGACGGTTTCACTGCGATGCGCGTGGTTCGAACGACTTCTCGCCAAGTGTTATGATTTGCAGGTGAAGGCTGCGTTTGCATCCAAAGAAAGCAAGGCGTTTGCATTGGCCGCCCTCGCAATGCCGTTCATTCGGAAGCGCGGATGGTCTTTGATGCATTTGGCCTCAAAGCAGGTGAAACGCGATAATCGTTTCATGTGGGACGCTATAACTTGAGCGTCCTATTCAAACGACTGACCCGTTTTTGTTTGTTTTTTGTTGTTTTTTGCAATTCCACGAAACGGAAATGTATTTTTTTCCCGTGTTAATGTTCGACTTTGCCTGGTGAAGTGATGTATTCTTTGAACTCCTCGCGAAGCATTATAACTCTGTGGTGCATTGCCTCGTGGTCATGTGGAGTGTATTGTGTGTCATTGTTATGCACACAGGTATCGCCTTTTGTTTATGTTGCGTGATAAACAAAAGACTTGAATGGGGGCTGTGTAATGTGCGCCCGAAAGAAGGGTAGTGTCCTGGTGTGATATGTGTGCTAGAAGATGAACACGGAAAGGCTGGGGCGCGTGCAAAGATCCGCGAAGGTGACGAGATTAGGAATCGCGTGCTGGCGAAGAAGAAAAAGAAGAGAGCAGACGGTGTTGGACGCAGTCGGGTGACCGGGCCCGAGTGTCGACGCTCTGGGACGCGGTCCACGAGTAGAAGCTACGGGCTTCACGTGGCCGCTGACGTCCGCCGCTTCCAACTCCTCCCTTCAGCAAGGCGCCAGGCTCGTTGTCAGCCTCCACAAGCCGTCACTAGCCTCTTTGAAGCCATCTCGCGCTCCTCGTCTCTTCGCCATGTCTCCTCGCATTACCCTGCACGTTCGACTCTCTGACGGGTGAGCCTGTGCCGGCTGACTGTCGCTAAGACGCTTCCCTGATATTTAACTTTTGTCGGTTCCTTTCTTTTTGTTCCTTTGTGTGTGCCTTGCTTGCTCTTGTGTTCTTGTGTCTACTCCATGTTTGTATAAAGTGCAATTCATTGTAAACCTGCAAGCAGCCCCGCCGTTTTGTTAGGAACGTCCACGTTCCTAACCTAAAGGTTTTAAGAACCACACGTTCTCATCACAACCAGACAAAAAGGCCTGGCATCGCAGCCCTCGGTAGCCATGCCGTCAATAAATGGCAGTTCCCGACATTCAAGCCACGCGGGGCCGGCACATGCGCTAGCTGGGGAACAAGGCGCCAGAGGGGAGGGCGCTCTCCTCGGTTCGCACATTCCCCCCTCCTAAAGAAGACTGAGGCCAGCCTGTGAAAAAGGCTGTCCGAGGCCACGTGGCAAGGTCGGCTTAGCCGCAAGGGGGTTTAGCCCACAGGGCAATGTACAACGAGTGTCATTTCGTCTTCCAGAAGGTCAGAGGAGAAGAATGGTGACGCACAGCACAAAGACGCAGCTGACGCAGCTGTTGATGCAAGGCCATGGTCTCCTCAGGTCACACCAAACGTTCCATCAAAAGTTCCACCACCAGGGGGCATAGGTCGGCAAAAAGTGTGGAGCTCACTCAGACTCACTCATAAATATATTTTGCCTTTAGGGTTTACTTGGACTCAGACTCACCAAAATATTGCTCAATCGGACTCACTCAGACTCACGGCTCAGTCTGAGTCTGAGTGAGTCGACTCATGAGTCTGTTAGCGTATAAAAAACATTTTCGACCATAGTGTCAAGGCTCTTTAACATCAATATCTCATATATTTGGTGCTCTACTTGGCGTGTTTTGATCTCGTACCTTCAGATACGAGTTATCAATGGTTACAATCTTCTAAGGGCATTTCTATTGAATGAGATGACTCTCACGAGATATTTTTATCAAGAACTTCTCGTCAAAGATATTGCCAGAGGGGTCAAATCCCCCTCACCCTGCCCCCCTCCTTAACTCACACCACTGATCAATAAATATTGAGATGTCGTGTGAACGCTAGTGCTTTGAAGTATTGTAAGTAGACACGAGTGTAAACGTACCATATTTATTCGAATCTAAGCCGATGTTTTTTTAGAAAAAAAACGATGTGCAAAAGTGGGGAGTCGGCTTAGATTCGAGTATAGGCTCAAGTACAGTGATTAAGCTTTTTTTTCTGGCCTTGCGAATTTCGGGGGTCGGCTTAGAATCGGGGCCAGCCTAGATTAGAGTAAATACGGTAAGTCGTCATAAGGCCGATAGTAATGCTGAAGTTGAGTAGATAGGACCATAGGTCTGTGTCATGAGTAAAAGGGGCACGAGGCGCGTGCCGAGAGGCGGAATGTGGCGATCGTGCGTGCGGCACGGAAATTCCCCAATGGTGTGTACCGATGCCACATCCACGCACACCTTTGGCCGGAGAAGGGCGCGTGCCACGCGACCTGAGCTGAGGTGACGGACCCCAGGACGAAAGGTAGTGATTGTTCGGTGGAGTTGTCGAAGAGCAAGGTGGTGCAAGCCAGCGTCGCACCCGCGACGAGAGCAGCAGGGCCCCGTTCTGGGGGCAGCGGCACGAGAGGCTCGGGAGTGTGGCCATCAACCATGGTGTCATCCAAGTGAGGCTCCCCGAGCTTGCAACAGCCTCATCACAGCAGTTCGCAGGGCACCTACGGCACTACCACAGCTCGGCAAGACGACGGCGACCCACTGACAATCACCAGAGAGCCACATCGGCAGTTTGACCCGGTGGCACCAAGGGGAGGCCAAGAGTTAGGCCTAACTGGACGAGGCCGATGTTCTCGACAAAGGGCCGGAGGATCGGCGATGAGGACGACTAGCAAGGCGGCGGATCGACGACGACAACCCTAAAACGTCGACAGTAGCTGCGACGACGGGGCCGAACGTCGACTTTGGCACGGAATCGAGGCGACGAACACACACGAAGTAAGAACGTTCGATTCGCGTAGCGAGACTGAGACGCCATAGTGGCCAGACTTTCGGGCCAGTAGGGCCGAGCTTAGTTAGAAGTGTTTGTTGTGTTCTTTTGTATAGCTTAGCATTTGTGCACATGATATTTCTTGTTGTAAAATTTTGAGTGTGTGTGAATTTTGTTTGCCGTGTTGTGTGGGATAAAGTTTGTTTGCCGTGACGCCACGGCCTCCCACCTCTCTAACTCTCCCAACTCCATCACATATTGCAAGCACTCCCGAGATACGTGACATAATAATTTTTCCAGCTGGATTTTTCCAGCTATTGGCCCAGTCGCTATCGTTGGGGGTTGCAAGGATGGATTGGGAGAAGTTGGCGGCCGTGGCCAAACACTGCGAAATGGATGAGGAGACGATGAAGTTTTTTGAGAACGCTCAGAAAGGAGCACGAAAGGGAGTTCCAGTGTGAGAAGGAGCATGTGCGTGAACAACACGAGCGTGAGAAGGAGCGTGCGCGTGAACAACACGAGCGCGAAAAGGAGATCCTCGAACTGAAGTTGAAGCTAGCAGAGATGAATGCGTGTCCGCGCACCGACCCTAGTAACGCAAGTACTCCCACGTCAGCGTCGGCCAACTCGCCTACTCCCAGGCTTAGACATATTTGCCCGCGTAAGCTGATGGCACCCTTTGATGAGCGAAGGGACGACCTCGATGCATATTTGCATCGATTTGAAAGGATCGCCATTGGGCATGGCTGGGAGAAGAGTGAGTGCGCAAACGCTCTGAGTCTGTGTCTCGTGGGAGAGGCGTTAAGTGTGTTTGGCCGCATGCCAGCACACGAGTTTCTGGACTATGACATTGTAAAAAAGACTATTGGAGCGGTTCCGGCTAACTGCCGAGGGTTTCCGGGACAAGTTCCGAACGTGTGAGCCCGAGAATACAGAAACTGGCAAGCAGTTTGCATGTCACCTATCCAACTACTTCGATCGTTGGATAGAATTGTCCGAGACGGAAAAAACGTATGAAGGGGTGCACGACAGGATGGTTGGCGAACAGTTCCTAAACCGGTGCAGCAACCAATTAGCGGTATTTTTGAAAGAAAGGAAGTTGCACGCGGAGGAGGAGATGGCCGAGCAGGCTGACCGGTTCATGGAGGCACAAGGGGTACGGAATTTAGAAAAAGGCAACAATAGCAACCCTATGGCAGCAGAGGGAGAGTGGAAGAGTCGGGCCCCTTTAGATAAACCCAGAGCACAAACGCAGTGTTTCCTGTGCAGCAGGCCCAGACATATAGCCATGAATTGCCGTACAAGAAGTAGTCGCAACGAAACACCGGTGACCTGTCAATTGTGCCAGAAAAAGGGGCACAGGGCCGGCGAATGCAGAACTAAGACTGTAGAGAAAACTGCATGTGTAATGAGATCTAGAGAAGAAGGACAAAACGAGCAAGACATGCCGGTAGTAGAAGGAGAAGTGCAAGGGCGTTAGGCCACAGTATTGAGGGATACAGGGGCCAATACAGTATTAGTGAGAAGTTTAGTGTCCTCTGAGAATATGATCGGACAAGTAAAGCCAGTAACTTTTGTCGACAGGTCCGTCAAATATCTGCCAGAGGCAAGGATACAAGTATCAACCCCCTTTTTACAGGGCTAGTGACAGCAAGGTGCGTGGAAGACCCCATTTATGATTTGATTTTAGGCAATGTACCTGGTGTGAGGAAGGCAGATGATCCCGACCCATCTTGGAGAGGGGTGGAGAAAAGCCCAGAACAGAAGGGAGACTCAGAGACTGAAGAAGGAGAGGAGGCTAGGGTAGATGTAGCAGCAGCGGTACAAACCAGGGCAGCGAGTAAGACAGCCCAGACTCTGAAACCACTGCAAGTCACTGCTATTAACGGCCTAGACATAACACTGTCAAAGTTCAAGGAGCTACGAGAGAAGGACCCATGAATCAAAGCATGTGAGGAAAGGATAGGACAAATCATAAGGCGGAAGAGAAGTAGAACGGTAGCGCAATTCATCAAGCAGAAGGGGCTGGTCTACCGCAAGTGTGTGTTTAGTTCCGGGCGGGAAGTACAGCAATTGATGGTGCCTGACAAATTAAAGAGAACGGTGTTAAAATTGGGTCACGATAGTATAATGGCCGGTCACCAGGGAATTAAAAGCACTTTGGAAAGGATCACTGAAGAATTCTTTTGGATAGGAGTAGTGACTAGAAGAGATACGTCAAATCGTGTGATGTATGCCAACGAACAGTGGCTAAAGGGCGAGTAGGGAAGGTACTTTTGGGTAGGATGCCAATCGTAGACCTACCATTCGACAGGGTGGCTATAGATATTGTAGGTCCCATAAACCCAGTTTCAGGAAAAGGAAATAGATATGTGTTGACTCTTGTGGATGTAGCCACCAGGTGCCCAAATGCAATTGTCCTAAAAACCATTGATACTATCCAAGTAGCTGAAGCCCTCTTGGAAATGTTCGCACGATATGGGGTGCCGAAGGAGGTGCTTAACGATAGGGGATCAAACTTCACCTCGGAGATGATGAGGGAAGTGAACAGACTAATGTCCATTGAGCAGAAGCTAACCACACCCTATCACCCAATGGCTAACGGGTTGGTGGAACGCTTTAATGGGACATTGAAAACGATGTTAAAGAGAATGTGCCAGGAAAGGCCCAGGGATTGGGATAGGTACCTGCCAGCGCTTTTGTTTGCATATCGTGAGGTACCACAGGCTAGCTTAGGGTTTTCTCCATTTGAAATGTTGTATGGGAGGAGGGTCAGAGGCCCAGTAATGATTCTCAAACAACTGTGGTCCAAGGAAGAATCAGGAGCGGAAGAAAAGAGCATGTATACATATGTGCTAGACTTTAGAAACAGGTTGGAAGAAACTTGTAAAATAGCACATCAGGAGCTAGAACAAGCTAAGCAAAAGCAGAAAATGTATTATGACCGCAAAGCAGTTCATAGGGCCCTAAACCCCGGAAACAAAGTTCCGGTACTTTTGCCCACGGAGAACAACAAAATGCTCATGCAGTGGAAGGGACCATTCACGGTCACCCAAAAGAAAAACGAGATGGACTATGAAATTTCGGTTCGTGAGCAGAGAAAGATATTCCATAGTAATATGTTAAAATGGTATGAAGAGAGGGAGGGGCCTGAACAGGAAGAAAACAAAGAGAGGGCTACCGTCTGTATGGTAATTGCGGAGGAAAATGAGGAGGAGGGACCCACGCATACGGTGAGGAAGACAATGGGGGCAGAGAAAGTAGCAATCAATCCTTCCCTTGAGGCTAGCCAAGCAAAGGAATTGAAAGGTCTAATTAGCAAATTCAGTGGGGTATTCTCAGATATTCCAGGGTGTACAAAGGTAGTGGTGTGCGAAGTGCAGTGCTCAACGGAAGAACCGGTACACGTGAAGCAATACCCCCTACCCATTGCTATGCAGGAAGCATTCGAAACAGAAGTGGACCAGATGTTAAGGCAAGGTATAATTGAAAGGGCCAGGTCAGCTTATAATGCACCCCTTGTAGTGGTAAAGAAAGCAGACAGTTCAAATAGAGTATGCGTAGATTTCAGGCGACTGAACAACATTCTGAAGACAGACGCAGAACCCATCCTGAGAATAGATGTGGTGGTATCGAAAGTCGCAAACAAGAGGTACTTCTCCAAACTAGATCTCTCAAAAGGGTATTGGCAGATACCCATGGAAGAACATCGAAGGAAAAGACAGCCTTTGCTTGTTCCAGAGGATTGTTCCAATTTAAGTATATGCCATTTGGACTGAAACCAGCTGCAGCAGTATTTACGAGGTTGATGAGGAAGGTTTTGCATGATGTGCCTCATGTGGAGCACTACATTGACAATATTCTGGTTGCAACGGATACGTGGGAACAACATATGCAGGCATTAGAGAAGCTGTTTGAGAGAATAAGAAGTGCCGGGCTGATGGTCAAGCCCACCAAATGTGAGTTAGGCTATAACGAAATGGATTTTTTGGGACACAAACTAGGGTCAGGTCAAGTGAGTCCCAAGGAAGACATCCTGGATAAGATCCAAGCTGTGAGGCAACCGAAAACCAAAAAACGAGTGCAGTCGTTCTTGGGCTTAACCGGATTTTATCGAGAGTACATTCCCCACTATGCGGAAATTGCCGGGCCTCTGATTGAGTTAACGAGGAAGGGAGCGACTAATGTAGTGAAATTGGAGGAAGCGCACAAAGCAGCATTAGAGAAATTAAAGAAGGTGCTACCATGTCCACCCATACTATTGGCTCCCGGGATTCAGAAGGAGTTTGTGCTAAGAACAGATGCATTGGATAAGGCATTAGGAGAAGCACTCCTACTAGAGAAAGACGGAACACTCCATCTGGTGTTTTTTGCCAGTCGAAAGTTGAATAGCGCGGAACAAAACTATGCCAACATTGAGAAGGAATGTCTAGCTCTGGTGTGGGCCATAAAAAATTTCACATATATCTGTTTGGCAAGCCCTTTCGAGTACAAACAGACCATCAACCTCTCGAAGTTCTGAGTAGAGCAAAGCTAACGAATGGAAGGGTGATGAGATGGAGTTTAATGTTGCAGGAGTACTGCATTCACATAGAGTACATAAAAGGAAGACAAAATGTAGGAGCAGATTTCATGAGTAGAGCAATGTGACTGAGGTGAATTTTGTGAAGTGAAATGTGCACTATGGAACCAATGATAGCAGTGGTGTGCGAACTATGTGAGGAGAAATACAGACAAAATGTGAATGAAAGTGCGTGACAATGTGGTGTAGTGAAGGTGAGCCCAAATCAAGCAAGAGGACGGAAGACAAGCAAGAAGGACAAAGCCAAATCATGCGGTCGGAAGAAGCGAGCGGTTTTTAGGAAAAAACTCTTGAAAAGGGGGCCCATGTCATGAGTAAAGGGGGCACGAGGCGCGTGCCGAGAGGCGGAATGTCGCGATGGTGTGCGTGGCACGGAAATTCCCCGATGGTGTGTACCAATGCCACGTCCATGCACACCATTGGCCGGAGAAGGGCGCGTTCCACGCGACCCGAGCTGAGGTGACAGACCCCAGGACAAAAGGTAGTCATTGTTCGGTGGAGTTGTCGAGGAGCAAGGTGGTGCAAGCCAGCGTCGCACCCGCGACGAGAGCAGCAGGGCCCCGTTCTGGGGGCAGCGGCACGAGAGGCTCGGGAGTGTGGCCGTCGACCATGGTGTCATCCAAGTGAGGCTCCCCGAGCTTGCAACAGCCTCATCACAGCAGTTCGCAGGGCACCTACGGCACTACCACAGCTCGGCAAGACGACGGCAACCCACTGAGAATCACCAGAGAGCCACATCGGCAGTTTGACCCGGTGGCACCAAGGGGAGGCCAAGAGTTAGGCCTAACTGGACGAGGCCGATGTTGTCGACAAAGGATCGGCGAAGAAGATGGTTGATCCCTCAGTCATAGGAATCGGAATAACACGAAAGTAAAGCGTGCCCATACAGAAGTAACTGAATCTTTACTGTACATTGATATAAGACAGTTTGGATAATGCATATTGATGTCTGGCAGCTATAGCACCGTTTAAAAACGTGGATGCACCCATTTTAATGATTGGTGATACATCTCCATCCCGACGGCTAACGTCCATGTTAAATGATTAAACAAAACCTTGTGGTAGCTGTCGTAGTTAACGGTGAAAGCGTAATGAGAGAACGAGGTGTGATAGCCAGAAGAGCGTTGCATATTGGACGCAGAACTTGGTCGCCACTCCGCGGCATGTTAAAGGGCCCCTAAACCACCCAGAGGTCGAAATTTAGTTGTGGTGTTCCAGTTGTGCACGAGTCTACAGCGAACGCTGACGGAGTTGCACGCGCTGTCTCGTTTCGCTCTTTCCTTCGCTAGGCTGCGTTCGTCGGCTCGTCCATCCACCTCTACGAGGGCCCTTCCTCAGCGTCCGAGGTGGAAACGCAAGAAGCGCGTGCATCTGCTAGCAGAAAAGAGGCTCTTGTTCGCCCACTGACAGCGTCTTTTGCTCACGACGTCACTTAATCATACAGGTGACGTCATGACGGCTGTTGTCAAGAGAGGGAAGGCAGGAGAGGAGCAGGCGAGCGTCTGCTGGTGGTTTAGGGGCCCTTTAAAATGTGATTGAACACCACGGCCAGACTAGAGGGCAACGCAAAGTGCGTCGTGCCACCCCTCGGCCGCGTTTTTTCTCGGGTTACAACCAGGTGAGGCAGGCGCGCATCGCAGAGCTATTTTTCGTTTGGATTAACGTGATGCTATGAGAGAGGCCGACGCTTTTACGACGCTTGGGCTATGATCTCCACCTCGCACTGTGTTAAGGCATTGACAAAATTGAACTTCTATTGAAAATGCGCCGAATGGCACGGACGTGCAACGCGTTGCAGGTACTAATTGCGGAGGCCACAGTAATGACGAATTCCTTTGCTTTACTGCTGCCAGAGGGCAACACCACCTCGCCGACCGGGAGAGCGGTAGATATAAAAGGCGTATTTGTAAGGCGAGTTGTTGTGGTAGGGGTGGGGGGAAGTGTCTGTAGGGGCGATCACACCTTCCTCTCTCGAAAACTAGGAAGGAATCACGTTTTGACACTCCCAGGAACTATGGGATATGCTCGCCTAGTCGCTAATGCTCCACTACAATGCACATCTTGTGTGTTGCGGTGAAGCCTGCATGTGACATTATTTCGTGTAAACAGCCTAATTAAAGGCTACTCACTGACTGTTGGTCTTGTCTTCTTGTTTACGTTGGAGCAGTGGTTGTTCACTAATAATGAAGAATGTGCTTTAAAAAGTTGAAGACTTACTGCTGTACTACTCCAAGTGATCCCAAACTCCATTTCGTCTACTCCAAACGTGCTCCGAAACACAATTTTTTCAGCTCCAAATCTGCTCCAGAACATCTTTTTTCTTGCTCCAAAAATTGCTCCAAATCTAAAAGTGGCTGGACCACCACTGCTTGGAGTCGTCTTAGGGGAATGCATTAGGGACAGTGGGATTCTTTAGCATTGAGGCACTATTGTACGTCGCGGCGTTTGTCTACCACCTGTGGCGGCTGCATTTTCGATGGAGGCGAAAATGTTTGAGGCCCATGTACTTAGATTTAGGTGCATGTTAAAGAACCCCAGGTGGTCGAAATTTCCGGAGCCCTCCACTACGGCGTCTCTCATAATCATATCGTGGTTTTGGGACGTTAAACCCCAGATATTATATTATTATTATAGTTTGTCTACCACGTCTGCTGATAATCTCATAGATGTATTTAGAGTGTTATTTCATCATGTACAGCCGCCCAAATCTTCAACTATCGTGCACAAGCGCCAACTTTTTTGTGCGTCAGCGCCGTACAACGGAGCCAAGTTGCAAACAGGGCGAGAGTAAGCGCAAAAGAAAAAAAAAGCATTTGCATTGCCAGATAACAAATAAACGATCCACATTTGTCAGCTTATCTCATGCGCAGGGTCGTGTGACGTATGTGCGGATTTCATTTTCTCGGCTGCTTGCTGATCTTCGGAATATAAGATACAAACAAGACGTACTGCCTGTTCGTCTGAAGTGAGTTAATGCAGGGTGACGTTCTCACGATGGAACAGCCAAGCAGACGATGTGCCCAGCTGAGTGCGCTTACTCTCGCCCTGTTTGCAACTTTGCTGCGTCGTACAGCGCTGATGCACAAAAAAGTCGGCGCTCACGCATGATAGTTAAAGGTTTGGGCAGCTATACAATTTTATTGATCCAGTACTGTTTATTTGCTGGTGTCGAAAATAACCGCTGTAGAGGTTAGTCCAGAACATATAACTGCGTGACGCTCTCATTTTTGCATTATTGAGTGAAATACGGAGTGCTCCTGAGATGATTTTCTCCAAGAGATTTGCAGTGAATTAAAACATTTCTAGCTCTTCATAAGAGCCCCATAAGTCGATCCCGAATATATCGAATTCGAAGGGGATCGCAAAACAGTTCGATATATCGATAATTCGAAATATATAATATGCGTATTTAAGGCATATATTAATGCATTGCAGGTCTCGAAACAGTTTCCGGAATTCGTAACAAGCGCTAACATGACGATTCGCTCACAACTAGTATGCTAAATAAGAAAGTGGCAACTTCTTCTTTTGCAAGTTACTGCACTTTATTTCGCATGAAAATAGTCCGTAAACTTGTCTTGCTTCTTGCACGCCGTCGAGTTCATCAAGTCATCCTAATTTTAATTGAAGCTTTCCAAATAAGCAAATTCAGCACCTTCGGCCAAAACAGTGGTGACTGATGCTGAACGCCAGTGCAAGCTCTGGAGCGCGGTAAGAGGTTGTTTGGCGGCGACGTTGACGTCTTCATAACCGTATGGGTCCGCTTCTGCGGCACCGGCAACGTCAGCCTTGATCGCAGCATCGATGCAGTCAGAAACAGCGATGTCATCTGCATCGATGAAGTCTGCTGTACTCCTGTCTGAGAGCGCGCCCTGAAATGCTAAGTCGCAAAATTCACTGAGGAACCGTACGCCGTTGTCAGAAGTCATGACGCACCCAAAGTCGTCACCTGGCACCAAAGCCTGCAAGGAAACAGTTCATGACGGTGCTCTGCTTGACGTTGTTCCAAGCACCAGTCAACATTTTGTCGCTACGAGCGGGTCAATGTTTAGTAGTTTGACTCCCGAATGAGGATTTGTCAAGAACGAAGTGAGAAGTGCACGAGTCCTCAAGCCGCAAGAGACAATGCAGCATTCAGCCCACAAACAACGAAGGAACAAGTCCCGACCGTTGGCATCTTGGTGATGGCGATGGCACTTGTAGCTTTGTAGCAAGCAGCCGCTGCTTTGGTGCGGAAAGCAAGAAAAAGCATAGCCTCCGAGATCTGTTTTATAACCAAGAACGCCAAAAATACGTCACGACGTTGCGGATCTCGAAGGCCATGCTTTTCAGGCCCGCATGCCATCGCGCGCGAACAGAGAAGGGTGCGAACATTGCGACGAGGCTGCCGAGTATCTCCGCATTCATCTCATTTTGGTGCCTTCGGCAATCGGCCCCTTTGAAAAATACTATCCACGCGCGTTACAAACTACAGATCGCGCATCAGACAAGCCAGTGCACTCGCAAGCGCTGCGCAACCAACCAGATCAACATAATGCAACGACACCGCCTTTTCGTTGCCTGCGTGCGAAGAGTGATCGGAACTTGACAGAACACAGCCGAAAATGACCAGCACTTGTTAGGAAAATGCACTCCCTGGAGTTTGGCGCGGCGCTGTGTTCCATATATCGGATGTTTCGCTGTGCGGGAGTTCGATATACGTGTGCACCAGCCCTATGCTTTTGCATGGGAAATTCAAGGGGATTTGTCAACTGTTCGATATAGCCAATAATTCGATATATCCGAGTTTGATATATCCGGGATCGACTGTAATAATTATTCAGGTGCTTGAATGTAAATGCAACTTGCTTCTCTAGTGTACTCCAGGGTGTGAAATTAGCTGCTCTAGAGTGCTGCCAGATGCAATATTATCTGCTCCAAAGTTCTCCCAAGAAGGAAATTTTTGTGGCTCCAAAGTGCTCCAAAATGAAGATTTTGCTGCTCCAAAAATTGCTCCAAATCATAAGTCCTCGATAGCATCACTGAGAGTGTCATGTCGTCTTTGTAGACGGTGTGGCGGAGGCCTTTTTCTTCCTGCAGTTTTCTTGCAAGGCCGATCATGGCTTTGAAGAGTTGAAGAGTGTGGGGGATACTACAGGTCCTTGCGGTGTGCCCTTGTTGGGTATGCTGGAGTCTGAGCTCTCAGATATTCAGCTCTGCCGTGCGGTGGCTTAGGAAGCTCTGAATGTACTTGTACGTTCTTTCGCCACAGTTGGTGTTGCGCGCCCCTCCAGGATTCCTCTGTGGCTGATGGTGTTGAATGCCCCTTTTGTTTGAGTGCTTCTGCAGTGTTGTGTTTATGATTCTCTCATACACCTTGCTGAGGCAGGATGTCAGCGAAATGGGTCTGTGGTTTTCGATTGCCAGTTTCTTGCCTGGTTTGGGGATTATGATTATTTGTGCATATTTCCACATTGCTAGCACCCTGCCTTGTTCCCAATGTTGGTTGATAAGGGCTGTGAGTGCTGAGATAGACTTATTACTGAGGTTTTTGATCATGGTGTTTGTGATGCGATCTGCGCCCGCCGCTACGTTACGGGTGGTGGCTGCAATCGTCATTCTCATTTCGTTTTCAGTTATAGGTTCATCCATTGTTGGATTCGGTTGTCCCACGTATGATGTTGTACATGGCTTTATGGGAGCAGGATCTCTATAGCACTTGGTCTTGATGGCGTTGACGAGGTTTTCTTGGCTGCCTGGGTAGGTGTGTAGTAACTGCTCCAGGCGACAGTATCGCCTTTCGTGACGTAGAATCTGATGTGTTCAATAACTGAGTCAATTCTTGCCTGTGACATCATTGTTGCACTGGCCGTTGGTGTTGCGAATGTCTCGTAACACAGGAGTGAGCATACTGTACGAGAGCAGAGCGATCCGAGTGTGGTGTTTTTCAACGTATCCTGGCTTCTACGCTTTGGCTACTTGAAATATAGGACGTGTTGAGAGTGCTTTTAACATTTTTTGTGCAATTGTTTAAAGCACAGTATAATATTTAAAGAATGCAACTTAGTGTGAAATGTTTTTTTGTTGAGAGTTTAACACGGCGTGCTCGGAGGGTTCAGCTGTAGTGTGCCACTGCAGCAATATCGTGTCAATATCTCAATATGTTGGTGGCGCGCAATAAAGCACGCGAGCAACTGACTGTTCATGCTGCTGGCATGTTCAAACCACATAGAACATACACTCTCAAAGCAAGGATTACTGATAACACACTAAAGTAATGCTCACTGAAAGGTTTAGTGTAAAAGATGCCGCGCACATCCACGAAGGATTGAATACTAGAAACTACCCTCTATGTCCCTGAAATGCTAGACTTTACCACCAACCGACGGTGATAAGGTGTGCTCATTTATTCCAGGCATGTCAAGAACACTGTGACGTCAACGGAAATGCTAGATGGTGCCCTCACTTTTGCAGTTTGCTCAGTAGCCTATCAGCGCACACTAAAGGCAACACTTTTGCGATAGTTTCAGAATATGGCCCGAGGATATTAACTTCGGGAGGGGGGCTCGTCGTCTGTCCACTTTATAAGTGTGTGTGTGTGTGTGTGTGTGTGTGTGTGTGCGTGTGTGTGTGCGCGTGCGCGCATGCATGAGTAAGTGTTTATGTATACATACCCATACAAGTTGAAAAATTTGTAAGGGGGAGGGCCCCTCCCCTTTTATGCCTGTGCTTTTGAACGACTGGCATCTGCGTATTCGAGCCAACATGGCACCCAGTACAGTCCATTTCTGTGGCCACAATGCAGTAGCATGGTTACAGCGCAACACTGGCCAAAGCTAATCCTGCATTTGTTGTGGGAAACATGGTAAGGCTAGTGGCATCTTCAACTTTTGAATAACAAAGGGGTTACGTACATCTGTCTCAGCTGCGCACAGCTGCTACCGGGCCTACATGGAGCATAAAGACAACAACAAAAAAAACAAGCAGGGGTGCAACAGCTGCGCCAATTGCACCAATTTGATACAATTGCTTATTTTTGCACCAAGCTGAGCCAAAACCGTGAAATTTGTTGAAATTGCGCCACGCTGCGCCAAAATGCCCGACCAGTTTCATAATTTTCTCAGTTGTGCAAGTTTTAGCGAGAAATGAAGGCCGCGTTGCTCATCTACAGTGTGGCCATCATCATCCAATACAGACGCGCAGACCCTAACCCTAAACCCCCCGCGAAAGAAAAGAAAAAAGTCACAGTTTCACTGCAAGGACAAAACAATGAATGCGATAGCAACAAATTATAATGTTATATGAAGTGAGGCTGGCAGCAAACTCTTTTGTATCCGATATCGCGTAACTTTACAAAACTTTGGTGTAAGAGAATACGGCCACTCCAGGAGAAGGTGCCTTTCTACACAGTGTCTTCGCATTGAGAACGCAGCACGTAGCAGGATATACGAGCCGCCTGCTGATGGCTGCCGAGATAACGTGCGCCAGCGCCCTTAGGAAAGTTCAAAGTTGTTGCTCAAGCGACACCCCCCCCCCTCGCGTCTTTTCATGCTCATTCAAGATGGGCAAGGCGTTTCTGCTTCGATGGCAGGCCTCCAGAGCAGAGTGGTGTTATCGCATGGGCCCTCCAAGCGACGGAGATGGGCTGGCACGTTGGATCTCTGCTTCAGCCGCGTTCGTCACCAGCACTCGCGCGCTTTAACCCGCGGTAGAACATACTATGTGCGGGGGATGTTATCAATTTCGATTTTATATGGGACATGACGGCAAAAGGTCGTGGAGAGTGTCCATATAATGGCTATTGCAATAAAAAAGAGCAGTAGTTTTCAAGTTTTCTGATGCTTGTTTTATTGCATGCAGAACGCTTTTTAAGCCACTTTTCCCACAGTACATTGGTGTCCTGCGGAAAAGCGTACTGATATTTTGAAGGGGCTATTAGTACTAGCTGTCATTGACACAGCACATTTTGTTCCTTAATTACTCATTTGTGCACGCGCCCTGTAATTACGAGTGCTAGTATGATCGCTGACATCTAAAAAATTATTGGCAATCATTTGGAGCTGCTGTGTATGGTGTTTCTGCGTCCTTGAGAAGCAAATAGACAAAAAAGTACACCAGTGTTATTTTTTCGCCACCCCCACTTGCTCGTGCTTTATGAATCTCCCAAATTTAGAGGTTGCCAGGTTCGCAGGTCCACATTAGCATTTGCAGTGCCTGTCGAATTATTTGACAGGCCCTGCAAATGCTAATGTGGACTTATTCATTGTTGACACTGTGGGGTGGCTCAACACACTGCTTTTATTGAAATAGCAGTGTTCACGTGCGCTGTGCACGAGTTAGCTGATGTTGAATGGTTTGTACGTATTTTTGTTTTGTTTTCTAAAAGTAAGCCTTCTTTGTTATACTTCTCCCAATTTGGGATTTCGTGCTAAAAGATTCAGGGTTTTTTTTCGTAACCTGCTCCAAATTTGGATTTTTGTGCTCCAAAAGCGACATTTTGCTGCTCCAAAAATTGCTCCAAATCCTATTTTGGCTGTTCCACCCCTGAACAAGTGACCAAGCATACAGAACCGTCACAGAAAATCCACATTGAAGAAAAGATACATGATATTAAGGCAAAGAAGAAGAGGATGCAATACAGATTTCCATAAAAATTGTAACAATTGTAAGTAACAATTTGCAATTCAACTGCTTGTGCTGACAACTATGCTGAGCGGGCAAAAGCCACAAGCTACATCACCTTCATTGTTGAGTGAAACAATTAAGGGAAAAATGGCAAAGGCAAATACTGTCAAGCTCACAGAAATAGATGACAAGATGAAGGGAAACCTTCGGGAACTTCACCATGAATTCACTGTTTGAAAATGACACTCTTTTCTTGTGTGTGCAATACATCTAGGCCCGTATTCACAAACCAACCTTCACTTACTGCTGTAAGGCGCCCTTTCATAAGGAAAGGAAAAGTTGAAGGATGAGAAAAGAAGGCTATGTCCCTGAAATGCTAGACTTTACCACCAACTGACGGTGATAAGGTGTGTTCGTTTATTCCAGGCTGTTTAATCTGAGCTGTTTAAGCCGGTCGTAGTCTGGCCAACGTGAACAAAAACTGCGCGCCGCAATGACGACACCGTGCGTTGCCTAACAGCCGGTTGCACAGCTGTTCACCTGCTTCGCTAGCCCATATGCGACTCCGCAACCAGCCTGTCTGCCTGGACACTGCGCGCAACCACTCTGTCACGCCAGGCGTAATGTCACGGCAACTACGCATGCCCTCCTTTGTTCCGTATAAAGCCGGCGCGTGGCAGCAAGGCGTGCCCGACACAGACATGGGGAGACCGATGAGGAAGCCGCTTATCAGGAATCCTGGTGCGCTGCCAAGCGAGACTTCTGGACTCGACTTGCTGAAACTAGTCTACGACGTAGTATGGCCAAAACGGGGAGAGGCGACTGCCCTGGACTCGACTGGAACTTGGCATCATCTTGGCATTACTTAGCATCACTTCATATGGCCAGGACGAGCTAGGAACTGATCATCTTCACTGTGCCTTTAGCCTTGTGCCACTAGTGCAAGCTATGCCAGTTTTTTTTTTTTCTAAGTGATAAAATGAAACAGTTTTTACAAGTTTTATGCTCAGATAAGTTGGGAAGGGCTTTCAGTATGATGTTAGAATTTTTTAGCGCATTTGGTTAGATAGTTTTTGAGAAAAGGTACATCGGTATTTGAAAACTTAAAAAAGAAAGTTATCTTGAGAAAAGTGCCATCATATGATTCAAAACATGTGCGGAAAGTGCTCACAACAAAAACCAATGACTACACTTCTATGCAGTGCAAAAGCATCCCTGGTGAGAAAATTTGCAATCACAATTATTAAAATGACTGAACTTGAATATACTTAATTGATGTAGCCATATTATGAAATTTACATACTACATACACGCAGAAACAATGATGGAAAACAACATCCTCACGTTTGTCAGGAGGTGCAGTTTTTGGCGGCATTTTTAAATGGCTTCAAGTGCTCCTGCATGCTCACTTATGCGTGGTTCCGCTCCACAGAGTTATTTTTTAGTAATGAAATAAAACAATAAGTTTTTTAGCTGATTTACCCTGCCATACCCCCTTTAAAGTGTGGCTTCACAAGAGTGCTGATTTCCAATGAATAGATGGTTTCATGGAATAACATCTCAGTGCTGTAACGAAACCATCTTTTTAGCCAAGTTACATATGGTAATATTCATCTGTTTCAACTCAAGACATCGAACAAACAGCGACGGCCTGTGTCATGTGTCACCTGACGCAAAATTCGGCATCCTGAGTTGCGCTGTTATCTGGGGGATGGCCTGCACGCAGGTGGCAACGAGTACATCTTGACTTTGCATATCGTGATCAACAGTGGTTTCTTGTGTTGGTGGGCGCTGATTCAATGTGGCTGGAGGTTTCTACTAAGACGACACCACGGACCCGAGCTAACGGGGGGGTTTTGACCCCCTCCCACGCCTAGCCGTGCGTGGCTTTGCCGTGTCCAGGGAAAAGGGGATCCTGGGGGTTGAGCCGACGCCGGGTGATTGGACCTTTAAGGCCCCCCTGCAGAGGCAACACACCCCTTTGGCCCCGGCTTCACGTAGACGGCACCCCTGGGCTGACCCACCCAGGGGAATTCGGCAGTCGCCTTTTCCTGTCTCTCTCTCTTCTCCCATCTTCGTCTATCTGTCTCATTTTGCATCTTTCCTGTCCTCTCCTCTCTTCCATTTACTTCCACTTTTCCTGGTGGCAAGGGTTAACCTTGTGTGGCTATCCTACCTAGGGTAAACCATATTTGGTTATAGGAACGGCACACTACTGGCGTTGCGCAGACTTGTTCACGCGTTCTGCGACGTCCCCTTGTTGGGCTCCGTGGTGGGTGGTAGGCGCCGTTTGCGAACAAATTACTTTTTTATGGGAACCTTCAACCCTTCTTCAACCGATCGTGCCCCGAAAAGGGTACGCACCGACGCAACGTCACTCTTCTGTCCCAAAAGCAAAGAAACATTCCCGAAATTTCATGTGATTCACTGTGAGCAACCAACGACAAAAGCTAGAGCTATTTCACCATTCCTAGTGGCCAAGAGCCTAAAAGAGACGATTGGAGCCGGTTACAAAGCCACAAGGATGGCAAGTGGGGATCTGCTGCTCGAACTAAAAGACAAAGAACAGTTCAACAAACTCGCACACCTAGTAGCTTTTGGCAACATACCTGTATCTGTAAGTCCACACCGAACGATGAACACAGTGAAAGGCGTAGTGTCGGATGAAGACTTGATGATATTGAGTGAAGATGAACTCCTCGACGGATGGAGGGACCAAGGTGTAATTCTTGTTCAACGAATCAAAATCAGACGGAACAACAGCGAAATCTCAACGAAGCATCTAATAATTACCTTCAGTTCAACCACACTACCCGAGACCCTTGAAACCGGCTATGTGAAACTACATGTCCGACCCTATATCCCTAACCCGAGGCGTTGTTTCAAGTGCCAGAGATTTGGTCATGGATCGCAGAGCTGCCGAGGGCAGCTTATTTGCGCTAAGTGTGGCACCACCGGCCACAGTACTGATGATTGCAGGAATGATGAGGTTCATTGTGCAAACTGCGAAGGCAGTCACCCCACATACTCCAGAGCTTGCCCGGCCTGGAAGAAAGAAAAGGAAATAATCACTAAAAGGTACAGGAGAATATATCATTCCGCGAAGCAAGACAACGGATTGCATCGTCATTCCCACTGAAAACCTCCTTCACCGAAGTGGTGCAACGAGGGGCGGCACCACTAAGGCCCTTGGCAGTTGCCCGGACCACGTCTAGCGTGCCGAGGCTAACGCCACTTGCCCCTACGGCGGGAGCAGCCAGCGCTGCCCTGCCCACTGTCACTCAGTCCACACCAGTGGCCTCCACAAGCTCTGGCAGCAGCCAGGGCAATGACGAGGCCAAAGGGGTCCCATCGACCTCCGGCTTGGTGGGGGCAAAGACTTCGTCGACCGCGGCGAAGTCTACACTACGCAAACACCGCTCGGTAGAGCGACTGTCTGTCGCCTCTCAAGAGGCAATGGACACAACTGGTCCACCGGTGCAAGCTGCGCCGAAGGAGCGGCGAGCATCTCTTGACCGCTCCAGAAAAGACAAAACCCTAATTACAGGGCCTGGCAAAGGCTCTGTAAAATAAGTGACTCTCCTTCCTTTGCGACACACAGCACACGCACAGACATTCAAAATGGACAACATATTACAATGGAATGCTAGAGGACTTTTACACAATCTTGAAGATATACAAGAACTCCTCACCACATTTCGTCCAAAGGTGCTGTGTGTACAGGAGACACACCTTAATCCTACACAGACAAATTTCCTCCGTCATTACGTTGTTTTCAGGAAAGACCGCCAGAATGCTCTCGCATCATCTGGCGGTGTAGCCATCATACTAGACAAAAACGTAGCATGTCAGCACTTTCCGCTCCAAACGGCACTGGAAGCAGTAGCCGTTCGAGCTATAATTGTAAATAAACTTATCACTGTCTGCTCAGTATACATACCCCCACACTACCAGCTACACAAACACGAATTTCAATCTTTTATTAATGAGTTGCCCGAGCCTTACCTCGTTCTCGGCGACTTTAATGCTCACAGTGGCCTGTGGGGGGACTCTCGCACTGACGCGCGAGGCCACCTCATAGAAAATTTCCTGTTTTCTACGGGCGCATGTATACTCAACAAAAAAGAACCCACGTTTTTTAGCCTCGCAAATAAATCGTATTCATCCATTGATCTTAGCATCATCTCTGCATCTATTTTACTTGATTTTAACTGGAAGTGGTTAGAAACCCTTATGGGAGTGACCACTTCCCAATACTCCTCCAGACACAAAGACAGAACGAATCTCCACCCCAGGCCCCTCGGTGGAACCTTGACAGAGCCAACTGGGAGGAGTTTCACAACACTACTAATATCTCGTGGGCGGATATGGCTTCTTTAAGTATTGACGCTGCTGTAGAGTTTTTTACCGCTTTTATAATCAATGCTGCTTCTAAATGTATACCTGAAGTAACCAAAGTGACAGGCAAATGTCGTGTGCCCTGGTGGAACGACGAGTGCCGCGAGGCTCGAAAGAAACAGAATAAAGCGTGGGGGCGTCTGCGCGAATCCCCCACAGCAGAAAACCTCTTCAATTTTAAACAGATGAAATCTCAAGGACGGAGGACGCGCCGGCAGACCAGAAGGGACAGCTGGCAGAGGTTCATATCAGGTATTAACTCCTATAAAGATGAGGCCAAGGTATGGAATAGCGTTCAGAAAGTTCGAGGTCAGCCAGCTTATTCCTTACCCTTAGTTGACACCCAGGGAGAAAGCCTGGAAGATCAAGCTGACTCTCTGGGAGCACACTTCCAACAGGTATCCAGTTCTGCACACTATTGCAAAACCTTCCAAAGGTACAAAACGAGAGTGGAAAGAGAGAGGTTGGAAAGAAAATCAATAAATAATGAAGCATACAATGAACCGTTCTGCTTAGCAGAGCTGCAGGCAGCACTGAGCTGCTGCACCGAATCTGCCCCAGGCTCTGATCGTATTGTATACAATATGGTGAAACACTTATCCCATGAAACGCAAAAAACACTGCTTTCCCTCTACAATACCATATGGTTTTCCGGTGTTATCCCTATTTCCTGGAAAGAGGCTATCGTGATACCTGTTCTGAAACAGGGAAAAGATCCATCGTCTGTCACAAGTTACAGGCCCATTGCGCTGACAAGTTGCCTATGCAAAGTCTTTGAAAAAATGGTCAACTGCCGGTTAATACACTTTCTCGAAACAAACAAATTACTAGATCCGTACCAGTGCGGATTTCGAGAAGGTCGATCAACAACCGACCACTTAATCCGCATTGAGTCTGCAATCCGCGAAGCATTTGCACATAAACAGTTTTTTCTCTCAGTATTCCTTGACAGGGAAAAAGCATACGACACAACATGGTGGTTTGGAATACTGAGAGACCTCTCACACTTAGGTATACGAGGTACGATGTTAACAATAATTGAAAGTTACTTGTCCAATCGTACATTCCGTGTTCGAGTGGGTAATGTATTATCGCGACCATTTGTGCAGGAAACTGGTGTACCACAGGGTGGTGTGCTGAGTTGCACCCTTTTTATTATAAAAATGAATTCCTTACGTCTCTGCATCCCACATAACATATTCTATTCCACATATGTGGATGATGTCCAGATCGGTTTTAGGTCTTGCAATCTTGCTATGTGTGAGCGGCATGTTCAGCTCTGTCTGAACAAGGTGTCTAAATGGGCCGACGAAAACGGGTTCAGGTTAAGTCCACAAAAAAGCACGTGTCCTCTTTTCTAGAAAGAGAGGCCTCCACCCAAATCCCGAAATTGTCTTGTATGGCCAGCGATTACCTGTAGAGGCGGAACATAAATTCCTAGGCCTAATACTGGACTCAAAACTCACCTTTATATCGCACATCAAGCACATAAAAAACAAGTGTATGAAAACAATGAACATCCTAAAAGTGCTGTCCCGCACTACATGGGGCAGTGACAGGAAGTGCCTGATGAATCTATACAGAAGCCTCATTCGCACGCGCCTAGATTACGGGGCCGTTGTTTATCAGTCTGCGACACCAAGCGCCTTGAAGATGCTTGACCCTGTTCACCATCTAGGCATTCGCCTTTCTACCGGCGCGTTCAGAACGAGCCCCGTAGAAAGCCTCTACGTTGAATGCAACGAGTGGTCGCTCCACCTGCAGAGATCTTGCACGTCCTTTTTATATTACCTGAAAGTGAACGCAGACAAAGAACACCCCGCACACTCTACCATCAATGATTTGTCGAGTTCTGCATTGTTTAACAATCGTCCTGCGGTGAGACAGCCCTACTCACTTCGTGTGAGGGCCCTTGCTGAGGAAACGGGTGTGCCACTTGATGAACACCGTTTGATGGCCCCCGCTGCATACCTGCCGCCGTGGCAGTGGCAGCTCATAGACTGTGACGTTTCCTTTGTAGAAGTATCGAAACAGGCACCTATTGCACATATACATACTCACTTTCTCGAACTGCAGCAAAAATACACCTGTCCTGCATTCTTTACAGATGCTTCAAAGTCTCACACCGGTGTGTCCTATGCAGCTGTTGGTCCATCCTTTTCCGACTCTGGTATTCTGCACCCTAATTCAAGTATATTCACTGCAGAAGCCTACGCGATGCTTGTGGCCGTTCAACACATTAAAGAATTAAAATTAACACGTGCAGTCATATACACGGATTCTCTGAGCGTTGTAAAAGCTTTAAAAACTTTGAACAAACATAAAAATCCTGTCCTTGTGTCCCTTTACTCCCTATTATGCACGCTCTACACACTAAAACAACATGTCGTAGTGTGCTGGGTGTCAGGGCACCGCGAAATCGGGGGAAATGTGTTGGCGGACCAGCTAGCTGCGTCTGCCCAAGAAAACGGTGCCGCCAATACCTCCATAGCTGTCCCTTTACTCGACCTAAAACCATTCCTTAAAAGAAAGCTCAGTGACCACTGGCAGCGGTCGTGGGACAGGCAAACACAAAATAAACTTCATCTCATCAAGCCACATATCGCGTATTGGCCGCCAGTAACAAAGTCACGCCGCACAGAAGTAACACTTACCAGGATAAGAGTAGGACTCACACACAGTACACACTCACACCTTCTATCCGGTGGTGATCCACCCTTGTGTGAGAGATGTGGTGAAACACTAACCGTAATTCACATTTTAATACAGTGTAAGGAACTAGAAACGCTTAGAAAACAACGCTTCCTACTACCCTACCGGCAACAATTACCACTACACCCATCAATGTTCGTCGGTAGGGAACCCGTTTTTAAACATCGCTCACTGTTCGAGTTTTTTAAAGAAGTCGGTAGCTTTCACGTCATATACCCAGGGAATCCGTAGCACGACCTCTAAAAAGAGGTTGTTGCTACGGTAGCTATACTGGAGAAAGCACCTGCCTCCCTGCCTTTGATCTCAAAGGCCTTGAGGAGGCATTCGTGCTCCCACCATATCACTATTGTTTTACCATCATGACCACTTGCCATTCATTCTCCATGCCCATGCTTCACGTCGCTCTCATGATTTTATTACATATATGTTTTACCCGCCTTTAGCGCGAGGAATTTTAGGCCCCTATACAGCCAGGTAACATGACCATTCTTCAGTTTCGTTATCATGTCTTGGCGCTCTTTGGCCATCAAATGGCCCTTGCGCCAATAAGCACCATATATCATCATCATCATCATTCTACTAAGAACACAAAAAAAAAACACTGAAAAGATGGCGGAAAGCAAAGCTGCGCAATGTGTTTGTTGCCTATGGTTTACCTGAAGAAATAGTAACGGAGAACGATGCCCAGTTCACTTTGGCCTGCTTTGAGACTTTTTTAAAACATAATGGAATCCCCTGTACAAAGACCCCTCCTTAACATCTTGCCTCGAATGACACTACTGAGCATTGTGCGCAAACGTTAAACCGACACCCTTTCCGACGAGTATTATTCACAAACCGACATTAAAGCTATAAGGCGCCCTTTCACAAAGAAAGGAAAAGGGTGGGAAAAGGTTGTTTCAGAAACTCGCCTTGCTCCTTACGGAAGGTGGTGTCACATGGAACGAGCATGGGAGCGAGGCTATATATAAACTTTTGCTGGCTCATTATTGGTTTATTAGCAAGAAAACAGTTGCACAATCCTCAGAACAATAAAATAAAGGCAGGAACGCCTGCCAGTGCAAGTTACGGGAAGAACTCGTCTCGTCTGGCCACGACTTGTGCTTCTTTTGTTTTTTAAAGCTTTATCATTGTCATAGCAACCGGCAGCTTGCGTAGCCGTGCCGCTGAGGCAGCCCTCGGAGACAGAAGTGCCGGCACTGGTTTCTACGAGAGCACCGACAGACGCGTGCAGTTGTGAGCGGTTTTTTTCTGTCTGCCTCCGTCTGTGCATGTGTGGATGTTTGTGTGTATCATACATATGCTTTATTGAGTGCGTACGTATTCGTTTACTTATTCATGCTGGTTGGCTATGTCGTGTTGTGGCAGCAGAAAGGTGATAATTGAAATTTACTGAAGACCCAGCGCTGCTCATTGACTTGGAAGCATGACATTGTGAAGCAAAAAATTGATAGTATGCGGTGTTACTGATGGACAACACGAGAAAGTGGGAGCAGCTTAAAGAAGAGTTCAACAGCAAGAGCGACGTGTGGCTGTGCACCAAGCAGCGGCTCCATGACTGCAAAAAACAGAAAAAAAAAAGAAATCGCATCGTGCAGTGAAACGCGTTCGCTTCCTCACCCTACCCCCAATAATTTTTTCACACATTTAATAATGCGGGGCAGTGTGGCCTAGCGTATGTCCACGAAGTCACCATTCACAACTTCAAAAGTGCCTGTGCTGTAGAAACTGAGTGCCACCAGCAGCTGAAGGAGTGTTGGCACGGGAAAACCACTGTAGTGGGTGCTCGTTTCCAGCGGCAGCTCGGGGACATGTTGGAGAAGTGCTCACTTGAAAGATTGGAATCTGCTCAGTAACACCCCTTTGCTGTACTCTTCCATGTAATTTTGGCGGTTCCTAAGCACTCGCAGCGGCACATAAGGAGGCGCATCGCGTACGTCACCTTTTCTTAAAATTGTGATAAAACCGATTGGCTTCGTAAAGCTGTTTGCATGGTCAGCCATATTGAGCCACATAAGTGGTGCCTTAAGGGGGGAAGAGGGACTTTGACATGGAGCATCTTTTTATTTAAGTTAGGATGATGAAAACTTCGGTGATCATGTATTTACATGTGTAAATATCAAATATGAACTCAGTTTTTATGTAGCCCTTATGACAATTTTTTTAATTAATCATTCATTAAAATTTCGTTTAATCACCTTTTTAATAAATTGGCTACTCGGATCCTGCTGAATTAAATGTCATTGCATTCTACAGTTATCAAAGAGTGCAAAAAGCAAATTTTATGGTTCTAGCTTTCCTACAACAAAAGTTATGAAGCTTCAAAATCCGCCATTTGGTTACCGAGAAAATGTATTTTTGTTATTTTCTCTCTTGTAAAAACTTACGCTTTTCTATAGTAACATATGACACTTTGTTGCACTCACTAAACATCCAGCTTTTCAGTAATACAAAAATGATCAAAATCGAGTGTACCAAAGCTGAGAAACGCTCGCTAAAAGAATGAAAGGTGGCCAAAAAATTGAAACTGAGAAAAAAGCAAAAAACAAAACTCTGTATCTTCAAGGAGCGCTACACAAGTAAAAATGCTTTGCTTTGCAAATAAATGCCTTAGAAGACACCAGGAGAGTAGTTTATCACATTTTCCAATCGAAACGGCCCCAGTGCATGTCATTTCAAGCAGTTTGTTGATTGCGGAGAAGTCGACGATGCCGTAGTTAGCCGCCGACGGGTCAGAGCCCTCGCACACTGTTGCGAGCGTGCGCAGCTTGTGCTCGCTAGCGGAAGTTGCCGATAAGCCGCAGATACTATCTTCAGTCTTTTCCTGCTGTTGCGCACGATCGGCGCTAGTCAAGAACGTCTTGTCGATCCTTCTACCACGCTTCCTATCACTGACGTCGTCGAGGCGGCCGCCGACACAGGTGAAGTCGGCATTTCGACCGATGAATCGCGTTCCGCCGCCACGCCGTCCTCCGCTGGATGCGCTTCTGATGCACCCGAGCTGTGATCTCGCTTTTTTTCTTTAATTTATGAGCGCTGCGCAACTTTCGATTCGGCTTCGCCACGATCAAAGTTCCAAAACGCGGCCGAGAGCGTAGGCCTAATTCACTCCCGGCGGCTGCGGCGCACTTCGTCTAGCTCGCTTGGCGCCGTGCCAGTAAGCTGCCGCAACGTGCAGTCTTTGTTGAGGATGATCAAAAAACGCCTGCTCCATTTTCTTGCCAGCTTGCGCGGGTTAGAACTTTACCGACGTAAATCGACGAGAACAACACAGTTATACTACGGCGACATCAACTTGCCGCTTTGCGTGCGCTGCAGCAGACAGCGCGGGAAGCTCGACGAATCGGAAGGCGTTTAGTCACGTGGGCTCACTGTGCCAATAGGCTCACGCGGAGGGACCTTTTTTTGGCGCAGATTTTCTACGGGAATTCTGAGTGGACAGAAACAAGGGCGGCGGGATATTCAAGAAAAAGCGCGGCTCTTTCGAATGCGACCAAGATGGCTGCCGTAGGTAACGTAGAACGGCAACAGCGCAGCGCCGAATAAGCCCGTTTTTTACGCTTTTACGTTTTTCATCGCTAAAAATTTAGCTCGCTGATGGCACATAAAATGCTGTCACGGCTAAAATACTGATCTAAGACGCATGAAAATTGGCGAGGTTATGCATCAGTAGCGGCAGAATCCAAATAAAACATTTTCAAAAATTCGATTTTTTTCTGATTTTCGGTCTCAAAGACCCGCTTCCCCCCTTAAGGTACCTGCCGGGCTACCTTATGAGACGCCACCTTTTCACACCGATATGGTTAAGGAAAGGCTGGATGTAAGCATAAGGTTTGTTTGTGAAACGCATGAAGGTGCCGAAAAGGAGCGCACAAGATAAGTATATAAGGTTGGTTTGTGAATATGGGCCCTAGATTGTGAGGTGAATCAGTTTATGTAAACCAGCAGAAGGATACTGAAGCCTGCATAAAATGGAGCAGTGCAATAAAACCTGCAAAAAACAAAAGATGAGCCGAGAAAGAAGCAATTTCAACTTTTTCCAGTTAACTATTGGTTGTGTGGGCAGTGTGGGGTCTCTCACTTGCTCATGGCACAAACAGACACAGTAAGCACAGTAAGCATTGTAGTGTAACGAACATGTGGACATTTGTTAACCCGTTTTACGTAATGCAAGCATACCAGCTGAATCTTACAAATAAGCACAGTAACACAAGAAATAACACACTAAAATGATAATATAACATACACGTAAAATGACATAACACACACAATGTACCACCGTTCAAATCTTCACGGGTGTCCGTGGGTACGAGCCACTGAATGGCCCTCACGGACCTCCCATGGAGATCGACCAGTGGTGCCAAGCCCCAAAAGAGTGCTCTATCTTCTTCATGGGCCCATGGAACTTAGTGGCCAGGGCAGCGCCACTGCGGGAACAGCGCCATCCCTTGCACAACAGTGGCCACGCGAACTACGCCGCAGGATGCGCGTATGCCAAGGTAAATGTAACTGGTAGCGAAGCTTCCATAGAAGCCCATACATTCATAAAATGGCGGCTCATCAGCTGCTCATGGGGCTTAGCGCCATCTGTGTGAGGAGGGAACACTTCCAGCAGAAAAAAAAAATAAATCAGATGTGACGCAGCATCACGGAAGCAAGTGACGTCATTTTGTTGGCATTGGCACGAAATTTGATCTAAAAGTAGTTTTCGTAGGCCCCTGATCACAAAGGACTCGCGCTTAGGCGAGCCGATGAGTCCTTGTCGAGTGCGCTTCAAGTAAACACCAGCTAAACTGATATCGACTCATGACTAGAAAGTGGTGTTTAGGCGTACGGTCATTTAATTCGCCTTTGTTTTACTATGAAACTTATTCTTGGAACTTTGATTTGGCGTTCGTGGCATATTCACAGAGAGATTAAAGCAAGCAGCTATGATATATGCAGCGTTGCTGATTTGCTTCGCACATACGCAGGCTCCTTAAAGCATATTACTTGTGCGCTTCAGTTCTAACAAGAGAAAATGACGCCTAGTCACGTCAAAATGAGGACATTTCAATTTTTATTCAGTGGCCACAATAACGCAATCTTACTACACTGCACACAATGAGCATCGTTTCCAAGTGTGGTAATAAGTACAAAAAGTACGGACACCACGTGCATTATTTTTTACCTTATGCTCGGATAAATTACAGTTACGTGTAAAGTATACACCCATGCGAATTGTAGCGCGATAGATAACTTGGTGATCTGCTCACCGATAACAGGAATAACACTAGGCCCTGTGTGTTTGCGAAGGAAACCGGGTGCAGGAATACTGATCCACGAAAATTCAGGGAGCACAGTACTCCAAACCATTGCCCCCGGTTTCTTATCTAGAAGGCATGGGTAGCCAGGTGCACGTATATGTCGCTAACGCATCCTTGCACAGCACATCGTTTCCGCGGATACTGAGGCAAGCGCTCGCCGTTAAGTGTTATCCGCATCGTACCGTTGCCCATTGGACGCTGTACTCAACACGTTCACCATTGATGAAACACACCTCAAAAGCCCACGCACAGCAAAAATTAAATTCTCACCACAATAATTCCGAGAACGCATGCAAGTGCGGAACACGTGAAGGGTCGTGTCGTCTCGGAAGAACTTTACGAGCGTGCCTTTCCATGCACACACATGGGCTGCACTGAATAATAACAACTTGCACCTCTCTTCAAAGGGCGCTAAGAAAAAGGTGTTTTGTAATAATTAAACACTATTATAAATTTTTTGCACATTGCACCTACATAATACCGCTGAGGAAATATGTGATTCCTAAAGATTTCCGTCGGCCTTGAATAAAACTTAGTTTTTAGCTATTAGTGTTTGTTCCCTCCACACCTAGTCGTGCTTCAATCGCAGCACTCGCAACTCCCCTTGCTGATATCCCTGGCAATCGGTTTTGAACCGCTTTTTGCCCGAAGCTTCGCGACTTATTTGGATCGACCTTGCGTATGCCGTGAGGCGAAAACGACTTTACAGGGGGTGCGAGCAACCCCACAGTTGAAATATGTGCATGCTTTTGCTTGTGTTCACTGAAAGATGTGCTTCCATGCTGTAAAATATGGTGTGGTTCTTTTCTACGATCTGAAAAAGGGTTGTTCTAAGTCTTTGATTATTCTTTGTTAGGGTCTTCAAAGTCTCTTAAAACCCTTAGAATTTGTTTCTTGTCAGTGGCTGTGAACTCTCATTCAGAATCACACTAATGAGAACATCGAACCGCAGGCATTGTAAAGCATTGTAAAAAAATAATCTTGCACATTTGCCGCCATGGCTTCGAGTGACACTTGTTAACGCTGCCAGGTTTACATGTACGGAAATACGCAATAAAGAGAACGGAGAAACAACTGCTGCGCGAGCACCGGGTGTGTAATAGGAAGGTTGTGGGTTCAGTACCCACCAGCGATGAGTTATTTTTTCGTCCACTACGAATAATGCTCATGATGCTTCATCAGGTTGGTCTAACAAATGTCCCCTGACCCTTCTTTTGTATTGTAGAGTGTAAAAGCTATATAGCAAATACAAGTTTTCTACTTTGTCATATATGCCCATGCCAACTGGCTCTGGGACCTATACTGTTTACCATGTGCAGCGTATTTCAAGATAAATAATGTAATGCCATGTTACCTCTTTCAGATGGCTTGGGTAGTCGAAAAAAGCTGCCCCTTAAGCCTCACACAAAGCAAGGTGAGCATTGAACTGAGTGGTAATTTTATGAAGTGGACATTTCTGTTGAGGCATGTTTTATTCTTTCTTCCAGGAATGCAAGTTCTCGGTATGTACCCATTACCTGGTATGTGGTTCCTCTCAACGTAGAGCTATGTTGACTTTCCAGTGGACACTATCCAGTCCAGTGTGCCTCGGCCCAAGTCGCCTCACATGAACAACGAGGAGCCCATTGAATTGGCCCATTTTCCGGGTGCCCGGCCACCCAAGCCCACTGAAATCCCCAAGATTGAGAGGGATGATTTCCCAGCACCACCATTCCCTTACACTGATCCAGGTAGGAACTTGGCTGAAAGATCCTGCAGAAACAATCTTTTGCATAACTCTTACACTGCATTGCCCGAAAAGGCAATGAAATCAGTATGCATAATCAGGTGGCGCGCATTGCAAGCTACTAACTGTAATAATAATAATATCTGGGGTTAAACGTCCCAAAACCACAATGTGAAGCCGGTGTGCTTGCAATGCATATTTATTTGGAACAGGTTGTCACGATGACACCAGTCTTTAGATATTCATTCTCCAAGATTGCAGTGAAATATGTTCTTGTTCCAATTGCCTAACTGCGCTAACATCACGCTTGAAGCAACTTTATGCATGGCTTTGACATTTTGTTTTGTCACATCATGAGTGAAAACATTGAGGAAGGTCCGGTCATCTATTTGTAAAATCTGTCATTGGTTCCACAGAAGTATTAGAAGTTGGTTTTATCACAGAACAGCCATACACTTTTATGGAGTAGGCAGTAGCGCCATGGGTGAGCAAAAGCAGCTTCGAAAACTCGGGTGAATTTGTTGTAGCGTGACAGAAATCTTAAAAGTTAGGCATGCTGACACAAGAGAAGGGACCATACAAACAACTGGAAGGTTTCACCTTGGCAGTGCATACTCAGCAATTGGTTCTCTGTCTGCTGCTCCATTACTGGTTGTTTAAAGGGGCACTGACATAAAATTTCAAGCTCGTGATGTGTCCTTCATTCGATTGTTCGGTATGCATAAGTATTTTTGACCAAGTTTGAATGGCGTCCGTCACCTGGAAGTTATTTTATTTCAAGGGCAAAGAGCATACGAAAGCTCAAAGGGGCTTTCATCATCCTGTGACATTGACACTATTGTGACGTGTTCGTTGTGGTGCATACCATCCCGAGTGATGATGCACTAGTGGTGATGACGTCGACGATTCGAGTGTTCTTATCGTGGCGCCGACGCCTGGAAAGGCCCTCGCTCTTCACCGCTTTGAATTATTTCATGAAATTACAAGACGCAAACCACCAAGAAAAGACAGGCAAAAGGAAAGAGCATGATTCGACGTGTGTTCGTCAGTCAACATGTCGGGCGAAGAAGCGTGGAAAAATCGGAATGAGTGTGTCGTTTCATTTCACGTGAGGTACACGCCGACACGACGACAAGCTATCGAAGTGGAGTAGTGCATAGATAAATATCGCTAACAAGTAACACACAGGTAGCGTTAATAGTGAATTTTAGTTCGTTCGTAGACTTCGTTGCGGTAGCGTAATACCGCGTTAGTGCAGCCGTAACCGTGAGAAGCCGGATAGGTGGGGCCATCTGGCGGCGCAAAGAACTTTGCAAGCACAATTGCTATTGTAGAAACCTAACATATTCTATTTCTCTGCTGGTGTGCATTCGCTATACCGATATTCCATAGACCCCTTTGCTCATACCGGAATGCCGTGCACGCTAAAATTCTCTAATATAGCTAATTGAGACACACCAGTGAGCATGGCCCAAGCGTGCGTTCCCGACACCTCCTCGTTGCTCTTGGAAAGGCGTCGATTTTTGAATCGCTGTTTTGCAAAGCGTCGAAGTGAAAATGAAGATGAAAATGACACTGGGCATTATGGGTGCTATGTGCGGGTGTGGTAAGCCTTGAAACATTTCACGTGCACACCGACATTGCACTTTTTCCTCTCCATGACGTGTTTCATACAAAGCACGCGTTTGCCTGGAAAAAGCGGTCGGCATTTCACGTGCACTTCTTCCTCTCCATGGCATCTTTCGCACAAAGCACGCGTTTGCCCGGAGAAAGCGGTCGGCACGTGGCAGCATGAAAAGCAAGCAATGTCTAGGCTTGCACACGTTGAGAATGAGGCCTGCTTGATGTGCTGTAGGGGGTGCTAGTCATCAGCTAAAGAAATAGCGATGTGAGAGTGCATCAAAGAAGCATCCTATACGTAGGACACTGGGCATATATGGGTTAACAAGAATCAGTTTTATGGACATATGTGGTGTTTCAACAGTGGTGTTTCTGCAAATTCTATTGATGTACTTAAAGTCGACACATGTCAAGAAAATGCATTGGTTCTAAAGTTGCCCTTCTCTATACAGTAGAACCCCGCTGATACGTTTTTGAAGGGACCATGAGAAATAAACGTAAGAGACGGGAAACGCAAGAGCCGAAAAACAGGAAAAACGTCAAAATATTTAGTGGTACAGAATTTTATTTCAATGCTTCCGAGCAGCACGAAAATTGGCGTGCTCAGCCGCGATCTAGTCGACGGATAGAAACGCGGAGCTGGGGACGGCCTCATCCATAGAAATGTAATCAACGTATGTGATTTTTTTTTTAACACCAATAGCTGTAGGCATGAAAGAACTAAGCACACGCAATCACGACCAGTGCGGCGAGTCCGACCGCGAACCGCGTGCACGACCATACGAGCTCTAACCAGCTCGAACTCCTCCCGTCCTCCCACAAATAACGATGACGATGAGTCTACGCCAACGCGATGGCAGAAGTGAATGCCAATCTCAAAGGCCTTGCTTTCGCGGGCAATTACGTGATAGACGCCATGTTTGTGCAATCCAAATCTCAACGGCTATACTTTTGTTAATAATAAATGCCAATCTCAAAGGCCTTGCTTTCGCGAGCAACTACGTCGTAGACGCCATCTTTGCAATGCGAATCTCGAAGGCCTTGCTTTCGTGAGCAACTACGTCGTAGACGCCATCTTTGCGATGCGAACCTCGAAGGCGATGCTTTTGTTTGCATCAATTGAAAGATCCTGTTGCTTGCGCCTCTAATGCGGCTAATGTTACGGTCAAACCAGGAAAAACTGCGAGAAAATGCACCATGGCCGCTCTCTTCGGTAGTCACTTTGTTGGCTCCGAGCGCACTTCGCGACGTATCATACGGGAACAGTCCGACAGTTACGACGTAACAGCGGGGTTCCCAATACATTGTATCCTATGGGAGCTATGCCGGGACTGGCGGAAAACGACGTAACAGCCGGGAAAACGCAGCAGTGAGGAACGTAACAGCGGGGTTCTACAGTACATTTCACCTAAGCAAGATTGATAATCCTAGGCTTTTTTTGTCATGAGAAAGGCTACTTGATTTTTTGTTACAGGGTTGAATTCTGCTTTTAATTCAGTACTTCAAAGACTCAGAGTAAAAGCCAGAGTTTTTGACTAAAAAATTGCCTAAAGGGCCAGTAAACAACCCAGAGGTCCAAAAATTGTAATGGAGAGAAATATGCGCACTTTTGCTATGTGAACATGCTGCTGAAAGAATTTTGCGAGTACGTGCTATAATAAGGAAGTTACAGGGGTTAGAACATCCATTTCAGCTGGTTTCAAATTTACGCACAGCCTTGCCACCTTTCTCTGCCATAGGGAGGGGAAGGCGTAGCCCGTCGTCGTGACTCCACTCGCTTCGGCAACGTGACACGACGTAGGCAATTGACGTCATTGGCGAGCTTAATCAGTCGCAATGCACTTCCGCTTGCTGGCTCCTGGTTGTTTATTGTTTACATTGTCGCATGTGTTCCTTAACTAGACGGGCAGTTTTTGGCTCTTCAGTATTTTTAAACCTTTGTGACAGTTCATGGTGCAGCAGGAACGCGTGCTTGCTTTCCAAGAGGGGTGCGAGAGGAAAACCTGGAGGAGCCTGCTTGCTGCGCGAGCATGTGCAGCCTGTCCGGAATACTCTCTCCGCTCGATTTACAGCCGACAACTGACAACGCTTCGCCTCATGTCGAAGGCGAAGTTTGTGCAGGTGCTATGCAGTCCATCGAATGTACGCGTGGCGACTGCGTGGCCGAAACTGCATCACTGCAGGGCCAAGAAACAAGGCGCAGTTTCATAGCGGTGGGTGGGAACAGGAACTGACATTACCTTGACAACTGCTTGTTGAGACCTGGTTTAGACCATATTGTAGATTGTATGAGCGGAAAACAGCATGAACAGAAGGGAAGAACTTGACAGGACAGACGCTCAACTTACAACTGCAGTTTATTGGAAATTTTTGTCTCACACGAGAGCACAGAATCGCGCGTGTGCAACCAGCTTATGGCTAGAAAGACAAGGCCAACAGGAAGGTTACTTATCCGAACTGATATGTTCCGCGCTTTAACTATTTAGATAGCCTATTTCCCTATCGTTCAACTCTACCGAGGCGACACTGATGCACGTGGTTGAGTTTGCTTTAGTCTGTCCAGCTTCCGTGATCTCCCTGGCCAGTCTGTGTTTTGATTTACAAAGAACATTAGTGCTTGCGAACGGCGGATTACACCCGCAATCTTTGCGCTGAAGAGACAAGTGCGTGCCACCTGCGAGAACCTTCAAAGACGAAGCATGCAGTGATTCCACTCCTGCGCCAAAGTGCGCCAAATTGTATTTGCTGCGCCATCCTGATAATATTGACAAAAATTGTGCCCAACTGTGCCAGAATCTCGGGTTTGGGGGCGTCTATCACCGGAAATCGCACCGCCGGCGTGTCAGAACATGTGCAGCTTAATCTTTGGGCCGCCAAAGTGGCAACCACGGACCAAGAATTATTTCACTGAATAAATAGCGCTCGCGTGTGTGTCCCGAGTAAGCCACGGTACCACGCACGGTGCCGACGCAGCTTCTGTTCTGAAAGTCGGCACGACAGCAGCACGCGCTCGCTGCAGAGGTTCGTGATGTCTAGGCCTATCAGTAGCGAGAAAGTGTGGTGGCGATTCATCGGCGGTCGTCGTCTGTTCCAGAAACGCTGCTGATAGCGCGTTTCAAGCGTCGCATGGCACGTAAGGAAAGCCATGTTCAGTAATAACTACACGCGTGCCGCTAAAATGTCTGTCACTTCTGTTTCTGGACATTGCGGAATGTAATCTGGGATCTCTAGCAATAGATATATGGAACAATATCAAATTTTCCGTGCTTCACGTCTCTGGAAGAGTACGTGAATGGTGGGAACGCGTTGACACTTTTCCTTAGATATACTCTATCCATGGATCTTCATCCAGAACAGCTTTTTCATAATTCCTTCCACCAGCACATCTGAGTTTGTAATCTGCAGTGAATACCCCTAAAAAGCCCTTTCGAGCTTGTGAGTGCTAGGGTTCCAATTAGAATTTTTTGGTTGCTTGTTTAAAAATATCATCTCATTCATAAAAGCATGTTTCCTGGTGTTACCAAATTATAGAAATCGCGTTCTGCAGCTTTTTCCCTCCACTGAACGCCGCGAGCGCGCGGAAAGCTGCGCGGGGCGTGGAGGGAGGGAGGGCGGAGGTGTGAAGAGGCGCCCAAGAGTTACGTCAGCGCCGGCGGCATTTTTTTCCTTCATTTTTTTCTCTCTGGCGTCTCGGCGCAACCACATGGTCTGTGGCGCCACTTCCGGTCGGCTTGCGTGGTCGTCGTCGAGCGGAGCCCATCGCACCGTGTATCACGCGTGCTTGAAAACTGCGAGTCGGTTTGGTAATGTTGGGTGTGCACCTCGAACTGCCGTAGTGTTTTCATCGCTCTGCCAACCATGGACGCAAACCTGCGTGCGCGTTTGGAACGAATGACAGCTGAGATGGGTTTCGACTCGCACTCCGATACACCGCTTCATCGCACTGCTCGTGCTTGAATCGTATTCAACACGGCAAAGCTGCGTGCACCCTTCTCCCAGTGGCGGTACTTCGATGCTGTTTGCTCTTCGAATGCGGGCGCACAACGAGTGCGGGCTGACAACAAAGAACTAAAGACTAGAAGAAACGATCGTGGGGCATCGGGCCGGCATGGACCCATCCCTCGGCTGTCTGTAGCTACCGTGAAAATGCGAGTCTGCTTGGTTGCTGTGTCGCGGTTTCTCGGGAACGTGATACTACGGGGAGGATACGCCGAGGTACGGCTCGATGACATACTGAACAGACAGCGAACGGGACGCTCGCCATACAGCGAACACAGGTATCCTAAACTAGCCGGCGCCAGCATTGTTATTGGAGAAATGCTGCACCGCTGCCTTGGTCGGTCGTGAGAACGTGCCGATGATGCAGTTTCCAGCTGACGAGGCAACACTCGAACGGCTGCCACTCTCAACGGCAACCGGCGATGGTCAAAAGCACAGAAATATTCACGATTTCGGCACTGCGCATGGTGAAGAAAATGCAACCACGCAACTACGAGCAGACGAGCTGTCGGTTAGACCGGAAGTGCTGATATTAATGTTTTTTCGGTGTTTTAACGGCATAACATAATATAAACATACATATTATCTACTTATTGAACTCAAAATTAACAACGAAGGTAATAATGAGGGTGTTATCGTGATTATAACATCAGCCAATGGTGGAACTGCCGACAATCGCATCATATATTGCGGACTAATACATCATTTGTCGAGAGAAGAGGGAGCGATTTTCAGCTGACTGAGAATTTATTGTAAATTCCAGGCCGCTCGCTTCGCTATAATATTTGGCTCGCGTGTTCTCGTGAGCCTCGACTGCCGATTGGCAGCGCTTTTTGACCCTGCTCAAAAAGTGTTGCAGGGCCCCTTTAAGAAAGTGCGACACGAAATGTTGCTAGGTGCCTCTGAAAAAAGTTTCTACAACGTCCTAAATGTCCCTGAGTATCCATTAATTGTTGCCTCTGAAGCCTGTATGAGCCCTGTTACTCCTGGACATTATTTTAATAGTTGCATTTTTCATGCCATCTGCAGCGTCTACTTTTGCGCCAACGTATAGCCGTGTGACATTGAAGCTCGTCCTTGTGTCTCTCTTCTTTGTCTCCGTGTGCTTGTGCGAATCCGTTAAGATGAATATGTTCCAACTAGGCCAACTTGCGGTATGACATTGAAGGATGGCACATCACCACCAAATTTTATAGCGCTTTCTGGCCATCCATGATCATCATCGTTAAAGCTACCCTTGAAGAAAAAACCTAGATATGTGCCTGTTAATGACTTGCATGGTGGGATGGTGCATGTTTGAACATGATTGACCCAGATCAGGATCTCGATCACGATTGGTTCATTTGTACAAGTTGCAGAAACCCATAGTATTGCAACAATTTGTGATATCATAGAAATGTGGTTTGCCAGAAAGCTGCTGTCATATTGCAGTAGTTACTGAATCTACTTTGTATATGATGCAGGAAGAAGTATGGATACCATGCCTTGTATTTCAATAAATATGGTACTCTTGTGTAAATGTACTGTCAATCTCCTAGAGTGCTTTAGGAAAGCTTTTTATTCAACCTTCTAGGTGCCAAGTTGTGTTTGCTCAAAAAAACAAGTGTGCACTTTTTTTGTGTGGCTTTTTCAGAGAGGCGGCGGCGCTGGAGTGGCAGCTCCAAGGAGTATGAGGTGGATGAAGAGGAGGAGACTAATGAAGAGGCCTTTGAGGAGGATCCACAACTGAAGAAGGAAGAGGAGGAGCTCTCCAAGATTGCCACAGGCATCGGCAAGGTATCCAATACCTTCAGCATCGCTATAAGTTCTCTCTGAAAGTGGTTCTTCTTGGCAATGATCATCATTTATTATCCCTGAGGGCCCTGTGGAGGGCGGCAAAATGATATTGTATTCCAAGTCGTATTATCATACAAGCAAATATCACAGACAAGGAGGCATGTCCATGTTGTACGCTTCTATGGAACAAAAAAAAAAAAGGAATGATGCAGAAAAAAAAGGGAATAGAAAAAAACAGACACGCACACACACACATGCAATGCGTTTCCGCGTGTGTTGACAAAATGTTTGATACAGTGGTTAAAGAAGCGCAGTCTACAAGAAGGCTGTAGTAGCCTTTGTGAGTATAATGAAAGGATACCATTTTAAAGGCACAATTTTCAGGAAATAGTATAAAGGTACAGGACAAAATATTATGAATACCATATACACGTGTGTAATGAACGCACCTTTTTCTAGGTGCGTTCTGAAAAACTGGTGCGTGAAAAACTGAAGAAAAGTTGGGTGCGTTTATTATGCGGGCTAAATTTTGTGAAAACTTTTTCGCAATGAGTAAATGCAGTAATGCAAAAAAAAAAAGTTAGATAGCTTACCTTCTGCAGTAAACATATGCTTACACTATTTGGAAACAGCTTTTTTATTGCACTTCATTCATCTTCTTCAGAATCGCTAGACCCGTTGTCCAGGTCGCTGGACACTTCGACATCTTGCTCCCACAACTGGTCATCCTCGCTGCCGTCAGAGTCCTTCAATGCTTTTCTGGCCATGACACTCCTCCGTAACGCTATGGGGAAAGCTTGCTATGTCGCTGCACCTGCTGCGGAGCAGTGCTAGAAGCGCGCGGGGGGCAGGCTGGGGGGCATTGAGGAGGGCTGCGCTGCATAGGGAGAGCTGGGGGCCCGAGAAATCCAGTTGGTGTTCAGTTTTCCTCGTTTTTCTAAATTTGTGCGACTGATAACTGTGAGAAATGTGTGCGAGGACACAGATGGTGTATGTGAGTGACGATGTCGAACACTTGCTGTGTACCGGGTTGTCGCCACAGCTACAGAGGTATGTGCGGAAAGGTGTTGTTGATTAGTATGCCGAGGGACTGCGATGAGAGGGACAAATGGAAACGTGCAATACCGTGACAGGAAGCTGGCAGATTTACCTCCGATTCTGAACACTTGAGAGTTTGTGAGAAACATTTTGATGCCACAGACGTTATTTGAACAGACGACTTCATAGTGAATGGAGAAAATGTGTCATTGCAACGCGAGAAGGCGCTGGCGCTGTTTCTTTCGCAGCTTGCTAGTTTTTAGGGGCAAAGCACCTTAGGGTGTCGGCATGCATCGTCTGCTGTCGCGGCGTGCATCGTCATGTCCTGTCATGGTGGTCCATTTGCTTGAGCGCAAGAGAGGACGCCACCGCCTCAGCGCGTGCCGTGTGGCGAGAGAGAGCGAATGGCGCGCGTCGACTATGGAAATGCTCTTTGCATAGTCACTACCAGCGCGCAAGGAACGAGAACGCGCCCTCGCCCACACGAGTCAACGCCAACGCAGGCAGCATCTGCTAGCGAGTTTCCTGATTGAAAGTAAAAGCAACTGCTCGCGCTGCACAAGCATTCATCGGCCACCCTCTATATATAGGCACTGCATCTTGACCTGCAGTGTAGTGCCGGTGGGAGATTTCTCTTGTGCATAGTTGTATAAAGATTCGCAGTGTGTACATTAAGTAAAAGGGGACTGCGGGTCTCTGTGACCAATCTTTCGTCTCTCATTGCCCATTAGCAGTGATTTTGCTGTGGGAAACACCAGCACACACTGCATGCTTCGGCTGTCCGTAGGTTTCATGTTAGTGGAGCTGAAACACCCTTCCCTACATGCGTCGCCCCTCCCCAATTTTTGGTCTCGTTTTCATTCGATGCCATTTTTGTTTTAAAGGGCCCCTCACCAGGTGACCTAGCGAATTTTAGTTAGACATTGCAAGTTGTTGCGAGCCCAATAAAGAGCATTATGCCACAAGAATTTTTCTAATCGGTCGGTTAGAAGCTGAGAAAAATAATAATTTGTAGCGGCGCGAAACCATGATGCGAGGAGGCGAGCTGCAAACCCTTGCCGCTCACCCCGCGTAGCCTCCGCAAGCCAAATCCCTTCCCTGCCCTCTTCGCCACGCGAGCGGAAGGATCACATAACGCATACGCATAATCACGTCATGCGCACAAAATGTCACGAGCGCATGACGCGCCCGAACCAGCCCGAGTCCCCGAGACGCGAGCGGTGTTGTGGCGGCGTTCTTTGCGCTTCATCTCTGCAAGTTATGCCGAATGCGCCCTCGCCGATCACTTGGCTTTCAACCTATTACTGAGCGCGAAAGCTGCAACATTTGTACGGACGCGAGACTAGCGGTGTGCTGCATGAACGTCTAGTTAGACGCGGGAGGATAAATGAGCCTAATGAGCGCTGGAACGCGGTAGAAAATTAGTTTCGTTGTAAAGGGTGGCGTCTGCACGATGCGCAAAGCGCGAGAACACGAACGCGCGCGATACGGAGGTAGATTAGTCTGGAATCTCGCTGCGATTCGCAGTAAAAATGTAAAAAGAAAATGCACACATTCCGTTTGTGTGTTTTATTATTGCTCTCAAGTTTTATTCATCCATTCAAGCAACAAATTACAAAAACGACGCGTCGTGTCAAATAATTATCGCAGTGTCACGTGCTACTGTTGGCGACGTCAGAGCCCAGTCGTCTACGTAGAGGAGAGACGTCACAGCACTACTATCTACGCAGGGCCATTTTCTCATGTACGTCATCCCCTCATTCTCTGGGCGTGTGGACGCGAGAAGAAGGGCAAGCAGCGTTCAGCTTGAAATTTGACTCATTTACGTGGCGCGTAGCGTTGCAAATTTTGGCAGACGTAATCGTGAACGCCTAGTGCATGCATTGCGCTCGTCGGCTCAAAATTGTCAAACCTGGTGAGGGGCCCTTTAAGATGAATATCTACCAATTAGCTCAGCTCTCTGTTATTCATTTAGGTTCTTTCCAGCTTATTAAGTGCTTTGCATTGTTTCCCTGTTTGCCGTGGTTAAAAAAGCAATTTTTTTTCTATTTTTATTGACTGAATGTCAACTAAGCAATTTTTAATATTTTTTTATTGTACTTCAGAGTTCACTTTGCTTTTTGTAATAGCTTGCTCCTTTCATGTACTGGCCTTGCAAAGAGTTTTCCTAGGAAAATGTCACTCATAGCTTTCTGTTTTCTGAGGTATTTCTCGAATAAAAGTATTTCTGTGTTTTTCTTTCAATCGTAGCATTCTTGCTTTGTTTACTGTAAATTAGTGGCTCGACAGTGTGATGTTCTCAAACATATGCATTGAAATAAGCAATTATAGTTAAGTATGAACGCAATTGGCGTGAGTGATCTTCCTCAGCTTGACACATTTTTCGGTATTTTGCCCCATGTTACGTTTTTCACGTTCTGAATAATTCGAAAGCGCAAGAGAACACTGCTTGTGAGCACGTGTTTATTTTCTCTAGATTAGTGAAACAGGGTTCCCTTTCAGTTAATCAAGTCTCCCCTGTGCAGTCTTCATTAAGAAAACCGTTGCATCACGCGGTGCAGACATAGTCCGTCTAAGCTGTCCAAGTAATGGACGTTGTGGATTGTGAAGGTGCCACCAGCACGAAGATCGGAGATACCAGAGCGCCCTTGCAACGCTGCACAACCTAAAGTGCGATGCACTTTCGCTTGTGCAATGCCCACGTAGCATGAAGTTTTCAAAGTTACTCGTAGAAAATGGACAAAACGTGGTTACAAGCTCGAAGTAAAGGCTACATTAGGTCCTAGAGATCAACGGGTATTCACGCGGCTCACGGACGTTACCTTGCGAAAGCTTCGTCACTTCCGATTTCAGGTGTTGCCTAAGCTCTGTGAGGTAGGCTGCAGTGAAGTGAAGATGGCTTTTATAAACTAAACATAGGAATGTAGAGCTTTTCTTTTTTGTAATGTGGCCGTGTCAAACTCCTGCGGCGCAGACGGCATGATTGTAAATAGCGCGATAGGCGCTGGCTCAACTCCCGCTGCGAGACTTCAGTTTGCGAGTTGGTGGGTTTGCAAGGCTTGTGCAGTGTCACAAGTTTTAGTAAATATTGCAGTAAGACAGATAACTGGGCAAGTTGGTATGTATCCATACAGTAGACTCTCGTTAAACGGAACCTGAAGGGACCAAGAAAATGTGTTCCATTTAACAGGAGTTCCGTTTACTGAGAGATGAACAGGAGTGCAGAATCCAAGTATGAAACCAATTATATTAGATGCAGTTGTTGCGTTTAAGCAGCAGTTCCGTTTAACAGATTTCCGTTTACTGAGAGTCTATTGTATTTAACCTTCTTAGCGCGCACAAAAGACAAGGTGTGTGTTCACTCGTGTGTCTCTTTCTTGTCCTTGTCTTTTGTGCGCGCTAAGAAAGTTTAAATAAGTAAACATCCCGTGCCTGAATAAATACTCTCGTGCTCCACTGCCTGAGGTAAGAAACCTCTCTGGAACAACATATACAGCTAATATTGCAGCGTCGGCACGACTGGATCCATCGTTGCCTTGATATCTAAAAAAATATATATATATATATATGCGAAAGTAAGCTTTTTACATGTGTATGCAGTAACCACATGGTATGTCAGGTGAAGTATGAGTGTATGAGTGGTAGTTGAATTATTGCGGTTTGGGTGCAAGATAAACCATTGTCTCGAACCGGCACAGCATTCAGCAGAGCGCAGCACGTACGCACGAATGCCCCCGCGTTGACCGTAGCGACCCTAGCGGCAGTCTCTGTCCCTGTATGAAACTGTGGGCGCAGTTTCGTGACCAGAAAAGCATTGAAGGACTCTGCTGTCATCCAGCACATTTGCGATTCCAGACTTCTTGAAACTCTTTGAAATCAAATCAGCTGGCAGTGAGCGCCATGCGTCCGAGATGCAGGAGCACACCAGCTTGACGGATGGCCTCTTAATCTTGCCAGTCAGCGTCAAGGTGTGCCCTCGATGGGTCATCCAGTCTGTGTACAAGTGGCACACACTGTCTCTCAAAGACTTGTTCACACAAACATCAAGGGGCTGCAGCACTTAAGGCGGCGGTCTCACTCCGGCGGCACGAACACGTCGTTTTTGTCACTTTTCCAACCGACGCGGCGGCTGTTCTCCGTGCTTTATATAGTTGACTTATATATCATTGAAAAGCTTGATCTTTGTACTTTTCAAATATATTTATTAAAAACAAGTCAACCATTAGTATTTGGGGATGGATAGCCAAGAATAAGCGCAAGTTACACGGTTTTGGCTGACTGTGCCTCAGCAGTGACCATTTTTTAAAAAATCTGCTACAGTTACAGCACTGTTCTTTGCGCAGCACATTCAAGACATATTTACCTATTTTCTCAACGTAGCAAATTGATGTTGGACTTCTACTTTTTTGTTGCTGAGCTTTTGAAAACAGCCAAATTTAGTCACTTCCGCAGCAGATTGTCCAGTAACTATTCGCTAGAGAAAGTTCATTTTCGGGGCGTATGTAGAGGATAAGATTTTCCGTCTGAATACCCAATTTCATCGATGTGCACGTGCTACTTTTTAAATTATATTCATCTAAAGTGGGCGATATTCTCAATATAGGGACCTACCGTGACCCATTTTCGTGGAAAGCTACTGAAGTTCCATGGCCGAATTTGCACGTAGAGAAACTATAGTCCCCGATCTATTTCCTGGACCTAGGGTTTTTCAATAAAGCAAGCAGAAATGCGATACGAAGCTCGTAAACTGTCTTAATTTTTCATGCTGAAAACGTCAACAAAAGTGGAGTAATCTTCAAACTGCGCTGAAATCTCCGCATGCATAGCTTAAAATATAATAGTTACGGTCTCCTTATATAATTATACACACTAATCACACACAAATACTGCAGGAACACTGAGAAATCTGCATTATTCCTATCACTACAACGAAAATCTTCCTCTAGCGCCACCTAGACGGACAACACGAAAGCGCTGCATTGGAAAGCTCCCCGTCTCCCCGACTGTGGCGTTCGAAAACACTTTACTTCAGGGGAGAATGTCAACTTCAGACCATGCCCCAGCATCTGCAAGTCTTCTCTTTTTGTCTGCCTTTCAGACGGCTGCGCGGGAGAGCGTGAAAGCAAGTGTGAAGCATGGGCGCCTTGGGGGGTGCAAAGCCGTCTTGCATCGCGGCTGGGGGAGGGGGGGGAGAGAGAGATCTGGCATAGCTTGGGTGGGGGCAAGTGCCGGTGTGGCTGGAGGGGGGCAAATGCCGATTTTGCACAGAGAGTATGGGGTGAGCGTCGTCAAGTGAAAAAAAAAGAAAAGCCGTACTCTCGGAACGTCCCCCTCGTGTGCGTGCGTATGTTTGTGGCCCCACTCGGGCGACCACTAAAACCGAGGGGTGTGCAACGGCAGACAAAAGAAAGCAGAAAAACGGGCAGTGCGCGTGCGATGCGAGGGAACTGAGTAGATCTGCGTGGGCGAAGTATGTTTTGAATAGCACCTCAGCTTTCCTTTTCTTTCCTTTTTTTTATAAAAAATGTCGTTTTCCAGAGGTGTGGTTTGCTGGGCTTGTTCATATGAATCCACAGCAATAAACATCATAAATACGAGATAAGGCACACATATATAGGAATGACACGACAACTGTTTTGTATTTGCTGCGTGTTCCTTTCTGCCACTGCTAACAAACTAAACACCGCAGAGTTAAACTAACTAAATTAACAATTAAACACAACTAAGATGTATACCTCCGCTTCTAAAAAATGTAGGCCACTCGAATTTCTTTGGTACCGGCTTCCTTTCCTTTATGCGTCGCAGCATTTTCCCCGGGCAAAAGTGCGTGAGCGCGAAAGTAACCCATCCCGTTCAACTGGGCTTGCTGTGCTCTGTACTTGCTAGATTAGGCTACAAGCGGAAACTTGGCAGGATACGCTCGCTCCGATTCGCCGTCTATCATATACTTTGGCAAGTTATGCATCGGACTGTTTCGCTTCAGGACGTGGGTTCGATTTCGCCTACGACAGGCGCATTTCCATGGCAACGAAATCCAGGAACACCCGCGTATATATTTCCGTGCACTCTAAGTGTTCAGGAGTGCCCCATATCGGCGTTCCTCATAATTACATAAGGCTAGCTCCAAGGGGACGCGGGCGTTTGCGAACTCTTCACTCTGAGTCGGAACACCGTGCAACAAGGCGCTCGCGTGGTTACCCTGCCTCCGCCCCCGCTTCTATCACGCGCACCTTTAGACAGCCTGCGGTTACAGCCTAGGAACTGCGAGCTCACTTTGCGTATTTCTCTGATTCATTGCTCTTGCTTTGAATGATTGTACTTTGGGGTGTGGAACGCGGTTTCTGTCAGCCCAGTATCGCAAACTTCACACCTAAATTTGTATACCTGTTTGCTCGAATCACAAATAAAGTTTATATAAAAAGCCTTAGTGGTAAGCTTCGGCCGTATTTGCGGTCACCCTGTGGCATGTGCGGGCACATATTCATTGGGATTTTCCGAATGGTCTACTCTACATCTCTTCTGGCACTTGGATTTGTATGTTTCGGCCCTAAATAGTAGGCCTCCTAAGTTTTTTTTATTTCTTCAGTAAACCTCCTCAGGCAAGGTTTTACAAACGGCAGGTGGGTGGCATACATGCGTGATACGCTTGGGGTCCCGGTTCGTTCGCTGCTGTATATCCTTGTGCGCAGACCATATCGGTGACTACGCAGCAATTCTTGCGGTAGCGGGAATTTGCGTCCAATGCTGATGTGGTGAGCTGGAAACCCGAAGTATGACATCGTTCCACGCAACACAGCTTTGCCGTCGGAAGACAGTGACATCCGATTGATAGCCTCCGGCCGGGAATCTTAGGCGCGTGCCTGTAGGCTTGTGTTGCTGCACTGGCGGCTGAAATCAACAGCTATTCCTCGATATCTGCACAGTGCATGCTGTTGTGCTCGTGACACGCGATCGAACACCTCCTCTCTGTTTTCTTTGCTCAGCTCGTGCTTTATCAGCCGCCGCTTTCGCCTGAAGGAGAAACGTTAGGAGCTAACAACTCAACGTCTTTGGAAAGTCTGCCGTGCTGAGAACTTGCGATGTCTGAGGATAGCGGGTCGTAAACTCGTAGCGTGAGTCGTAAGGCTGACGAGCCAACGTAGCCGAACTGGGACTTGCGCCTAGTAGCCAGACAAGAAGAGAAGCGTTTTTGAAAACGATAAGTTTATAAAAGTATAGTTGGTATCGTTGTGCATAAAACACGTTTACATGAAAGCGACAGATGCGCATCGCGTTCATGTTAACAATGGCAATTCGCTAGGAAGGCGCATTGCAGTAATACGTCAGACAGGGATGGTATTGCGAGTCCCGGTCGAATCACAGGCCGTAAATCACGAAGAGAGTAACGGTGGCCTCCCGTCGTGCGAACTCCGGGCGTGCCTCTTTCGCTATAAGGTATTCATATTAGCGCAAAGCAAAAAACAAACACTCGAGAAGGAATTGGAAGGGAGCAGACAGGTCAGGCGCTGAAACCTTTCTGCTTCCTCCCACTTCTCTCTGTAGTCTTTGTTTCTTTGTTCGCGCTAATATGTATCTCTTTGTATAGTGGTTCATGAAGGAGAAAAAGGTGGTAATTTTTGTCTCCCGTGCTTCAGACACGGCTAAGCGCATGTATCCCTCTGACATCAATGAACTCGGCCAGCAACCACATGGCCGCTGCGGCGAAGAGAAGACGAGGGGTTCTGTAAACGGCGTCGCATCGCCTTTCCGAAACGCGCTTGCAAAGCCGATGCGCTACTGTCGCATTCATGTAAACGGGATTATAACCGGCCAGCTGGGGCGACTCCATTCATTCAACAAGACGCCGACACGCCGTCTCCACAAAATGGTCTCCACGTTGTCTGAGTGTGGCCCAGTTCATCTTCCCACGGTAGGGAAGTGTGCCTGCGTTGACAGTTTGCCGTAAACCGGCACGGCACGCACCTCGTTCACACGAATGCGACAACTGGCGCATCGCATCCATGTAAACGGGTGTAAGCGCTGGAAAGGCGCATCGCACAAATGCGCCAGGCAGGTGTGGATTTCGAGGGGTAAGCCGATTCATGGACCACCTTACACAATTGAAGGGGAACGCCGGCCCCTCCTCGAGTCGGCCTCGAGTGCACCTCTTCGATACTACACGACAGCTGCGGGGGCAGAAAGCGAGGACTTCTCGGGAGGGTTCATGCACTCCATGTAAACGGCGGCGCATTGCTCTAGGAAAGGTGATGTGCTACCGCTGCATTCTGTCGCATTCGTGTAAACGCAGCTGGAACGCGGCACTGTTTCCCACGGCAATGCAGTCTAATTGAGTTAGTGGGGGAGACAAGGGTTTCCCAAAAGTCTGTAGGCTAACCAATCCTTCCCTAGGAAGAAGGGGTGCACTATGCACGAGGCAACACCACCAAGACTGGTGTAGTCTAGACCCCACGAGTACAGGAGATGGGGCATAACATCCACTGTGCTAGCCTGAAGCTGAGAGGCAGCATGGGGGGGGGGGGGGGGGCGATTGAGCGAGGATGAGAGCAGGTAATAAAATGTGTGCTGCAGCACGAAAGCCGACAGTCTGTGCTTAGTAACGGGAGACGCTAGAGAACGGAACGCATTTCATTCGCATCCACTGGTGTCCACTGCTCGCGTAGATTTGAGCTTCTCGAGCGTGCGCTGTGCACTCTTAAAAAAAAAGTTAGTAAATGGTTAGTAAATGCTTGCATTTACTACTTTCGAGCGTATTTTACTACCATCGCGAAATCTGTTTACTAGCCAGCAGTTAGTAAAGGTCGTAAAGTGCTGCCTTCACTAACCAGAAAGTTTACTTGGTGTTTTTAACTAAGTAACTACTAGCCACCCACATTGCCAGATCTTTCGTAGATGCGCAGTATACTTTGCCGTAATCGTGACAGTCTTTAGCAAAATTTAAACAATTTTTGTTTTGTTGATTACCTTGGAATTAAAGTTTCGTGCTACGTGATGGCACGCATATAAGCAAATATAAGGGCACACGACAATGTGTAGAAAACATCAATTATTCTTCTAAATTCTATGATTGCCAACCAGTACACGGTGCATAGGAGCATAGTCTTCAAGCCGCTGCTAGAGTAGATATCAGCTACGTAAAAGTCTTGCTATTCTGTGTGTGCACTTGCGTGTGTTTTCTCATTCGTGATCAATTCATGCCTCTATGTATGTTGGTTGCTTTGTGTACCTACCACGGTAATTACATGAAGTAATTAGCGGCCATTCGTTAATGTACGAGGACAATGCCACTTCGTTTTTTTAGTCCTTTAGGTACTTTTGTAATAGAATCATCTTTATATGGCAATGCACACGCACATATAAACAAAATAGGCGTAAGCCTCTAATTGAGTTGTTAGCGCGGTTACTAACAACTTAGTAATGGACTAGCCATTCGAGCTAGTACTATTCACTCACTATCTAGGTAGCAAGTTCCACTAGCCTGCATTTTACTACCTTCACTTACTAAGAGGCTAGTGTATTTTGTGACAAGTAAACGGTTAGCATTTAGTCAGTGAATATGCCGACCTTTTTTTTCCAAGAGTTGTCGCAATCGGCGAGCCACCCTTTGCCTCGGGCGCCAGGACGGAATAAAGGCAGCCGCCTCACTTTGCGGCGATAAGGAAGACGCCGGCTGTTTCTCATGCACCAGGAGGCGCATGGTTGCAATTGCTCGAAACAACACCATTGTCGCTGGTGCCGAAGCGGTAATGCGACACATGGCGCCTTTGTGCCCCAGGAAAGGCCGTGACGCCGAGTTTCCGCCGAAGACGGACCTCGGACTACCGCACTGTGCGTCTCCGGCTGTTAGGCCGTCTACGCTTCGATCAGCGCCAGCTTGCTGTCAATTACTGACAATTTGGGTGAAACGACCACTCATCATGTTATTGTAACGAACTTTATTGAAAATCAAAATCCTATTGAAATAGCGTACGCGAATAGAGAAGTCGTTCCCCCGACAAGAGAATAACGCACCAGGACCATTCATGCCACGCATATATGTCGCTGAAGACGTAATTGCTTCAGCTCTGTCATACAAATGGTTTTGCGGTTCATCTGATGCTTTGCACACGGTAACATGATAAATAAATGCTGCATCAACCAAAAGATGAATTGATACTACTCTGCTGAAGTTTCAATTCAAATGAAATAAATGACGGTACGTATAGCAGGGCACGGCCGGACTACAGTGGCGGCACGCGCGCACTTCGCCCCTCTAGTCCCCTCTAGTCCGGCCGTGAGCAGGGAAAACTGTGCTGCTTAGGCAGTTAGCACGGGTTTGACACCGTGGGTCAGAGCGGCAGCGTTGTAGCACGCAATTGCCAAACTACCCGTCTTTCGAACATTCGGAAGCTTAGGTTACATTCGGAAGCTTATGTTACACGGTGAAGGAAGAGCACAGCTAGTCAAATAGAATTTGGCTTCTCCTACAGACGAACGAGAAGTTGTGTCGGGTATAATGAGGGGAGGAGGGGGGGGGTGGAGGTGTTACACACAACCACTGGGCGCGTTTCTTCCATGGGGGAAGGAAGGAGTACATACGAGTTTGCTTACACCCCGTGTTGCAGGTCAGGGTAAAACTGTGCCGTGTTCCCAACAAGGGCCGCAGAAATAGCGTCACGACCCTCTACAGGGTATCACAAACGGCAGAGTTTTGACAACGGGACAGAGTTGAATGCTATCCTGGAGGCAGTCTCGTCTTTATTCTTTCTTTTTCTTCCTGTCAGACCACCATGTCTCACGTTCCAGCACAATTTCAGTGACAACGATGTCTTCTGCATACTTTTGGCGCAGAAAGATTGCTGTCAATTCTACTGCGCAAATATATATATATATATATATATATATATATATATATATATATATATATATATATATATATATATATATGTATGTAACACACTCAGAAACGACGCAGGGTTTCTAGGTTCGGTAAAAGATTCTCAGAAAAGTCAGACACGCGTGCGAAGCAATTTTATTTACGTTCCGCTCGGGGTCCGAGCTTTATCTGATGAAGCTTAGACCTCCAGTGAAACGTAAATAAAATTGCTTCGCACACGTGTTTTTTTTTTTTTTTTCACTTTTCTATATATATGTGCGCGTGTGTACGCGAACAGAACTTCCCTGAGCATTTGCAAATAATTCATAAACTGTGAATAGAAGCCCTCATGTCACCACAATTATTTGGAGAATAATTACTGCATAATTATAGCGTTCTCTCTACAAATATTGCTGTCAATTCTTTCTCGAGAGAAATAAAATCTTTAGTACATAGATCGATTGTGTCAGGGTGTGTAACGGCATATAGAGTGGTAGACGTAAGTGGCTGTTTACTTGAGGAAGTACATAGAAATGGAACAAAGAAAAAGGAGAGTTTATTATGATGACCGCTGTCTAGCTCAAGCAGATGACTGAGTAGTGACAATCAGTAAATGAGTAAACGACAGCGACAGAGGGGATTATTTACATAAGTACACTGTACACGGAAGGATGTGATGTCTCATGGTTCGCTTGTGATGTGACCTCCGCGATAGAGTTTGTCACCCAAACCCGCATTTCGGCACTGTATGTCACGGAGAGCAGCTGGCCAGGCAGCCTACGTGAGCGGTTTGCAGCGCAATTGTTCCTCCCGTGAAAAGAACCGCACCGCTGGGGACAGGGACAAGTGAGCGAGGGTCATCACAGAAGGAGAGATAGAAAGAGGCGTCGTTGAAGGGGAGAAAAAAAAAAGCAGCCCTTGCGGCAGCGGCGCGTAAATAGTTATACTACCAGGAGAAAGAGGCACCTCTTTTCTAGTCAGTGGCATGGGAGTACGAAGGCTCTCTGGGCCGTGCTTTTTTTTTTCTTTGGGGGGGGGGGGGGGCGGGCGGGAAGGGGGGGGGGGGCGTGAAGCACATCTGAAACTTTTCAAAGGAGCAGCGGCGCCCCTGAAAAGAGTGGATTAGTTGAAGCAGGGAGAGGCTCTTCGCTGTCGCGACGGCCGGAGAGCGCATTTTTCTCTCTTTTTTCCAAACGTGACTTGGTGGCGTCTTCTGGCGGCTCAGAATGAAACTACACTGCAGTGGAACCCCCACCTTAAACGAGTCCACCTGGAATGATGATGATTGCGGTGTGCTGCTCCTTCAGTTCCCAGAGTACATTCTCTCCCAGGTGGCTGCGAAAACTGACGAGCACAAGGAGAGACGGGAGAAGCAGGGCACCAGGTCAGGTCGCCGTCCCGAGGCAGTCCGGACCCAATCAGTCATTAGGTTGGCCGACATGCGTCCTTTCTCTTGTGCTCGTACGTGTATGGTGACTGGGAAGTTGGCCTTCGGCAAGGTTTTCTCTTTGAATATAACGTACGGTGGCAACTTCCTGCCATCTGCCGTGATAGTCAGCATTACCGTGAAATGCTGCTTCGCGGCGCCTGTCGTTTTAAAAAGCACGCTGTGTGCTCCTCTCTGGCTGATCATCCTGCTCATTGGCATGTCGAAATTGATGGGCATCTGGTCCGCATTCCTGATTTGTGAGAGCAAAAATTCTCGGTCTCACCGTAGGTGTATGACAAACTTGTGAAAGTCCACTACCTTTTCTTCGTATCAAGGAGGCAGTTGCTGGCAAAGTGATGTGCGCCTCCTCAAGCACAGTCCGTTGCGCCGCATGCAGCATTTCGTCCACCCATTACTAATTTTAAAAGCAGTGGTCACGAGGCCATGCTTTCTGGCTGTGGCTCACATGTGCATCCTGATCATTTCGTGTGAAATGACACAGCTTTTCTTTCACAGGTCTCAGACATAGTCTAAGACCTTTTCTTCCACACCTGGAAGCATTCTGGTCTTTGGTCCCCTAAAGGCACGCTGCTCTTGATTCATAGCACATAGCTTGTCGTGCTGCTTCCATCAGTAATGCACACGGACTTTGTCAATTCCGAAATGCCTACCGCCAGCACGATTCCCGTACTCAACTGCGTACACCACAGCCTGTAGCTTGGAACCATAGCTTGGAGGCCATGTAGCTCGCATTTCGGCCCATCGCCCACGGCACAATGCAAGACAGGCTAAAAACAAACTGACAACGCTATCATGGAGTGGGAATAGTAGGGCTAGAACCTGTGCCACAGTCTAGCGTCATTTTGATTGGCTGTCCCACCTGGCGTCGGAAACTCCGCCACTTTGGTGATAGACATTACTATTTGCCCCGAGATGTTCGAGTGGTGCCCTCTCGCGTGTGATGTCAGCAGGAGGACTCGGGTGCTGCTCGCCATGAGCATGCTCTCTACGTGAAGGCTGCTCGACGCTGCCGGCCAGTCTGTCCTGCTCGAGTTATTTAAACATTAGGGGTCGAGTTCTTAAAACAATTTGTACTGAATGTTCAAGCAAAATGCACTGCGAAATCGAGCAGAATTGCTGTCGGGAGCACGTTCAGTGTCACTTGGTCCTGGTGTCGTCTGCTGGCCATTAGTGTGTCTATCTGCATGTATTTTGTGTATTTCTTTTCCTGACTGTTCTATGATCGTAGCGCACTCAAAATGACTTGCCGGCCCGTTTTCTATCACTGACTTCAGCGTTTGGGCTTCAGCCTTCGTGTCTGTGTTATAGCGCGATGTATGTGTACAGCGTGCTGAGCGTGTTCGGTTGCCAAGTCTGCTCCATTAGTTCACTTCCATTGTTTTAAGTGATTGTTACAGGCAACAGCCTTTGATTAGATCAAAGCTTTCAGCAGCTGTTGTGTAAGCGCGTCGTAAGTACTTAAAAGTTAAAAAAGACACTGAGAAGGTTGGGAGCACGAGGAAAAAGGGGATGCACGACAGTGATATAAAATATTGAAAGGTTGTGCGGAGTTCTTTTGTACATATTTTAATCCCTACGTTAATAACATTTTCTGACTCGTTCAGTCGTCTGAAAGTATACTGAACAGAATTAGTGCAATCACACGTAGATAAATACAAAGCTTTTGTGTTGGAAAGTCGTACTAAGATATATTTGAAATAAAATGTGCAAATCGCTCTCAATGGTCGACTCTTCATTGAGCATGGCGCGATCATTGTACGAAATAATATTCAGTCTTTTTACAGTGCGGTTAGGAATTGGAATAATCGGCCAAAGGGGCCTAAAAGAAGGTGGTACAGAGCCCTTTTTCTCCTCTTCCCGGCCCTTTTTCCTACACTTGACCACACTGTACCATTGGCGTCAAATGAAGCACGAACAGCGCAGTGTGTGTGGCTCGAGAATGAGCGACTGTAGTATAGTGCGCACCGTCCTGTCATCGCCATTGACAGGGGCGCACACCTGATTAGGCAGCACTGCGCGATCGAAAGCATGAATGTGGCGCCCGTGCGGCAAATCACATGAGCGTATCTATCTCTAATGATGAGGGTGCAAACTGTGCCATGTGCACCACTGCTGGCATTTTCACTTGGCACCGATAACAAGTTTAGATACGCAGTGCCAACTCGCCCAGTCCACGCTAGTTGCCCAATCCCCGCACCTCCACCAATTATAATAAAGAACTGAGACATGATTCAGCGACTTGAGGGGGGTCTGCATAATAAAAAAAAATGAAAGAACAATGCTATGGCGAGGAGGCACCGCACGGTTTGCAGCGGATCAATGGAGGGGGAGGGGGTTTATTGTGCGAGTGCATTCATTACGTGAGTAAGTACGGTAAATAAGGTTGGAGAGCAGCTGCAAAGTAAGATTCCAGTTTGAAATTTGAGTCAGTAAGGTAAAAAAGACATCTGCTGCTGAGCAGCTTATTTTTGTTAGAATTTAATTTTGTTAGCAGAATTGAATGCACAGCAGCATAGCTGAGCACATCTTTGTTGTAAATGCGAATGCATTTCTTAGTCGAGCTATGTAAGGCGCCATGCGGTGTCCGCAATCTCTCCACTCCCGCCCCCCTCTCTCATAGCAACAGCTGCGAGCGCGCGTGCTCCTCCTCGCCCCTAGCAACCGGAGCAGGTGGTGCGGGTGGATCAGCGGAGACTGAGTGGAGAGGAGGAGCGCGTGACGGCGCTCGCATCGCGGGAGCTCGGCGGAGCTCCCGCGTGTGTGGGAGAGTGTGGGCGAGGGTAGGCGCGTGCTTCGGCGCTTCTCCTCTTGGCGGGCGTTGACGTGCGAAACCCGAGTGGACAGTGGCTTGTCGAGTACATGCGCACCAAGCACTCTATGCAGTGTGCCTCTACCGCATCCGAACTCTGCCCCACAACCATTCACGGTACTTGCATTGATCTAGTCTTTACCCGAAACTGTGATGCCCGCATGCTTCTCAAAGACCCTCTGACCGTGCACTTTACCGACCACAAGGCATCGATCGTGGCCGTCAAGTGCAACGATAACACAAACAGGTGGTAAATAAATGGTTACCCTACAAATCACCATCTCGTCATTCATTATATAATTACTTTGCCGCACACTCGCGCCCAAAGAAATGCATTCGCATTTCCTCACGATTCCCTTCAGGGAGGTGGGGTGAATTTTTTTTGTTTTTGTGGGCTCTCTTTCACTCCAGAAACAAAGGACACAGTTGCGCCGTAAAGAAATAGAAGGGCGTGTGTTTGCACCTTTCACATGACAAGTCCCCTAGCCGAATTATACAGTTTAAAGGGACTCTACCACTCAGAAAAATTTTTTGGTTTGCAGTGAAAATTTGAAGATTGTTTGTCACATCAGCGGCAATGAGCACACCTGTGTCCCATAAACATAGAACTGTATTTTTCATTTCCGCCTGAAAGTGGTGAAAAATTGACCCCTAGCATCACCCAACAGTGGTGTGCATCAACCAATCTGCGTAGAAAAAAGAACCACACAGGTAGACTTGTTTAGCTTGAAGACAAAGCTTCTTAAGTTCTTAATACACTAGGTACTAAAATTCTTCGAGCAGACATGCTTCGAACACGCTTCAGAGACGCGCCTCAGCGCTCTCTGAAACCGAAACTGCCACTGGGTGCTCTAAAACCATCTCCAAATAATTAACGGCCGTGCGCTCGAGCAAACAAGTTTTCCAGCTGTGATAAGTGGGTCGTTACCTACTTGAAGCAGAAGGAGCTTGATGTGGGTGAGTTGGTGAAGCATACTGGTAAATTTAACGTTGTGCAACGTACACGAGGACTAGAAAGGAAAGTGTTCCTTTCTAGTCCTCGTGTACGTTGCGCAACGTTAAATTTACCGTTATCTACTTATCGCAACAGAAAAAACAAGATGCAAAATTTTGGTGTCAGTGCTCCTTTAACCCATCGTGCTGCAAAGCGAGAGGTCACAGGTTTGAATTGCCCTGCACGCGTTTAAGAAAAATTTTCTTCTGAACTATTTTTGTCTGTGGATTATATACCAACCTATTACATATGCAGAACGACATGGTAACGCTAACGGCCAAATCCCACCGAGTGTGTCCATATAATTGCTCTTGCAATAAAACACTCACGGGAAGTCCCAGTGAAACACTCCTGGTGAAACCTCACTGCCGTGCGGGTTTTCGATGGTTATCATGTTGGCGTTCACCTCACTTTCTGCAGCCTCTAGCGTTGTGGCGTGTTCCTTCGTCCCGTACGCGTCAAACACCACATTCGCTCTGCTATATCTGGCATTAGAAGACTGCGCAACCACACGCAAACCTTGGCTACTGTAAGTCGGCTTCTCAAATGCCCCCCCCCCCCCCTCTCTCTTCCCTATGTTAGGCAAGCGCGTGAACATAAAATGGCAGAAGCATACGCTGCACGCGGCAAGGAGCTTTCTCCATAGGGGTAGAAGCAAAGCGTAATCTCACCGCCGTTACGTTTTACGTTAGGGTCCAAGCCCATTCATGCGCAGTTGGAGGCCACCACGAGGGGTTTTTCTGGTTAGCAATTGGTTTTTCACTCACTTTCTGCGGCCTCTATCGTTGTGGCATGTTTCTTTGTTTCATGCTTGTCAAACACCAGATTTGCTCTGCTATCTCTGTCGTTAGAAGACTGCTGCTGGGGTGCCCAGAACAACCGTGCGAAATTGCAACAACTCCAAGGAGCCTCGCTCGAACGTCGCCGAGGTCAATAGCTACGCCGCAGGCTGCCAGCGTCACAGCTTTGGTCATACGCCTCAAGTGTCTGAAAATTAACTCGCACGTGCTCGTGCCTCTTCGAATGCTCTCTGCTCTTCGTCTTCATCATTTTCTTTCGCGCCTTATGTCTCTTTCTGATGGCACTTACGAAAGGGAATTGTCACTGATCTCGAGAGTGCTTGCAAGGGAGGAAATGAGAGATGCGGGAGACGGGGGTGGCACAGCAAACTGTATCTGGAACAACAAACCTCTCATAAAATTCCACACAGATCAAATACATGCACATAACATTAATGAAAACAATACTTTAGCTATCCACAGTCTTAACTGCAACAGCTTTCTGGCCACAGTGGCCTCACAGTCACACCCGTAATGGAACATTCTTACTGTTTGTACAGTCGGCTCAATGCCAAAGTCGACTCCATGGTGTCCATGTCACATCGTGTCTGTCGTTGACATTCTCGATGAGGTCCTATGGTTGTCGTTGCTCAGTAGCCACCTGACGAGCCACTTGTCTTTGTCGCGGGCTTAGTGCCACGCAGAGACGGACCGGCACATGTGTGCTGCTTGCTCAGACGAAAGAACCCCTGCTCTTTATTGGGCCCGAACATATATAGGCAAACACACTCAAGTTACAGGGGGCACCACACTGGTGGCAGCCTAACAAACGGGCTGAACTGTGGTGACGTATACATCTCCCCCTTGAAGCCTTGAAGATTAGACTGGAGGACTTTGGAAGCCAAACACACCAAAATTGTCGCAAGTCGAAACAGCGTGGCAGAACAACACGCCGGCTGGAACATGTTCATATCACACCATCACTGCGGTCCCTGACTGCAGGGGACTGTTGCACTTGGTTCCGCAAGATTGGCAGGCTAAGATTCCTGAAGGGGAACTTGTTGCGATGGTGGTTGCTGTGCAGCTGTTGGCGGTGGTTCTTCGCTGGAGGCAGTAGGCGCAAAAGGCACTAAGTGACGCTGGTTGCACTTTAGAACGCCACCTCACTCTGTTTTGACCACATAGCTTCTTGGTCTTTGCCCCTGAATGAGGACTGTAGCCTGCACTTTGTCAAGTCGCATCCAGACACGCTGACCTCTTTCGAGTGGTGGCACGTCTTGAGCTCTATGGTGCCTGTTGTAGTTGTCTGCCTGCTTCCGCTTGTAAGCCACATGCTTGAGGATGACGTCTTTCCTTGGCGGTCAGTTGGGACGTAGCTGGAAGGCTTGCTTTGGGACTGTGGTTCTGAGTTGATGTAGTACCATTAACTGAGATTACTATTATTTATTCTCCAACCAAAGTTACGAAAACACGTAAGGACCCGACGTTTCGGAACCAGCTTGGTTCCTTCCTCAGGGGGGACTGCAGCGGCTTGGCAGCGGCCTCTTTAAGGCACTCTCGCGGCGGTTAACGATCCCACGCATTACTGCGGAGCGTAGCCCATGTGCATACACCGGGGGGAGAGTTCCGAGGGAACGGTTGACATTTTGAGTGGTCCTCTGTATGTGCCACGACTCCAGTAGTAACCTCCTCCTCCACTTGGTTTCACTTTCCAGGATGGCCGTTCCGTTGAAGTCTATTTTGTGGTCAAACGTCTCGGCGTGCTCGGCGACGGCGCTGTGTTCTTTGTTGAGTTTACGGACGTCGTTGACGTGTTGCCCTCGGAACTCTCCCCCCGGTGTATGCGCATGGGCTACGCTCCGCGGTAATGCGTGGGATCGTTAACCGCTGCGAGAGTGCCTTAAAGAGGCCGCTTGCCAAGCCGCCGCAGTCCCCCCTGAGGAAGGAACCAAGCTGGTTCCGAAACGTCGAGTTCTTACGTGTTTTCGTAACTTTGGTTGGAGAATAAATAATAGTTATCTCAGTTTACTTACCCAACCAGACAGACTTCTTTTCTGTCTAATGTTTACCTTCAGTACCATTAACAGCTGGGCTGGACTGAAGCCGTCGACTTCTGGAGTATCCCAATAGCTGAGCAGGGCCAGATGAGGATCCCTTGACTTGTGGAGCAGGTCCTTGATTGTATGAACCATCCTCTCCACCTCTCCATTCGATAGAGCGCAGTGTGGACTACTGGTCGCATGGTTGAAGCCATACAATGCTGCAAATGCAGCGAACTCTTGCGACGAGAACTGTGGCCCGCTGTCTGACCTGACCTCTTGCGGGATTCCATGGCGGGCAAAGGTGCTTTTGAGAGCTGTCGAACTCCTCAGGGTCACCACCTCAGGGAACCTCGAGTAGTCCACCACTAGGATGAACATCTGGCCGTTGAGGTGGAACAAGTCCATTCCAAGGAATTCCCAGGGGCGTCCAGGTAGGGCCGTGGAGACCAGAGGCTCTGCAAGGTTCACGTGGGTGGAGTTTCGTCACCACTGCTCGCAGTTGGTGATGTGAGAGGCGGCGTCCCCCAGGGCTCCGTTCTGGGTCCCCTATTGTTCCTGATATATATCAATGATCTACCTTTGGAAGTTACTTGCTCTATTCGTATGTTCGCAGACGATTGTGTTATTTACCAGTCAATAAGAAATACCTCCGACCAGGCCGAGCTGCAGAGCAGTTTAACTAAAATCCTCAATTGGTGCGATCGCTGGCTTATGGTCCTGAATCCCAGTAAATGTAAAGTAATGTCCGTCACCCGCTCGCGAAGCCCTCTCCTCTATCCGTACAAAATTGCTAGCACTCCTATTGAATCTGTTAGTACCTTCAAATATCTCGGTGTAACTATCTCCAAAGATCTCAATTGGTTTCCACATGTGTCTAACATCATCTCATCCAGTAACAGAACCCTAGGCTTTCTCAGACGTCATTTACGAAGCTCTCCTCCTCACGTTAAACTTATCGCCTACAAGTCTTTAATTCGTCCAAAACTTGAGTACGCTTCCGCAATCTGGAATCCTCATCAATGTTATCTCATTGACGCATTAGAAATGTTGCAGAACCGCGCCGTCAGGTTCATCCACTCATCATATTCGTATAACGTTAGTGTATCCTCGCTAAAGGCGGAAACCGGCCTGCCCGCCCTTTCCTGCCGCCGTCGCACTGCCAGCCTATCCCTGTTTCACAAAATGTACCACAGTCCACTCAATCAGCCACCTTACATCTCACCGCCTGCTCGCATATCCCTTCGTACAGGTCATTGCTTAAGTGTTGCTCGTCCTCAAACCCGTACTCTCACCTTCTCGTCTTCTTTTTTCCCACGCACCATTGTAGACTGGAACGGCCTTCCCCACGCCATAGTTGCCACCGCCAACCCAGATGCTTTCATTGATGCTGTAAAATTGCACTTCTCATCCTGAATGGTCATGTATCATGCACCCTTACTGTACACCCACCCCTTATGTAATGCCCCCACTCGGGGCCTTTAAGGAAATAAAGTGAAAGTGAAAGTGAAAGATACCGGGCCACCAATTTGAGAGGTTCAATCGTATTTTGGACTTCTGAGGCCATCCATGCTGGCAGGAGGAGGTTAGAGCCTTGCACTCGCCATCAGATTTGTGCCTGTCACATGTTTTTGGGGCTGAGTGGCAAGACTTCGATGTGCAGCCGACTGCCTGTGCTGCAAAAAGTTCCACAGTGTCTTGGGGAGTGGATGCCTTCTGGGTGATGCGCGACAAGGTATCTGCCATGGCTAGCAGCTTTCTGGCACGTGCAGCACCTGGAACTGTCGGACGAACACGTCGAACCTTTGGATAGCCTGCATCATTGCCAAAGCTTCTTTTGCGATCTGGCTGTAGCGCTGTTCGGCCTCGGTCATTGACCTCGAAGCGAATGCGACTGGGTGGCACTCTCCAGAGGGTTGTGTCTATAGCACCACTACAGTGTCTGTGTCTGCAGACACTGTAGTGGTGTATGACGGGTGGTGCTTGGCCATGCACCGTCTGACGCCAAGAGGCCCTTGATTTTCTCAAATGCTGCCTTTTGTTCATGCTGCCACACCCAACTCACGGACTTGTTCAGTATGGCTCTGATGGGTGCTGTGACGTCTGAGATGTGTGGCAAGACCCTGGCAAGATGATTCACCATGCTGACCAGTCGTCTAATGCCGGCGACATCCATTGGAGCTTTAACTGCTTCGACCTTGCCTGGATCTGGCCTGATGCCCTGTGCTGAGGCGACGACTCTGATGAAGGTGACCTCAGATACCCCAAAAAGACACTTGGCCTGGTTCAATGTGATGCCTGCTTTTGCAAGGCGAGTTATCACCTGGCTCAGTCTGGCACCATGTTGCTGGAGGGTGCGTCCAAAAGCCAGAATGTCATCTATCATATTGGCGACTCCTTCTTGGTCCTCCAGGATTCTTGCCATCTGTTTTTGGAAGCACTCTGGCACGGAGGCGATGCCAAAGGGGAGCCGGCAAATGCAGTATCGGCCGTATAGGGTGATGAACGTCGTGAGCTTTTGGGAATCTGCAGAGAGCTTCACCTGGGGGGGGTGGGGGTGGGGGTGGGGTGGAAGCTTGCGGTCGCGTCCATCTTTGAAAAACTGTTGCATCGCTGAGGAGGCCAAGGGCTTGTTTAACAGTTTGTAGAATATGGCGTTCCTGGAGGACGACCTTGTTCAGTTGAGTCAAGTTGACGCGCAGCCAGTAGAAACCATCGTCTTTCCGGATGGCGACGAGACCGGAGCACCATGGTGTTGGCTGTCGACCCTGCGGATCCCGCCCGTGCTCTCCAATTTGTTCAACTTGCAGCAGATGACCTCGAGCAATGGGATGGGAATCCTTCGAGGGACGCTTAGTGATAAAGGCATGGCATCATGTTTCAGCTGGATGATGTACTCGTCCTTCAGAGTGCCCAATCCCTTGAAGAGCTCAGTGAGCAGCGCTGCTTTTGGAGTCTTGAGTTCGAGAAACCTCACTACTTGGAGGGCTTGGAGCACTGGCGGTTCCAGAAGAGGCGCGGTGAGACTGGATCATGTAGAGGTGCTGACAGCTTGTCTTTTCTTGCCACCGAAGTCTCACCAAATACGAGACTAGCACGTGCAGTGGCTATCCTCCAGGGCCGGTGGGCAGAGTGTGACGACTTTGTCGAGCTTGGTAGGCAATGTAGGGAAGTCGCTTGGAATGGCAAATACTTCGGCTCCAGAGTTGAGTTGACCTTGAACTGCACTGTGTTGTCAACGGTGACATCAGCAAACTTTGCCGCAACGGGCATCCCGACGTCGTGCAGGTGAATAGAGCTGAGCTTGACCTGCTTGTACTTTCTCAAGCGGCATACTTCGGCAGAGTGCCCTTTTATTTGGAGAAGTTGCAGGCGGACGGTCAAGCCGTGCAGTCTGAACGTCGATGAGGCACGTGGCCGCAGAATTCACATGTGGACGGCTCACGTGAGCACTCTGCTTGTGGCTGCGGCGAAGGAGGCTTAGCTCCGGATCGATGATGAGAGGCCAACTTGCTAGCTTTTGTGGCGTCGAGGTTGAGCTCGTGGGAGTGCTGGGTGTGGTTCTGGGACAATGCCTTTTTCTTGTCGGTGGCTTTCGGATTGACAGTCCATGCCTCCTTGAGTGTCAACTTTGTGTTTCAGCACAGCTGGTCCGAGAGACATCAGAGGCCGACGACGAACCAGTCGCGTACGACCCTTTCCTTGACAGCAGCTGACAGATAGTCATAGCGGTTCGCCATCCTGCACAGTTCTGCGTTGTACTTGTTGACGCCTTTGTTGGGTAGCTGAACACGTCTGTGGAACCACGATGACTTATAGAACTCGTTTGCAGGGTGCATGAAGTGGCCGGTGTAGCGTGCGGCAGCCACTTGGTATGAGGCGAGCGATGGGGTGTCAAGCAAGAAGGCCTCAAGAAGCAGGCGGGCCTCCAGGCCCATACAGTACATAGATGGATGGATGGATGGATGCTATGAGCGTCCCCTTTAAAACGGGGCGGTGACATGTCTGCCACCAGGCTCGAAGAAAAAAAGAAAAAAAAAAAAAAAAGCTTCCTTGTTTCATGTTGGCCTAATACCTTATCTACATTGATTAAATCTATGTTGTTATACCAAAAAATATAAATTCACGGTCCTTCTCTCTGCCTCTTAAGGCAGAATGACCTTATTTTTCCCCCATTATTTATTTTTGTTCTTTATCTCTACTTTTCTGCCACCAATACTCTAACCGTCTCTTACTTATTTCTATCGCGGACGTGTTCAGCTTTCCATTGTTGTCCCTAAAACCCAAGGCTTCATGTAGACTCGTGCCCACACGTATACCTGGGTGAATATCGCCACATTCAATCAGTACGTGTTCCATCGTTTCCTTAGTTCCCCCGCAGCATGTACATTGTTCTTCTTCGTTACTAAATCTCGCTTTATAACTACGCGTTCTAAGGCAGCCCGACCTTGCTTCAAACAGTAAAGCGCTTCCCCTTGAATTATCATAAAACCTTTCTCTCCTTATTTCGTTTTTTCCTTTTCGGTAGTTACTCAGAGCCGGCTTCTTTTCCATCGCTGTCATCCAATAAGTCCTCTCCGCCTCTCTGACCTTCCGCTTAATGCTCCTTGTTGCCATATCGCCCGCACTGCCAGCCCTTTCATAAATACGCCACCTGGCTGTGGGCTTCTCAATCAGCCAGTGCCGATCGCTTTCCTGTATACTCGGCCGTTTTATACATCAGGTTCAACACTGTATAGGCGAGCAAAACTTGAAGTAAATGTGTTTGCGTCAACAAAAAGTTCAACTTTTTACGGCCCAGAACATGATTTCTTTTTCATTTTTACATTGAGTAATACATGAAGATATTTTGTGCCTGAGCTATAAACTCCGTTTTACAGCTTTTATATGTTGTTTATGGGGGTTACTTCGCAACAAACCGATCCGCTCATGCGAAACTGTCCCGTCTTTGGATCACATCACACACTAGAGGAGTGTAGTTACTCACTACTAGTGCTCCGCAGCAGCCCTAACAGTCAGAGCTGGACCCCTAAACCGTGGTTCGCGTTGAGTCGCGACCACGGCGGTCTTCAGGCCAGTGGGAACAGACGAGTTCTTTGCCTGATACAGTTTATTGTGCCAAAGCGCCACCAACGCAACAAAATATAAGGTAGAAATGAAGCAATGGAGAAGTTCTACACGACAGCATTAAAACAACACCAAAATGGGAAGCACACGAGATGGACAGCGATAAGGCTCGTACTCACCTCTCGTGGCCTTGCAGTCCGGCCCTGAGGCGGTAAGTCACCCACAGAAAGCCGGGTGGTGCGCAGGGGGTGATGGCGGCTGGGTGGCTCCTGACTCGATCGAGCTGTCACTGCTTCCAGAGTCGAAAGACGAAGCGGTCCCCAAGAAAGCGGCGCGCGTTCCTTCGGGTCTGGAGAGGAGTCTCTCCAGGAAAGGGCAAGGAGGGAAAACAGGGCATCTCAACTTCAGCCAGGGAGCAGGGCGCGTAGGGAGTGGCACAGTGCCCTCTCCCACGCAACCCCTCTTGCCGCTGCGTGTACAAACTTAGTGCGAAGCCAAGGTGCCGCCGCGTTGAAGACAGTGGGTTGTGCGTGTAATCTCACATGTTCCACGTCACTTAGTACATCGTTGTTTAGGGCTTCTGGTATTTCATATGTAGCCGGTGGCGATGCTTCACGTGCAGGCTCATGCTAGGCTTGCACGAACATTCACAACTGCGAAAACCGATGAAAACAGACACGCGGAGTAATGCATTTTGCTGACCAAACTTCTTGCATAGCTTCAACAGCGTTGCACTTCATGGCTGAAATGCCATGGTGAGGTCTGTCGAGGCATCTCGGCAACTGGACTGCTACCCGCAACCTTCTGTTCAACAGACTGCTCAACAGACTGCAAGTTTCATTGTGCAAACTTCGTACACCTGAACCGCACTGCCAGCAACGTACTACTTCCAATATTCGTGCAGAGCTGGTGATGTCGGAAGCCACTGCAACATGCCTACAATGGTCCATACCACTGCATCCATTGGGTGGATAAGCATTGTACGTCACGGGCTAAAATCCACAGCATGCCTACACGGCCTTCTGCTTCCACGACCACCATGACACTGACGCATGCATTATGCCCAGGTGCAGCACGTGTGTTTATTTACATCGGTAATTTTCATATGTCTGTGGCTTACTTTTCTTTTCTCGTCGCGGCAGCCTCGTTGGTGACGCAACTGAACGCAGCACCTTTCAACCATTGCTAGCAACATGTTTCCGGCACAATACACAATGTGCGAGCTGGCCGCCGCGCTAGCAATATGTCACGCACCGGCAGTCGCAGACAGTGTCGTCTGTTGTGGCAACCTAGACATGGCGGCTTCTAGTACCGTATTTACTCGCGTAATGAACACACTCTTATAATAAACGCACCCCAACTTCAGTCGTCGAAATTTGGATTTTTTTTCTCCCACATAATAAACGCACCCCCTACTTTTATCCGCTGCAGTCCCGCGAACCGACGCGCAGTGCCTCCTAGCCTGTAGATCTTTTCTCTCTTTTTCTTTATTATGCCGACCCCCCTTGGTTCGCTTCCCCCCTCCCCTCCACCCGCTGCTGCGCACTGTTCTTTGTTTGTTTTTTCTTTCTGTCTGTGCGTGGCACGTCCCTCTCTTTTCGTACTTGTTTTTGAAGTATCCGTGCGCCACAGCAGGATGCTCTAATTGTGCGAGTGTAGAGACATCACGGCTCACAAACACACAACGAGCGAAGGTCACGAAACTGCCCACGCCAGTCAACGGTCGCTTTCTGCAAATGCAACATTTTAAGGAGCCGGCGGCAACCGGTGGCGGGAGCTCGCGGAGACAGCTTGCAGAAGATAGCGCCATCTATCACTGAAGCAGCGAAGTTTCGGAGGCTGGTTGGGACAGCCAATCAAAACGACGCTAGACAGTGACGAGTGTTTTTTTTTGTTCCTGCCAGACATTCCCACTGCGCTGTGATTTCGTTTTTAGTCTGTTTTGCATTTTGCCAGGGACAATGGGCCGAAATGTGAGCTTACACGGCTGGTTTCAAACTACAGGCTGTGGAGTACGCTCTTGAGCATGGGAATCGTGCTGCCGGTAGGCATTTTGGAATTGACGATGTCTGTGTGCGTTACTGGCGGAAGCAGTATGACAAGCTGCGCGCTACGAATAGGGAGCGGCGTGCCTTTAGGGGACTGAAGACCGGAAAGTTTCCTGCTGTGTAAAATTAGGTCTTAGAATATGTCCAGGATATGCAAAAGAAAAGGAAAGCTGTGTCGTTTCGCGCGAAATGATCAGGACGCATGCGCGAGCCACAGCCACAGCATGGCCTTACGACCACCACTTTTAAAGCGAGTAATGGGTGGACGACACGCTTCATGCAGTGCAACGGACTGTGCTTGAGGAGGTGCGCATCACTTTGTCATCGACTGCCTCATTGCTACGAAGACAAGGTAGTGGACTTTCACAAGTTTGTGATATCCCTGCTGCGGGGCTGAAAAATTTCTTCTCTCGCAAATCGGGAACACGGACCAGACAGCCATCAGTTTCGACATGCCGATGAGCAAGACTGTGCTCGTTCAAACGACAGGCGCCGAAAAGCGTGTTTCATGGTAATGCTGGCTATCACAACAGATGGCAGGAAGTTGCCACTGTACGTTATCTTCAAACAGAAAACCATGCCAAAGGCCGAGTCCCAGCCGGCATACGCCCTGCTTCTCCCGTCTCTCCTTGTGCTTGACAGTTTTCGCGGCCACCTGGGAGAGAACGTATGCCGGGAACTGAAGGAGCTGCGCACCGAGGTCGCCATCATTCCAGGTGGACTCACTTCAGTGCAGCCCCTTGATGTTTGTGTGAACAAGCCGTTGAAAGGCTGTGTGCGCCAGTTGTATACAGACTGGATGGTCCATGGAGGGCACGCCCTGATGCAGACTGGCAAGATTAAAAGGCCGTCCATCGAGCTGGTGGGCTCCTGGATCTTGGACGCATGGCGCTCGCTGCCAGCTGATTTCATCCCAAAGAGTTTTAAGAAGACTGGAATTGTGAATACGCTGGATGGCAGCGAGGATGACCAGTTGTGGGGGCAAGATGACGGAGTGGCGAGCGACCTGGACGACGGGTCTAGCGATTCTGGCGAAGAGTGAAGGGCAATAAAAAAAGCTGTGTCCAAATAGTGCATGCGTATGTTTACTTGAAAGGTAAGCTACCGAACTTTTTTTTACTTAATTAATTGCTCATCCCGAAAAAGTTTTCGTAAAATTTACCCCGCATTAAACGCACCCTCCAACTTTGCTTCAGTTTTTCGGGAAAAAAAGTGCGCTCATTATACGAGTGTATATAGTAGTTTGGTGCCCCTTTACGAAAAGGGCCTATAGCAACCGTGCCTGCAAGTCTTTTGATGCGTGTGTCACTCCTGAAACCGTCATATAGTCTTTAGTGGCTGAGCCATGTCGAAGTTTCTGGGTTCATGAAGTCGAACGGTGCCAGTAGCTGCAAGTTGATGCCATATAGTTTCGATGGCTCACTGCCCTTGAGGGACATCACGGTGTCGTCCTGTTGTGGTGAGGCCTAAAGCTGGGGTCATCGTCCATTCGCTTCTGACACCTTGTCGTGTGGTTAGTGCTGCGGGAGCACGGGCATGGACACGCAGAGATGGACCTACACATACGTGCTGCTTGCTCAGACAAAAGAACCATCGCTTATTGGGCCCAAAAATATATAGGTGCACACACGCACAGAAGTTACAGGGGGCGCCACACTCTGGTGGTAGCCTAACAAGAGGGCTGAACTGTAGTGACCTCTACAGTATCCCTCGCCAGTTTCCTAGTCGTCGTTAAGATCGTCGCCGAGGCAGAGGGGTCAGGCCTGCTACGTCGTGGGAGCATGTCATCAACCGACAACAGCCAGCATATCTCGTGACGCCACCTCGAACGCAACAGTGGCGATGTACGGATCGAGAATGCTTTGAAGTGTGGCCACTGAAACAGGCAGCGATGGTGCCGGGATAAGCGCCTGCATTCACTGAAGAGGAAGGAGGACGGTCCACCTACAAAGTGCGCTTGGAAGTTGTTGTATCGACGCCATACGTTGTGTAGGGCAGGAGCATGGCGTAACCACGCGGCAGGCCGACGGAGAGGCCGACCGACGGGAGGGCGCATAGAGTGAGGACACGTAGACCGAGCTTCGGTGAGACTGACGGGAGACTGCTCTCCTGTGTTTATTGCAGGCGGTTTTATGAAAGGGGACGAAGGGCGATTGATCAGTGAGACACAAGTCACATGACCTGCATGGGCACGCTGGGTTGGTTGCGGGAAACAGGTATAGCAGAGGCCTAGCTCCACCCAATGGCATGTACGAAGACCTTTACCGCACTGGTGTTTTCGCGTGCCACCAGGGGTCGCACGACACAACAGAAGCGTACTTTGAAGCACAAGAAATCATGGATGCAGTGAAACAGCGAGCCCTGCTGTTGGCTGCTCTGTCCAACGGCACGGTCAAAATACTCCAGGGACGATGCCACCCCAAATGCGTGAACGATCTCACCTGCAGCAATGTCATCGAGCACCTACAGAGCAGCTACGAACTGCTGGTCAACGAAACAGCAGCCCAGTTACCGGTTTTTCACGCGCACACAGGCAGAAGGTTAATGAGTTCGAAATATCGTAGCTGCCCTTTGTTGCATGGTCGAAGACTGCAATTTCGGCAACATGTTGCACCGCATGGTATGGGACCGCATAGTACGTGGTGTTTAGGACGAAGACGTAAGATATCTGTTGTTGACCCGCAGTTCCCTGATGTTGAAGGAAGCAGAAGACTTCACAATTACTGCTGAGGCCACTGCGGAAAACGCGCAGCACATGCAGAAACTACCCTTGCCGGCGGCAGACACAACAAATTTTGTCTGGTCAGGCATGTCATGTCTGAAGTCTAAGAAAGCAAGCGGGCTATCTTGGCCTTGCACCCGCTGTGGCACATCCTTGCATCAAGCAGATGATTGTCGTCATCTCAGAACCATGTGCAATTGATGCCGGAAATGTGGCCATTTAGCGCGAGTGTGTAGAGCTTCAGACGAAGACACTAAGGGGAGGCAACAAGCGAACACACTTTCTCAAAGACCGCAAGATAGTTCTGATGACTGCAAAGCTTTGTACACGCTGATTGCACATCAAGCGATGGACAGTGCGCATGTGAAGCCTATTTGCCAGATAAGTTGGAACGGAGTGCCGCTCACAATGTTGGTAGACACGGGATCACCGGTGAATGTGATTCTGCGGCCAGTGTTCGAGCATAATCAAGGCGAATGACCTCGTCTGCAGGCAACAACAGTGAAGCTTTTGTGTTTCAAGGGCCCGCTTCCCATCGCCAGGAAATTGCAACTCAATGCGAGCATGGGTGGCGTGACAATTCAGGCCGAACTGTTCATCATTGAGTGTCCGGGACCGATGCTTTGCGGCTGCGACACTATCCGAAGCTTCAATACGGCAGGTGTGCTGGTGCTCACTGCAAATGATGTGGCGTGTGTACAAGCAGACGCTATGGACAGAATGCTGGAAACCTTGCTATCAAAGTACAGTGACATCTTTGCTCCGGACCTGGGTTTGCTCCGAAGGCCAGCAGTACACCTGACTGTCGGAGAAGATGCAAGACCCCGGTTTTCTAAAGCTCGGACGGTGCTGCATGTGCTCAAGCAAATGGTGTCGGAAGAGGTAGATAGGCTTGTCAACGAAGGGGTGTTATCACTGGTGACATCTGCCGAATGGGCCATACCTGTTGTCATCATCATCATCAGCAGCAGCCTGTCTACGCCCACTGCAGGGCAAAGGCCTCTCCCATGTTCCGCCAATCAACCCGGTCCTGTGCCTTCTGCTGCCACGTTATACGTACAAACTTCTTAATCTTATCTACCCACCTAATTTTCTGTTTCCCCCTCACGCGTTTGCCATCTCTTGGAATCCAGTCAGTTACCCTTAATGACCACTGGTTATCCTGCCGACGTGCTACGTGCCGGGCCCATATCCATTTCGTCTTCTTGATTTCAGCTATGATATCCTTAACCTCCGTTTGTTCCCTGACCCACTCTGCTCTCTTCCTATCATTTTCCTGTTTATCGCTTGCTGCGTCGTCCTCAATTTAAGTTGAACCCTCTTTGTAAGTCTCCAGGTTTCTGCTCCGTAGGTAAGTACCGGTAAGATGCAGCTGTTATATACCTTCCTCTTGAAGGATAGAGGTAGACTACCATTCATGATTTGATAATGCTTGCTGAATGAGCCCCATCCAATCCTTATTCTTCTAGTTATTTCACACCTGTTGTGCCCGTAGTCAAAAAATATGAGCAGGTGTGGTTATGCAGTGACGTCCATCTTACGGTGACTGCTGCTACCATTATGGAGCAGTATCCGCTGCCGCGGGTTGTCGATATCTTTGCGAATCTTAACGGCAGAGAAGTTTTCAGCACACTGGACTTGCGGAATGCCTATAATCAGCTGCCCCTTGACGAAAACTCGAAGAAGTTAGCTGTTTTGAACACTCGCAAGGATCTCTACTGTTTCAACAGGTTGACCTTTGGGTATTGTCAGCGCCGGCAATTTTCCAGCGACACATGGAAGCCATGCTCAGCGGGATCCCAGGAGTGCTGGTATATCTGGACGACATAATTGTATCAGAAAAGGTAGACGACTGCAAGATCCTGGAGCAAGTGCTACAACGTCTATGGGAACACGGCCTGCGTCTAAGGTGTGAGGCAACAGCAAGTCACATTTCTGGGACACTGCATTGGCAGCAATGGCCTATGCCCTAAAAGCGACAACATCGCAGCGCTGTTCGATGCCCCCGGTCTACCTCGGTAAGAGAACTGAAAGCATTTTTGGGTCTTTTAAATTACTACGGCAAGTTCTTGCCACATGTGTCAACTTTACTAGCGCCTTCATACGCATTGTTGGCAAAGGTCGTAGAATGGGTCTGGGGCAGACAACACCAGAATGCTTTCGAAGCAGCCAAGAAGGCGGTGAAGAATGCAAAGCTTTTAGTGCATTTTGACCCAAGCAAGCCCATTCGCCTAGAGTGTGACTCGTCAGCAGTAGGTCTGGGAGAAGTGTTGTTGCATCGAGCCGGAGGCATTGACTACCCTATAGGATTCAGGTCACGAACCTTAACAAAGGTCGATAAGAACTATTCCCAGCTCGAAAAAGAGGCCGTCGCTCTCGTATTCGACGTGACCCGGTTTAGAGACTATCTGTATGGGAACCACTTTGAACTGGTAACTGACCACCAACCGTTAACAGGACTGTTGAGCCCGGACAAGGCGATTTCGCCAATGGCTGCTGCCCGTATTCAGTGTTGGGCCCTGCTGTTGGGCGGATATCGGTATAGCCTGACCTATCGTAAGGGATCCAAAAACGCAAACTCAGATGCCTTCAGCTGACTCCCTATTCCTCGGGGGGCAGTCGATAAAAAACAGGACGACGCACCCGAGTATACACCGAGGCTGAATGCGGCACCCATCAGTGCCAAAGAGTTGGCAGTTCTAACCATCCATGATCCTATGTTGCAGCAGGTGCAAAAGTGGATCCTGCAGGGCTGGCCAAACTGCCTGATGGAGACTGAGGGGTGATTCCGGCCGTTCTTCCCAAAAAAGTGTGAGTTGACTGAATCAGGACCTCATTTATTGGGAACATAGAATAGTCGTGCTGCCAACAGCTGCTGGAAGTCTTTTGAGGCTCCTGCATGAAACACATCCAGGAATGGCTGCAATGAAAAACCTTGCGCGAACCTTTTTTTGGTACCCAGGGCTAGATGCCGACATTGAGAGGATTTTACGTGAATGTGAGATGTGTGCACAAACCAGTATGTGAGATATGTGCACAAACCAGTGCGATGCCTCCTGCACAGAATCCGACACCATGGCCAGAAACGGGCCGGAAATGGTCACAGGTGCACATCGACTACGCAGGGCCCGTTGAAGGACACATGCTACTGGGGGTCATAGATGCTGAGACCAAGTGGCTAGAGGCCATATTGATGCAGAGCACGACGTCTGAATACACTTTGGAAGCGTTAAGGGCCATATTTGCCAGGTTCGGACTGTCCCATACCTTGGTTTCAGATAATGGGCCACAATTTGTCTCAGCTGAGTTTCAGAAGTTCGTAAAAATGAACAGGACCAACCACGTGACGACAGCGCCTTACCATTCGCAGTCAAATGGCCTGTTGGAACGCGTGGTCCGCGCGGTCAAGGAAGGCCTTCGAAAAGCTCAAGGGGGCGGCACCTTCCTTGAACGTCTGTCAGTTTTTATGCCACTACCGATGGACACCTATCAAGGCTGAGAAGTTGGCATCCGAACTGCTGTTGGGGTACCACCTACGGACCAGGCTAGACTGTGGCCTCCCTAGTGCAGGTGGTGAACCGCATTTTGAAGCGCGATCCTCTACCATGCCGTTCTTTGCAGGACAGCCTGTATGGCTCAGAAGTTTCCACCGACAGCTGAGATGGTTGCCTGGAGTGGTCACAAGCACCCAATGGGCTTGCATGGCGACTGTGTCCACGCCAGACGACGAGCAGCGTTGTCATGCGGACCAACTGTGACTGTGCACCCCGAAGGACTTTGACATGAAACAGCCAGCGGGTGCCACAACGTCCGCCACCACTGACGAAACCTCACCCAAGCCAGCCGGCATGGCTGACCCCTCTCTGGCGGGATTGCCACCCTCTTGCCACCCTGAGCCACAGCCGCCACTTCGCCGGTTGAACAGGCTATGACAGCCACCTCAGAGGCTCAGCTGGTAAAAAGGGGGAGATGTGCTACGTTATGTGAGTGTGTTATCAACCGACAACAGCAGGCATATCTCGTGACGCCACCTCGAGCGATAGCATACAGCTTATCGCCATGATATCACCACAGTAGCACATAAAAACGAGGCATGCAAATAAAACCTTCCTGTTCTTGCTTGGTTACTGAGACGTTCAGTCGAAACACAACAAAACCTAGCTGCGTCCTCGGACCCTGCTTCTAAGTGATGCATGATTGATGCAGCGCTAAAGACGAAGACGAAAGGAACACAGAGTGCACAGGACCTTTGCACTCTGTGTTCCTTTCGTCTTCATCTTTAGCGCTGCATCAATCATGCAAGCATTCCAAACTAGCCCAACTTACCGTATTTACCCGCATAATTTGCGCCCTCGCATAATTTGTGCACCCCTAATATTTAGCCAGCTTTGCTAAAAAAAAATATTTACTCGCATATTTTGCGCTCCCCGCCCCGCTCGAGCCAGCTCGCCGGCGCGCGCGCACGGGGCGAACTTTGGACGGCCGCGCCCCGCGGCCCTCACCGAGCAGGCGAGCGCAGTCATACACAAGACAGGCTGCGAGTGCGAAGTCCCTTCTTCCGATTACTTCGTTCTATTCTCTGGAAACCGCCGAGACCGTACCAACCGTTAATCTGTTCATCGGTTGTCGGAACTGTTCGAGCGTTCTCCCGCCGTGAGAATGCATGCACACGACACGGCACGGACTACTTTCTGCATCGGAGGCGTGCGAGGGCCAGTCGCGCCAACATTTTCCCGCGCTGACCCTCCTCCTCTGCGTCCGCGCTGCGACGCAGCCTTCGTTGATTTCGGATGTTTAGGTTTCGCGATCAGCCAGTTGCGTTTTCACTGTTCTCTTGCGCTGAGCTACAATAACTATTCGGCAAAATTCAAGCTCACTGTTATAGAATTTGCCTAAGGAAACGGGAACCGTGCCGCAGAAGAGTTCGCTTTTTAATACAAGACCGGGAAGGATACCGTTCCGAGGACCGAAGCATGGAAAGTTTCCTGCCGTTGAAGAATACCTTTTCAAATATGTGCGAGAGCTTAGGCCCACCGGTATCGCCGTGCCGTGGCACCTCGTTACTCCCAGCATTGTCGCGAAGAGCTTCAAGAAGACGCCTCAACGCACTCGACGGAACCAAGGACGACGCGCTTTGAAAAAGTGGTGACAGCGGCCGCGGCGATGATTCTCAGTCGGACTTCTCAACCAGTGATTCTGACTAGACCGCGCATGACCGAATCTGGCTGGTTAAAGTACGTGCTAATTCTGTTAAAAACCCTTCGTTTGCGCTATAATTTATTTTCTTCTTTAATGTATTATATCGCGCGTGTTAGGACTATATATTGTGCGTTATTTCAGATGTGCTCGCGAAATCTCCGCGTAATTTGCGCACCCCCTTTTCGGAGCTCCAAATTCGTGAAAAAAAGTGCGCAAATTATGCGAGTAAATACGGTACCATTCTACTTCTTAGTGGTGCCTGGCCGAACTGATGACGTGACGCCCCGGGGACTCTACTCTGGGTCACAGCCGTTCTGCCGACAGAGGTGAAGCGTCACAGGTGCACTGGGAACTGCTGTGAAGAGGCTGCTGCCAGTCCAGGGAGCCTCACTCGGTTGCTACCGAGGTTTATGGCCAACCCTCGGGCCTTTCGTGCCGCTGCCTCCAAATGCAGGTGTTTGCTGCTCTCATCGCCAGTGCAATGCTGGCGCCTTAGACCTGCTTTGACCGGGGCTCCACACAACAATGACCTTTCCCTCTTCTTGTGTTTTCCACCATGGCTCAGATCGAGCAGTTGCGTTCCATTGCCCACACGACCGTTCAGCAGATATGACATCAGGGTGGCCAGACTGCCGCTAAGTGGGGAGGGTTCGACCGCCTCCCACGCCTCGTCATGCGTGGCTTTGCCGTGTCCTGGGAAAAGGGAATTCTGGGGGTAAGCTGACGCTGGGTGAATGGACCTTTATGGCCCCCGGGCAGAAGCAACACACTCCTGGGCTGACCCACCCAGGGGAAATCAAGCAATCACCTTTTCCTATCTCTCTCTCCCTAATCTTAGTCTTTCTAGTCTTTCTCTTCCACTTTAAATCTTTCCTGTCCTCTCCTCACTTCCATTTACTTCAAGTTTCCCCAACGGCAAGGGTTACCCTATGTGACATGCCGCCGCAAGCGCTGCTGCCAAGTGAAGTCAGTGCCGTGGTTTGGATCCTTATATGGTCCTCGTTGACTGTCAGACCGCGCAGACGCATCTGGCTGTGCAGGGCACAGACGCTTGAATGCGCGCGCAGCGGCGGCAAGGGCACGGGACTTAGGCCACGGTGGGTGCTGACGATGCAGGAACCAAGGGCGATCAGGGACCAGGCAATTGACCAATCTGTCGACAAGAAGAATAATCTTAGGCGATAAACATGCCGCCGCAATTGCCGCTGCCAAGTGAAGTCAGTGCCGTGGTTTGGATCCTTATATCAGTGATGGAAGTGCTGCTCCAATTGCTCCAAACTGCTCCAAAGGAAAAATGCTGCTCCATGCTGCTCCAAACTGTAATTTTTGTTAGTAACTGCTCCGGACCTGCTCCAAAATGGCGCTGGTAAACTGAAGACAATGAACTTTAAGCACATGATCATCCAGCGAGCCTAAACGAAACAAAAAACAAGCTGTCTACTAACATTCTGCACTAGCAGACAACTTTTCTTGGCAATCAAGAGAAGGCTGCAGAGCCAAACTACGCGTGTGCTACCACTGAAGAATATAGTCCCACAATTGCGGCCGTGTTTTCTGCTTGAGAATTAAAAACAACAACATTACTCTGTTTTCTACAAGACACTCTTTGAAACGCAGCACGCACCAAGGAGATATAAAATTAATATTTTTTTTTACTTTACGCAGTGTCTTTTCATGTTTTTGCACGTGTGAAAACGTTCAAAATAGCGTCTTCAAAATGGCGTTCAAAATAGCGTCACACTCAAAATAGCGTCACAGTCGAAATAGCGTCTTCGTCTTCAGGTGAGCACTTGTCACCCTCTAGCTTTTCCAATGACTCACCAAAGGAGCTTGTGACGAATTTCACTAACAAATGGCTGTATAAGCAGACGAAGCAAATAGTATGCAATGTTATTATTTGACCATTGCCGATCGAATAATCGAACAGCCATCACAGGAGATACGGATGGTTCACAAACTGAAACAAAATTCGAAACGCGTGCCAAATCGGACTACGTCGCGGAGCAGTACATGTGCAGTAGCTCCGCCCCCGTAGCCTTTCCTTCATTGCCAAGAAAAGTCCGCGAGTATAGTATGTATAGTATGCTAGTATGGAGTTTCTATACTAGCTCCATACTAGCACATCGACAATGCCACAAGTAGTGGCATTGTCATATTAATCACTTTGTCAGCTCCAGCCTCATTTTTGCCACAAGAAATGGCAAGGCTGTTTTTTCAACCTATCTGCACTTAGTTTCTTTTTTTTTTATGTTTTAAATGCAGGCTATTTTGGTCAAATATGAAAATAACAGATTGCTTTGCTCTATTACCGATTATTAAACTGCTGTACGTGATTGTGGTTTCTTTTATGATTTGGGGCTTAGCTTTATCGGTTTTATATCATTTCTGCCACAAGTACCCAAAAATTTAAGCATATAGCTCATCTTACTTAGTGTTCAGTGGCCACCCATCTGTTTAATTATTTGTTTGTTGCAATTTGCAGTGATAACTGTATGTGCAATATGTTTAATAATAAGTATTAATGCTTATGAGATGCTTAAATAATGCTTTAACGGGAGTCATTTGGAATATTTTGCCATCTGCTCCAAAAATGCCAATAGCTGCTCCAGACTAGCAATTTTTCTGCTCCAGAATGTGCTCCAAAAAGCAAAATGTCACTTCCATCACTGTTATATGGTCCTCGTTGACTGTCAGACCGCGCAGACGCATCTGGCTGTGCAGGGCACAGACGCTTGAATGCGCGCGCAGCGGCGGCAAGGGCACGGGACTTAGGCCACGGTGGGTGCTGACGATGCAGGAACCAAGGGCGATCAGGGACCAGGCAATTGACCGATCTGTCGACAAGAAGAATAGTCTTAGGCGATGAACATGCCGCCGCAATTGCCGCTGCCAAGGGAAGTCAGTGCCGTGGTTTGGATCCTTATATGGTCCTCGTTGACTGTCAGACCGCGCAGACGCATCTGGCTGTGCAGGGCACAGACGCTTGAATGCGCGCGCAGCGGCGGCAAGGGCACGGGACTTAGGCCACGGTGGGTGCTGACGATGCAGGAACCAAGGGCGATCAGGGACCAGGCAATTGACCGATCTGTCGACAAGAAGAATAGTCTTAGGCGATGAACATGCCGCCGCAATTGCCGCTGCCAAGTGAAGTCAGTGCCGTGGTTTGGATCCTTATATGGTCCTAGTTGACTGTCAGACCGCGCAGACGCAGCTGGCTGTGCAGGGCACAGACGCTTGAATGCGCCCGCAGCGGCGGCAAGGGCACGGGAGTTAGGCCACGGTGGGTGCTGACGATGCAGGAACCAAGGGCGATCAGGGACCAGGCAATTGACCGATCTGTCGACAAGAAGAATAGTCTTAGGCGATGAACATGCCGCCGCAATTGCTGCTGCCAAGTGAAGTCAGTGCCGTGGTCTGGATCCTTATATGGTCCTCGTTGACTGTCAGACCGCGCAGACGCAGCTGGCTGTGCAGGGCACAGACGCTTGAATGCGCCCGCAGCGGCGGCAAGGGCACGGGACTTAGGCCACGGTGGGTGCTGACGATGCAGGAACCAAGGGCGATCAGGGACCAGGAAATTGACCGATCTGTCGACAAGAAGAATAGTCTTAGGCGATGAACATGCCGCCGCAATTGCCGCTGCCAAGTGAAGTCAGTGCCGTGGTCTGGATCCTTATAGGGTCCTCGTTGACTGTCAGACCGCGCAGACGCAGCTGGCTGTGCAGGGCTCAGACGCTTGAATGCGCCCGCAGCGGCGGCAAGGGCACGGGACTTAGGCCACGGTGGGTGCTGACGACGCAGGAACCAAGGGCGATCAGGGACCAGGCAATCAAGAAGAATAGTCTTAGGCGATGAACATGCTGCCGCAATTGCTGCTGCCAACACAATACATTCATTAATGAGGGGCAAGGACGGCATTTTTGAAAGCGGGAAAGCAGCCCACACTATACTCGGGGACAACTTTCTGTGGCAATGAATGGAAAGCTACGGGGCGGAGCGTCTGCACATTTACTGCTACGCGAAGTAGTCCGGTTTGGCGTGCGTCTCGTAACGCCGTGGAAAGTGATGGCTAGCGTTGCATTTTGACGCAAACGCTGCTTAGCATCTAAGGTATGGGTAAAAGGCGCGACTTTTTCACGCACGCAAAAACGCAAAGTGACAACGTGTAAAGTAAAAGAAATGCAAATATCTTGCTTGTGTGCGCTGCGTTCCGTCTCAAAAAGCTACATGTAGAAAATGAAGGAGTATTTTATATATCTCACGCAGAAAATACGGACGCAGTTGTGGTACTACATTCATTAGCGGTAGGATACGTGCATTGTGGCTCTGTAGCTTTCCCTTCATTGCCACAGAAAGTTGTCCCCCAGTATAGCAAGTAACTGCAGACCGATTGCACTCACAAGCTGTCTTGCAAAGTCATATGCAACCGCTATAAATATCAGATTAACATATGTCCCCGAAACAGAGAACCTGTTGGATAGCCATCAGTGTGGGTACAAGAAAGGTTGCTCAACAACCGATCACCTGATCCGATTAAAAAATGGAGCACGTAATGCGTTCCTACACAAACAACACTGCCTAGCTGTCTTTTTCGACCTGGAAAAAGTGTATGACACTACACGGAAATTCAAGTACGTCTTGGCACAGTGCTATCACGTGTGTTCACTCAGGAAAATTGTGTGCTTCAGGGCTGTGTTTTAAGCGCAACACTGTTTGTAGTCAAGATGAACTCGGTTAACAGGGTTGTACCTGTCCCACTAATGCACTCACTTTACGTGGATGATCTTCAGATCGCGTGCCGTGCGTCAAATATGGCAACCTGTGTACGTCATATATAAATTACTTCAAACAAACTCAACAAATGGGCATCTCAAAACGGCTTCCGGTTTTCCCTGGAAAAAACTGTTGCTGCTGTTTTCTCCCAAAAGAGAGGCCTACAACCGGACCTGAAACTAGATGAAGCAGCATTGCCGGTGAAACAGGAACATAAGTTTTTAGGCGTCGTATTTAATAAAAAATTGAACTTCCTTGCTCACATCAACTGCCTGAAAATTAAAACAAACAATGCGCTCAATGTTCTGTCCTGCAAGCATTGGGGCTCTGACCGTAAGTGCCTGCTGCAGATCTACCGTTGTCTGGTACGTAGTATATTAGGTTACGGTAGCTTAATATATGGCTCTGCCAGACACTCGTACCTTCAACGACTAGATCCTGTCCATAATCAGGGGCTATGTTTAGCGACAGGTGCCTACAGAACTTTGCCAGTTCTCAGCCCCTGTGCAGAATGTAACGAGCGGTCCATAGAACAGAGAAGAACGAAACTTACGTTTGCATATGTTCTCTGAATTCATTCCTTGCCAAACCACATATGCCATCACATAATCACACACTGCGACAAACGCTTACACTATATAAACAAGCCAAATGCCTTCAGTCCGCTGATACTCAGATTTGAAGAAAGAAGTCGTGAGTGCAATGCCCCCACAGAAGCTCTCGCTCTCATGCCAAGATCATCTAGACTAGCTCTGTGGAATGATTTCACGGAATTTCTCGGATCTATCCTTGACACATTTAAAGAAACAACATACACCACGTGAACGTATTCTGCAGGAATTTCGCATGTTGCAGGAAACATATAACAGTTACAAAGAATTCTATACAGACTGTTCCAAAACAACTATGTATGTCAGAAGTAGCGTTGTCTAAGGTACAGTGGTGAGCACTCTTAGGGTGAACACGCGAGCGCGTGGCCGAAGGCTCTGTCGGCACCGCGTAACGGTCATCGGTGGAAACATTGCGCATGCGCATCATACGTTCTACGAAATACTCTTTCCACCGCGCGCACGCAAGCGTATCCCCGACAAGCATATCTATGACGCAGTGCGCGTAGTGGAAAGAGTGTATCGCAAAGCACATGCTGCGCATGTGCAATGTTTCCAACGATGGCTGTTACGCGGCGCTGATAGTGCCGTCGGCCACGCGCTCGCGTGTTCACCCTAACAGTGCTCACCGCTGTACATGGCAGCGTACAAGTTTGTCTCAGTTTACATGGCTGAATGTTATGCTTTGTGAATGGCAGTTCAAAAGATTGGAAGTGCTGGATACAAAAAAGCAGTAATATACACAGATTCTGTAAGTTCTCTGAAGGCGTTAAATTCACGGTCTCAGTATTAGCCCATTATTAACAATATTTTAAACATCCTATTGCACCTCGGTCAAGGTCAATCTATTCGCTTCCGCTGGGTCCCTAGCCACGTTGGGATCTCAGGAAGTGAAAGGGCGGATCAGCATAGTGCTTATTTTAGCGCAAAAAAAAAAACGACACCACAAGAAAGAAGACAGAACGCAGCACTACTCTCAACTGGCATATTTTATTGCGTCACTCCACTCTTTATACCAACCAGATACCGGTAGGACATGCGTCATGCACCCTAAGCGCACAACCACCACAACTTGGTCACCTGAGCACACTCATGATAGTGAATCCAAAAAACAAAATTCAGTAGTAAAAAGGTTATGGAAGGCACACTAATGCACTGCGAACCCAATGACTGAATGTAAAGCGCTTTTGATAATTCTCGGATGGTGGTGTATGTAAAGCGCTTCTGATAATTCTCGGGTGGTGGTGTCACGACTTCTTTAAGATAGTAGTCTGTCTAAACAAAGCTTGACAATTGCATTTTTTGCAGTGTTGAGCTAAATGGGAGCCTGTACCAGTCGGCAGGGATCGCTCATGTTCTTTAAAGCACTCATTCACACAGCGGCCTGACTAAACTACATGCACTTTGCCACAAGAGAGTGGAATCTTGTAGACAACCCCTATGCTGCACTCAACAAACTTCAGGCATGACAAAAGGTGGCTTTTGGCCCAAACGTTTCTCTTGCTTTTCTGAGGATTTTAGCTTTTGAAGCAGGCTTTCGGATGTGCTACCAAGCAAGTGTTGTGGATAGCCAGCAGAGAGCAGATGCTCGACCTGTCGAGTGAAACTTGATGATGCTGTATGGGCACGATTTTTGTAAAGTGGAAATAATGCCCCTGTCACATGGCCACCACCGAACTTCGTTAAATTCCATCAATGTAAAACTCCATGAAGGAGTTTGACGGAGACAGAGTTGTGCCCATGTCACACGGCGGTTTTACGAGCTTTGGACAGAAGCCGCGATGCATGCAAGATTTCGCGTCTAATCACACTGAAAACATTCTCAATGATACTTGCGATTATAAAAAGTATAATCTAATCACATCGATACAAAAAAAATTTCTCTTTACCACAGAAACGTGTACTTGCAAGCATGTTGATAGTAATATTGAAAGGAGTGCTGGCAACACTACGTTTGTTTTGCTACTCGTCTTCTCTACAAGTGCCGATTGTCAAACACACTGCAAGTTGTCGTCGAGCTCTTTAAAGTTGTGCTACCACTCAGACCATGTTGTCCTTTCCAATATCGGCTGGGCACAGGTCTTACGTCCACTCCACGAAGCTTTTCTGCGAATGGCTCCCACGACAGTCCGCTTGTACTGCCAGTACGAGTGCCGGTGTTGACGAAGAAGGAAGAAAACCCGCGTCACTCGACTGCTGTGACTATTGGTAGTGCTGAAGTAGAATGAAGAGCACCGCAATAAGAATGGAACGAGATGCGCAGACGTAAACACAATGTTGCACACAGACTCGGAGACACTTATTCAAAATGGCGGCACGACGACTTTTCGCGAGGCATGGTGCGGAGAGTATGTGCACTTACTCGCATTTTTTTTTTCCTTTAAACACGCGTTATGACTGGATTGCAGTGAAATAACTTTCAGTATTAATAAAATTCATTATTGTGTTGACTGCGGCTGTTTTGTGTTTGCGGTTTTTTCCGTAACTACAGATTAGTGGGGACGAGTGTACTCCATTCCGCCGCTAATGGAGATCGCGGAAGACCCTTTGCGAAACGCTCCGTTTGACTTCCTTGGCGTAAGGGAGACCGTGTGACACGGAGTTAGCAGGTGCCCGTGTGACAGGGGTATAGGGCAGGTAGAGATAATGATACCACATTTCACAAGCTTAGAGTGCACACTCTTGTAAGGTAGTAGGCTTTTGTTGGACCTTGGATTATACGTCCAACAAACGTGGCCATCGGTAAACTATAATTTGATGTCTAAGTACTGGATATGGTTGTGCTTTGTCAATTCATGGGTAAAAGTCAAACGGTATGGAATTCGCGTCGTCTTCTCTGCGCCTTGCAAACTTCAAAAAGTGTGCCCACTTCTGACAAGAACAAAACAAAAGTTGTCATGCAAAAAGAAACATCAGATGAAATTCACTAGTTGTGATTCCAACATTATTTACAAATACCCCTTCGTGTGGTCGGTCGGTCCAAACCGGCCCATGTTTCAATGAGCGTGCACAGGAGCAATACCGATCTTTGCGCACTGGCACGGGCAGCAATCTCGCCCTGCATTGCAAGAGGTGCGGTAGCAAGAGCCGTTTGCTTCATCTTGAAAAGACAAAGTTCTTATCGAAGGCTAAGTCGAGAACTGAAAGGGAAGTCATTGAGGCGTTTTTCATCACAAAAAGGGGAGATAGCTGTGTCAGCACTCCTTCGATATTGCTATCAAGGGATGAAATTGAATTCTTAGATGGACATATCGAGTGACTCCCGAGTACGTGATGCGCACGCACCTTTGTTGTTGTTTTTAACTGTGTCATTGCGACTGTTCCTTCCTCTTACGTTTATTACTTGAACCTTTCGATCACTGGCTTTCCGCAAATAAAGTCTGTGTTCGTATGTATTCCTGTTGTTTTAAAACTTTCTTTCCTCACTTTCACGTGCTTGAAAAAATGTTACTCCTGCCATCTTCTTGGACTTGCTTCTGTCCCAAATGAGGCTGTGTTCGATCCCATTGTGCCGGTTCTCCATCAGACTTTCTCCAACTTGCAAAGCGGTGAGAAGCAGGAATGCTAGACGAAAAAAGTCACACTTTCGCCACAAAGCCGAAGCAATGAATGCGATAGCAACAAATTTCAAAGTCGCAAGAGCACCAAGCAGCTCGATACTCGCAGCGTTACCATCAAGCGCAAAAGACTCACGAAAAGAACGTGCACAGGATGACCACGAACTAACAACGGTAACAGCTCGACACTTGCAGCGCGCTGCGCTTCTCAAACACAACGAAGGACGCTAGAAAAGAACTCATATGTGTACACAGGATGAGCGCGAACTACCAACTGTCCCACTTACTTATTCGTGTTTGAGCGGCGCGCTATGACTCGACACTCTTAGATAATTATTGTCTTCTTGAAAACTGCGGCGCGTGGAGTGGCCCCTCCGCGTCTCCTACCGCGTGGTGGCATTCGACGCATTGTTTACCCGGCGTTACACATCGCGTGTGGGTACAGAAATAGGCCACTTGCGCATCTGAAGGACAGTTTTCAAGCAGAAGCCTTCATTGCTCTAAAGCGCACCCTGCGGGCAATCTCACGGGCGATACTGCACACACGGAAGCACGTCTGAGATCTGCATACCACCAGCGTTAAATGGTGTATATGAATAGTTCACCGCTATTATTCTGCACATTCGGTGGCGCCTGGCCGAGTTGTTAAAAGCGGCGCGCTGAGGAGCGAGGGGTGCAGGTTCAAATCCTGGTGGCGCACTTAAAAAATTTTTTTCTTATGATTTATTTTGTGTTTATTTATATATACATACATATACATATCCGGGGCATGACGGCGATGGCAAAAGTCAGCCGAGAGTGTCCATATAATTGCTATCGCAAATAAAACATTGAATTGTCTGAGGGAATGTGCTGACAGAGAGTAAAAGGACATGGTTCAATTGGCCACTGCATCCTATGCGCACAGCCAAAGAAAAATGGAGGCGCACTAGTGGTGCCAAGCCTCCTCTCCCTCTCTGTTTCTCGCTCTTTCTATTTTTCTTCCTATTTTGTCCCTTTCTTTCTCTCTTTTTCTATTTCTTGCTTGTTTCTATATTTTTTTTATACATGGTTTTGCCTGTGTTACGCCAAGCGACAACAGCATATAACAGCCTGGGCCCCTAAAGTGCCCCGCAGTTATCATCAAGGCGCTCGAAGAACAAGAGGAACGACACTTCTCCTTGGCGCTACAGATGGCTATGATATTCATAATTTTGCCTGCGTTGCGCCAAGCTACGACTGTCGTTCACGTTTGTTAAAATGAAAGACTGATGCGTTCGTTCCGGTAACAAAATAATTGTTTAATTATGAACAGAAAAAGGCGGCATGAATACACTATGAGTCAAATACTTCTTGTCGGCACGGAGGGTGATTTGCGTTGTAGATTAGGCAGCGACGTCAGCTGTCTTCCCGTCAAAAATAAGGCTGGACAAAGCGGTTCTGGCTCGTTGGGCTCGGTATAGACATGTGTTAGGGGACGTGAATTTAACATGGCCTCCATTTCACTCAGCGTTGTGCTGAGCTCTTCAAATCCGAGACTGCTCATTCCCAGCGTTTTCCTCAGAGTCTCTTTAGTAAGTCCAACCAAGCGCTCATAAAATCCACCCCACCACAGCGCGCTCCACAATGAACTTTGTGGGGATCGAGAGCGTCCTCCTACCTGGCGCCTCGTTCCCCAGCTGCCGCGCGCGTGCCGGCCGCGTAGCCCGGGCGCACTTAGGCACCGGCAATCGCCAAGATGGCGGCCAGGGCGTCTCTTTGTCTGGGCGAGCCAAGCGTCGGCTCCGTCCCGCGCTGGCATGTCCGGACACGCTACGCTGGCGCGCTGCGCGGGCCTACGTCACAACGCAGTGCCATTCCCCATTGGGCCGCTGGTGACATCCTCCTCTCCTACGAGCTAAGATGCGCCCGACGATTCGCTCGTGGCGGCAGATTCTCTCAGGCCTTGACGAGAGGCTGATGCGCTGCTCTAGCAGGCGGCTTCTCGTTCGTGTGCTCGACTGCTGCCCTTTGTGTGATAGTCGTAGCGCCGTAGGCAAGCGTACTTGCTCGGTCTTGCGGAGTTCCCTATACGGCCTGCAAGCCCGTGAGTGTCGCACTGTGCTGCATCTTGGGTTAATAAACCCGTTGTTGTTGTTACCCTGCCTCGTGCATGGTTTCTGCGCCGTGTCGGAGAAAACGACAAACCCGGCCGCAGCGTCGTCGCATGCAGCGGCAGTGGAGAACGTCGCGTCCCTACACGGTCGCGCTCGTAGGTAAGCCTAGTGCAAACCTATCTCCACAACTTCCATTGTATGCGAGAGTTGGCGACGAAGTTAACCTCTTCGTTTCTGATAACTGTCCAGAGTGTGGCCAGGTACCTATTCGTCTTCTTGAACGTGAGCGCGTTTTCACTATAAATAGTGCTAGGCAGTCGTCGTTGAGATATGAATCGGCGGAAAGCAAGCAAAAATGAAGCAACCGACATGTCACTCATCAACTCGAGGTGTATTGCCCGGGTGACACCACATGTGAAGAGAGCAATGTACGACTTCGTCGTCGTTGCCCCCTTGACGAGAAGAGCAAAGTCGACACTGGTCACTTCGAAAAGAGAGGCCTGGGTGATGCAACCACTGGGAAGAGGAGCGGTCACTTGGCTCGCTGGCCTTGAATGGAAACGCTGGCACGTTACGCACGCCTTTAAGGCTTTCTTTACCAGTTGCCTCACCTCGATCACCCAAAATCGCTCCCTCACTTGCGTCATTGTGTCCCGTATTCCTCCGTGCAACATCTGTTGGTGACACCGCAAGATGAGAAGCTCGGCCAGGTTGCTCTTAGGTAATACAGCAGAATGCTTCTCGTTGTAGTCAAGTTGGCTGCGCTGCAGCCTTCTGTCAACTCTTAAAATTCCATTACTGTCAATCATCAGTGAAACATTTCTCAAAGGTGAGTCAGGTGGAAGTCGCGTTCCGTTGGCGACACACGCAACTTCTCTTAGAAGTCCCTCTCTCTGTTCCCGAAGTGTCCAGTATTGTTCCCCTTTATTCAGCTCGTTCAATGTGAGAGATCCCAATTCTCGGCTTTGGAGTTTCGTTCTTGCGATGAACAGAAAAATCCACGCTGTCACTCTGATCAAATTTGAGAGTTTACCATATTGGTTCAGGTCGATTATGGCCGAACCAGCGGGTGGCAATGTCGTAGCCGGCAATGCACTTGTTGTCTTTTGTTACTCTAGCTCGGCTTCGTTGAACGTCGCCTCGGGAATCACTCGGGGCCACTCCACCTCTGCCTGGAAAATCCATGGGGCTTCATTCCACCAGAGCTCGTTTGTCGCAAGCTGCGCAGCTGGTACTCCGCGTGTCAGAAGATCCACTGGGTTTTCTTTTCTGGGGCAATGTCTCCATGCAAACCCGTCCGTGAGATGAATTTCAGTGACACGGTTGCGCACAAACTGCTGCCAGCGGTCGGCATTTCCCAGGATTCAAGAGGGCGCAGTTGTTGACTCCGTCCACAGGCAGATGTTTGGGGGCTGCTCTTCGAGGGTATCCAAAATATAGCGACATAATCGAGCCGCAAGCAGGCATGCCATTAGTTCCAATCTCGCCAGAGTAATTTCCTTGACTGGCGCAACCCTTGATTTGCTGATCAGAATGGTCGAACCTGTCTCGTTGTCACCCTTCAGAGTGAGGTTGCGACCGCTCCGTATGCCACTGGACTTGCATTGGCGAAAATGTGAAGGCAGGTAGTCATCCCTCCGTTTGTTTGCGACCCGTAACACCGGGGTACTTGAACATCGCGCAGATGAAGGAGTCTGTCTAGCCGCTGTCTCCTGGCTGTCGCAATGTCGTCAGGTAGAGTGTCGTCCCAGTCGATATTTCTGCGCCACAGCTGTTGAAAGAGGACTTTGGCACGTACGATAAAGGGAGACAGCCACCCCAGTGGGTCATATATCCGTGCCATTGTTTGCAGCATGTACCTTTTTGTGGGGTGTTCGACATTCTCATTGTGATCTGTGCACGCAGAGAACGTTAAGTGGTCAGCACATGGATCCCACGTCAGTCCCAATACCTTCAGCACTCCCGACAAATAGCCGAGATGTATGACGCCTTGGGAGTCCCTCTGGAATCGCTGGCGAAGCGTTTTGCTGTTAGATGAGCATTTGTGCAGTTTCATTTCTGCAGCTTCAAATATTTCAGTTGCCTCGTTGTACAGCCTCAGTGCTGCTTCTTTGCTTTCAGCTCCCGTTAGCAAGTCATCCACGTAAAGACTTCTTGAGCGGACTTGCGGTTTGAGGGTGTTGCTCTTCGCATTTCCTCAAGTGGTGATGGAGCGTTGCGGAGAGCAGAAATGGGCTAGCCATCGTTCCGAAAAGAACCCGAGTCATACCCCAAGTTGCAATCGGTGGAAGTGGTTCGCCAGGTTTTGGTGTTGCCTGAAACCACAAAGAAGTGCAACGCATCTCGGTCCACAGGTCTCACACCAACCTGCAAAAACGCTTGTTTGATGTCAGCCACCAGCACCACTCGGTGTCGGTGAAAATTCAGGAGTAAACCGACTAAATCTGCTGTCAAGTTCGGTCCACTCTCCAAGTTGTCGTTGAGTGACTTTTCTGAGTTACCGTGCGAAGAGGCATCGAAAACCACTCGAAGCTTGTGAGAGTCGTGAGTCACCGCCTGGTGTGCATATAATAGACAGCATCGGCATCACTGATGCCGTCCTCGGCTAGTTCCGCTATCCCCAGTCGATCGTAGTGTCTGATCACTGAATCATAATCTTGACACAAGTCTGGATAGTTCTGAAGGCGCCTTGTCAAGTGATTGATGCAGACACTTCATGGCGATCTTCTTATTGTGGTGCAGCGATGTTACGGGCTTCCAAGGAAGGGCCACCTCGTGACAACCATCCACTCGCTTGATGATTTCTTTGAAAAATTCCAGGGTAGGATTCGATTTTCTTGGTGTCAGTTACTCCAGTAGATTCCAGTGTCCAGAATTTGGTAAGTACGTCAGCCGCATTTCTTTCTGTGACGTTCGAAGCGCCACTGTTTGTGTGCACTGGGCCGATTCGTTACTCCCCTCCACAGGCCCCTGAATAGTCCAAGCGAACATCGTTTCAACTGCTCTCAGCCTTCCTTCAAGCCTAGTGGTGCGGCCAGTTGTGAGCTGCCAAAAGCGATCCGACCCAATGAGCAGCTTGACAGAGTGAGGGTCACCATCGTTGTTGAAGTCGGCAACTTCGTAGCCGAGTGCAGCAAAGCAGTCTGTCTGTCCACATTTTCGGTGGTGGAGGGAGAATTTGGTCATAAATAATGTCTGTCTACAGAACATATATCTCGAATTCCCGTTGATTTCTTGTTTTCAGTTTGACAGACACTCTGTTGAACAGCCTTTCTTTTTGACGACCTCCGAAGAATCCAACTGTCAGTCTTTCGCTGCCGATGAGTTTACATCCTAATCTCTTTGACGTAGCCAATGTGATGTACGATCATTGGCTGCTACCATCGAACAATATTCGCACCCGAGCTCTGGAGGCCTCTTTGCAACACCAAGCTTTCGCAGTTTGTAGCAGAACTGTCTTCTTTGTGGCGGTTCTGCTGCCTATGACGGTAGCCTCCAGAGTAATGTGCACGTTTGCGACGGGGTCATTCGGTTGTCGTGCGTTTGCATACATTGGGTCACACATTGTGCTGGCGTGCCTTTTTTCGCACTTCACGCATCGTATGTTAGATCAGCATTCTCGGGCCGGATGGCCTCTCTTTGTGCACCTGAAGCACCTCCCATTGGATAGTAAAGGTATCTTCTTTTTGGCTATCATTCTCTTTTCACCACAGTTCTGTGTTGTGTAGCTGCTAGCATCACAAAAGAAGCAATTTTCCTGAGTGGCATATTGGTGCAGCATTGCAGCAGATGGAGTATGCTTTTCTTTTCTTGCGTGCAATGAGGGGCCTTCTTTGGGACTGGATTTCGGAGATTGCTTTACGTCCATGCTTTGTAGGGCAGCCAGGTTTTCACGGCTTTCAACTTCCACTCGGAGAAGGGACAAGAGCCTCGAGAAGGTGTTTACTGTACCTCTGTCTCCTTCCTCCGTCATTAGCGATGAACCCTCGGTGGTGGCCTGCTGATTGTCGATGGGGCCGCAAGTCTCCACTACTCACTTATGGCTGAAGTCGAGCAGGACCTCCCTCAGCACCGCTCTTCGCAAGGTAGGGAGCAGCATGGAGCTTAAAGTGTCGAGCTTCCGGCCGAGAGTTGTTAGTCCCCTGATATGCGCTGACACAGTGTCGTACAGATGCCGAAGTCCGCGCATATCGTCCGAAGCACACACAGGTGTGATGTCGATGAGGTTCTTCCTGTATTCCTGGATTAGAAGCTCTTCGTTTCCCAAGTGTTTTTTCAGAAGATGCTTCGTGTCGTCGTAGCACCAGGACGTTGGGGGTAGACCGGCAAGCACAGCAGCTGCATCACCTGTAAGAGATGCCCTCAGGTAGTGGAACTTATCCAGTGTGGAAAGTTGATTGTTGTTGTCCACCACCTGTTCGAACAACTCCCAGCAGAGCTGCCACTCATGCCGTCGCCCACTGAACTTGACCAGCTCAAGCCTTGGAAATTTGACGTTAATTTTTGTGACGTCGTCATTTCGGCTACGTCGTCGTCAATTTGTTGAGCTGGTCGAGCCTGGGATGTTAGAGCTGGAGAGGCTTGTTTTGAGCTGCCGTTCCTTCGCTGCTCTACCCATGCCAAGCATTGCACGATATGGTCATTATGCTCTATCACTTGTGTGTACTGTTCCTCCAGGTCGTCTTCGGAAACCAAGGCCTCAATCTTGTTGTTGACAGCGTTGAGCTCTGTCCGTATAGATGTCAAGCGGGCATGCAGCACTCCTGCTCTGTTTGGTGTGAGGCTGACTTACCTTCCCTGTTCACATAGGATCATGCGTTTCTTGTGCCCGCGTTCCATGTTCACTGAATAGTTCATTGGTAATCTCACCGGAAAGACGGTATCAGGCGATCATCACAGGGACGTTCTGGTGTGGAGTTGTTGGAGTTGGAAGTACACTGTAATGTCCACGGCAGGATGAGTCCCAGATTTCGGCACCAGAAAGTTTGTCGTTCACGTTCGTTAAAATGAAAGACTGATGCGTTCGTTCTGGTAACAAAACTGTTTAATTATGAACAGAAAAAGGCGGCATGAATACACTATGAGTAAAATACTTCTTGTCGGCACGGAGGGCGATTTGCGACTGCCGCCTTTACCACGTCATCTTCGTCCTGCCTTCTCCCCCGGTGGTCACAGCGCTGTCCGCTGCCCTCGCTTCCTTTACCCGCAGCTGCCCTGCGGTGTCAGGTTACAGCCAGGGGGGCGCGTTCCGAGCTCGCCCGATAGGCTGCAAAAAGGACAATTTTCTCCGGGCTGGGGACCATATTGCCACGCCCGCTTCATGTTTTATTTTGATGCATTCGGGTTTGACCAGCAAGGATGGTAGCAACGCTCGGCAAAGCTTCGCGATAGTAGTAGATCGTTTTGTTAAGATTGCGCGCAGGACACGAATAATCCAGATTATTCCGGAGCTTGCGTGACCACCAGTGATAAGACTGGAAAGTTCGATGCGTGATGTATAAAAGGCGGCGCGTCCCAGCCATGAGCAGTTGATCGACGGTCGACGCTCTGTTAGCCGCTATCAGTGTATTGCTGTAGTTTGACTTTCAGTTCCCTGGCCACAAGTTCGGCCAAATAAAGAGATTCATCTCTGACATGCTGACTGCTGTCTTCGTCGACGTCACGACCTCCCAGCACCCAGCACCTTCACCAGATGTCACGTGGTCGTGATGTCTGTTTATTTGGCCGAACTTGTGGTCGGGAAGCTGAAAGACAAACTACAGCAATAAACTGATAGCGGCGAACAGAGCGTCGACCGTTGATCAACTGCCTATGGCTGGGACGTGCCGTCTTTTATGCATCACACATCGAACTTTCCGGTCTTATCACTGATGGTCGCACAAGCTCCGGAATAATCTAGACTAATCGCGAAGCTTCTCGAACACTGCGGCACGGTCAGCGCCGAGCGTTGCTAACCATCCTTGCTGGTCAAACCCGAATACATCAAAATAAAACATGAAGCGGGCGTGGCAATATACAAACATTCTACTTCTTCTGCTGCTTCTCACAATTTTGTTTTCAACGACAGCATACGATGACAACATACGACAGCATATGTCAGGCCGGGCCTCTAAAGTGCTCCGCACTTGAAAGATACTGTCGAGAGAGAAATTGCAGCTCAGAAAGAGATTCATAAAATGCTTATAAGATGCATGAATAAAGTTTGTCTTCTCCCTCCTTGTATTTTGGCATTCAGAATTCTTGATATCCTTGAATTGGCCTTGAAGTTTCAGTCAGATATTTCGTACTAGCCCTGTGGTTCTCTCGTTGCCAACCCTCAAACCAGGTACGTAAGCCTGGGTGCTGAATGGCCGAGGTTGTATGGGGTTAGAGCATGCACTGTTGTAGGTCTAGAAAGAAACCAGAAATTCTTGGTCCACTTTGTTTCACAGCAGAATGGCTGCAAAGACGATGGTGGTAGCTATGATTTTCCACATGATAGTCGGGTAAAAAATTGCCATGGTTGAATACAGTTGAACTAAGTTTGTTGAGCAATAGCTCAGTTTTGCTTGCTTTGGGAGACCATTGGTTTGCAGAAATTCAACTTTGTCTGCTTGCTTTGGGAGACCATTGGTTTGCAGAGATTCAACTTTGTCTTGGTTTAGGCAAGGATGAGATTTTGTGCTTCCAAACTGCGGGTTCCTGTTGGCAGGCCTCCAACATTGGGCTGCAGCATGTCTCACATGCAGCTGCACGTTGTTTGCTGCTTGGGGATACGCATTCAGTGCGACTAGCATTTCGCTGAAGTTCTTTGGCCGGTGTTGCAACGACACGATGTGCATCGAACAAAGCATGGGATCAACGCACTGATATGCTGTGGAAATGTTGGTGCAAACTCATTGGCGAGAACTTTGTTCCATCTCACGGGCAATGTGTAGAAAATCGGAGACCACTGGCATGACGTTGGCTAAACTTGAAGGGGAGACTGGCGGAACGTAGCTGGTGGAGTAGATGGGAACTAATAGTGCTACAGGCAGCACGTGAGGATCTGTCTAGCACCTGCCTGGTTACAGAATGCGAGTTGGTCATCTGACAGGTAGACTGCTACATGCGAGCTCAGTAATAGACTTTCCTTTTGCACACTGTTTCCAGTATAAGTGATTCATTGGCTGTGCTGCTGAGTTCCTTTGCAACTGTGGCCATATGGCTCGTTCACACCGAAGGCGGAGCGGCCAAGCGGGCTTTTCAAAGCGGCGAGACTGCGAGTGTACATACCTGTTCAGATCGCATGGCTCTCTTGGCTGCCTGCGCTGCTAAGGAGGCCAGGCATCTCATGCTTTTGTGCACACGTGACACTGCTTCTCCCAAAGATACACCAGCGCCACCGCCGCATGTCGTACTGACTGGCTGCGGCAAAGCGGAGAGCTTCAGTCGGCGGAAAAAAATCGGTCCCCGAGCGATCGGACTAGTTGCCTCGTTATCCACCCGCTCATCCGCCTGGTGAGGAGGTTTTCTCCTCTTTCCGCTTGCCCGCTTTGGCCACTCTGCCTTTGGTGTGAACGAGCCTTGAAATCAATGTGAGTAAGGCGATGACTGGGGCTACTTGGTTCACGTCGACTTCTTGGATGCGCTTTGTCCTGTTCACCTCTGTCTGTGTCTGCGTCTTCGTTGTCGTTATTCTTTAAAAACAGCGCATATCCAAGAAGGAGCCTTTAAAGGGACACTAAAGGCAGGTATTAAGTTGACATGGATTGTTGAAATTATGTTCCAGACACTTCTAAGTGCTTGTTTCATGCCAAAGAAATGTTTAATTTGAAAGGAAGTCACGTTTTCGTAGTCTGCATACCACTTGTGCAATTCACACTTCCTGTCTCTGAGAACGGCCTTCTGATGTGCATTTGCCATGCCCACTCTGTCTGGTAGCCGGCGCAGCGGAGCAAGGGACTTTAGCAGAGCGCAGCCCAGTGAAAACGGAACTTGCGTAGTTCTAAAGAGTAACACAGAGTTCTTTTTTGTATGAAAAGCGTCATTTTGTTCCGTCTTATAATGAAGCATTCTTTTTTGTGGTGGGTAGTTTAGCACTCATGAATAATTGTACTGAGGCCTAATAATGATAATAATAATAATCATCATCATCAGCCTGTCTACGCCCACTGCAGGGCAAAGGCCTCTCCCATGTTCCGCCAATCAACCCGGTCCTGTGCTTTCTGATGCCACGTTATACCTACAAACTTCTTAATCTCATCTACCCACCTAATTTTCTGTCTCCCCCTCACGCGTTTGCCATCTCTTGGAATCCAGTCAGTTACCCTTAATGACCACCGGTTATCCTGCCGACGTGCTACGTGCCCGGCCCATCTCCATTTCATCTTCTTGATTTCAACTATGATATCCTTAACCCCCGTTTGTTCCCTGACCCACTCTGCTCTCTTCCTGTCTCTTAAGGTTACCGGTACCGGTACTTAACGGTACTTACCTATGGAGCAGAAACCTGGAGACTTACAAAGAGGGTTCAACTTAAACTGAGGACGACGCAGCGAGCGATGGAAAGGAAAATGATAGGTGTAATGATAATAATATCTGGGGTTTAACGTCCCAAAACCACGATATGATTATTACGGATGCTGTTGTGGAGGGCTCACGAAAATTTCGCCCACCTGGGGTTCTTTAACATGCACCTAAATCCAAGTATACACGGGCCTCAAACATTTTGCCTACATTGAAAATGCAGCTGCCACGGCCGGGATTCGATCCCGCGACCTTCGGGTCAGCAGTCAAGCGCCATAACCACTAGATCACCATGGCAGGGCACTGAGGCCTTTCTAAGTCATTGGGCTTGTATTCCAGAACGTCCCACTGGTGGCGCAAATCGCGTAACACATTTACCTTCATTTCTCGTTTACTGAAGCACTGCTGTGTCTAATGTTGACGTCTTAGATGTTCTCAAGCATTGACCTTTTACTCTTGACATACAACATTATTTGCTTTTAGTGCCTCTTTAAGGAGGTGGTGATAACTCTAATGCTGCATCTCATGTCCACATTATCTATTGTCCAGATGTTTAAAACGTTTGTATGTGATGTCACTTGTTATGTGAGTGTTTTCTATACAGTTTGCATGAAATAAAGGTTGTTATAATCACTGGAGTGAGCGTCCTTTCCTACAGCTACTCTGACAACACACACAGCAAAGGCTGTAACACATCTGGCTGTTTACTGTGTAGTTCTTATGTTGATTGTTGTATGAGCCCTACACCCAGTTATATCAACTCGGTTGTCATTGTTGCTTTCTTCTGTGAGCACTTGTCATTTCGTTGCACCATCTCATTTCACTGTCCTTCTTCGTACAAGTTAAAAACATAGCCTTACGACATCCGACTCTCTAACTTGCTTGACATGTCCATCCTGGCAAGTACAGGAGCGGTAAGGCTGTGCCAATTGCGCCAAGGTGCTACATTTACAAATTTCTGTGCCGTGTTGTGCCAGAACTATAATATTCCCTGAAATTGCGCCATGCTGCTTGAAACCACAGAAGCCGACAACTGCTGACGTGTCAAGAATTTGCCCAGATGAGTGGATTGCCATGGCTACACACGATGCACCGCCTCCGCAAGACGGCGTTGTCTACTTCTTAATCAAAGGGACTCTACTTGATCTCGCCCTGTTGAGTTCATGCACAAGCGAGCACGTGAGGCTAATCGTGTGAAGCACCGGCAATATGTGCCATGTAGCTTGGACACCTCCTTAGGTGGACCACTCTCAGGCCGGATTCACTAGCCAAGCTCAGCATACACTCTTCCTGAAGGACAGTTTGCACAGTGAAGGAAAGAAGTGAAAATCTTAAGGGCTCGTTTTTCTTAGTTATACACAATATTAATGAGAACTGACAGGCTGACAAGGAAACTATAGGGGACGTTATTAGTAGTAAGTGTAATGTAAATGTGAAGAAAGAGAAGTGGACGAAAAGATAGCTTGCCGTGGGCAGGGACCGAACCTGTGACCTTCGAATAACGCGTCCGATGCTCTACCAACTGAGCTATCGTGGCGGCCATCCCCCCATCCGCTTTATGGGGCATATATGTGTATTTAAACGTGGGAATGTCAGTCAGCGCCGCCAGTAGCCATGACGGTGAGTGTGGAACACACTTTCTCTGCCTGTTGGCGTCACGTAGTACCTGAACTTATTACGAGCTGGCAGCTGACCAATAATCCCTCGCATACTACCTGAAAGCATCAAGTCTGCCAGAATGAGACCCTTGCTATGAATGAAGGAAAGAAGTGGAAATTTTAAGGTCTCGTTTTTCTTAGTTATACACAATATTAATGAGAACTAACAGACAATAATGCCAAGAAAAGTATAGGGGATGTTATTAGTATTAAATGTAATGTAAATGTGAAGAAAGAAAAGTGGACGAAAAGATAGCTTGCCGCGGGCAGGGACCGAACCTGCGACCTTTGAATAACGCGTCTGATGCTCTACTAACTGAGCTCCCACGTTTAAATACACATATATACCCCGTAAAATGGACGGGGGGATGGCCGCCGCAGTAGCTTAGATGCCTCATCAAACACGAAAACTGACTGTTGGCATCTAAAAATATAGGAATCGGGTAGTGTGTGTTGCTACCAGGTTGCTATATTCATACCTGCCAACTCTCCCATTTTGCCCGGGAGACTCCCATATTTTGAGCAATCCTCCCGATTGTACGGGCACCGCCATAAATCTCCCGAAGAACAGCGCTAGTGCCACTGTGAAAAGAAATATATAATTACTAAGGAAATCGGTTCCAAAGTTTTCTGATCCGGTGTGGAATGCTGAAGCCACTTTTGCCGCAGTATATGGTCTCATGCAAAAAAGCGCATTAAGGTCGTCAAGGGGCTACTTGCAGTCACGGGACATAGCAGATCTTGCCCCTCATTTATGCACGTGTGCATGTACTGCATGATTGTGAGTTCCAGTAGGACCACTGGCAGTCATTGGTTTATGACAACCCTAGCCCTGAGAAACAGCAAACTGATATGTACACTAGATCCCCCGCCCTAATTTCGAGGTTGGCAGGCATGTATATTTACTTGTACTGCTTCGTAAAATAAATCAGTTGTGGGAAGTTAACGCTGTGTCTGCGTCAAACCTCTGTGTCTTGTTCCTTTTGTGCACCATGGGTGTTAAGATGGAATACGAACATACCCAAGCTCTCATTCTTTCAATATTAGCAACTTTATCATTTGAGTAACTTTGACATGAAGCATTACTTGCCTTAGTTGTCATAAAATAATTTTTTGTTCTGCGCTATTCCATAACTGAAGGGGTTCTCTTTTTCTTTTTAACAGGAAAGTGTTCTATGCCGGGGTCCACCACGGCTCCACTGACGTATTTCCATCACGGATATGACCTTGTAAAATATAAAGACTAACAGATGGCCAAGAAAAAAGTAGAAGCAAAAGTTCCATCACCAGGAGTCGAACTTACGACCCCTCACTCCGCAGCGTGCGGTGCGAAACGATTCGGCCACAGACGGCGCATTCTTCGCTATGCTAATGGCGAGCTATTTATATACAACATTTGCCAGTGGCAGTACTCGGAGATCGGTGGCACATCAGCGCGTTTTTGTTATCACTAGCAAGATGGCGCAAAGGGCTCAAAGAACGCGCTTTAAAGGTCGTCTCCTCACGCGTTCCGATGAGCGCCGCCCCTACAGGGTGTGGTTACTCGTGCGCCCGCTTATCTCGTGATGGCGGTGGTTTGTACGTCTTGTGCTCTCACCACAAGCTCGCATTGAGAGCACGAAGGTCACTTCACTCACTTGAACGCTCACTTGTTTGAAAGGAAAGGAGCGTGCTGCTCACACAGAAATAAGTTACAACTGTGGCAGTTCGTGCTCATCATATGTATGTTTGTTCCGTGCGTCCTTTCCGCTGGCGCAGCGTGTTGCAAGTTTCGAGCTGCTTGCCTTTCTTCGCGTGACATTACAACTTGCAGCTATAGCACTCATTCCTTCGCCCTTGGGGCAAAAGAAAGCACACCAAACGCTCAACTACGTCTGTGATGACACGTTTCCCTTTGTGTTATACCAATTCCTACGACGGAGGGGTCAGCCATGTTTTCTTTTTCCAACTAGCTGTTCCAAAACACAGTTTTCCTTCTGCTCAATGCTGTCTTTTTTGCTCCATAATGTCGCATGGTGGTCATGACAGTGAAGGACACTACACTCAAACCTCGATATAACGAATTATCAGTTATAACGAAGTAAATGAAGAATAGTCTTGTGATAGATACAGTGTTATGAATAAACGCTTATAATGAATTTTCGGAAATACCAAAGTTATTTTCGTGGCATATGTGACTTTGTTATAATGAGGTTTGAGTGTAACTCAAGCAGGTAAAGATGAAACACTTTATTGTGCGAACTTGTGTCCAGAAAAAGAGATGACACTCGGTGCAATGATCAAAATCGTCGGTCAACGGTAATTTGATCGTCAGCAGAAGGCGTCGTCTTTTATACATGACGGATTGAAAATTCCAGCTTTTTTGCTGGGGCTCACTCTGGCTCGAGGATGAACTCTACTACTCATGTCGTGTGTGCAATCTTACCAGAATAGCTTTAAACAATTGAGAAGTTCCCAAACATTGCGGCACTCCTATGCCGAGCGGTGGCAAGTTTTTGTGGGTGAAACCTAATCACATTACAAAAAAGAAGTAAGCATGCATGGCAAAAATTTGTAGGGTCTCTTATGCATTTGCGTAAGACGACTCAAAGGCGAAAGCCATCTTATTCTTCTCAGTGGATTGGATTGGCCCTCCGAAAGCATCCTGCACCCAACGTGGTTTTGCACTGCCTCCAGGATTGGAGGCATTGCAAGCCTTCTGCACCTCACCTAGTTTTGCAGTGCCTCTGTGATCGGTCCACCTTGGACCAAGCGTCAATGTCGTGATTACATCATCATGTGACGTCATGATGATGTCGCAGATTTTGGCGATCTGTGACATCATGATGACATCATATGGTGCTGTCATCATGTGATGAGGATTTTTTCCATCACTCGTGCGGACGCCAACAGTCAGTTTTCGTGTTTGATGAGGCATCTAAGGCTTTCGCCTTGATAAAGTGCTCCAAAAGCTGTCTAAGCTGTGCCATCCTTGCAAGTACCATGCATGCTGCCAGTGAATAGTATCGGAAGCCTTTCAATTGACAGTGGTGAACACAAAGTAAAGATGACGCAATGTAAATTGTTGACAAGTAAGCATGACAACTTGCTTTGCAGGTGTTTCTCAAAACAGTGAAGGAGCGTGAAAAATACAGGGCCTGGAAGATGACCCACGTGGACCCACGCAATGCTTCCAGAACGCCCTCAGCCAATAAGGAGCCCATGTATCGGCTGCGCTATGACAACCCTGTCAACGCCTGTGAGTTGTTTCTGCATGCAGCACTTGTTGTGTCTCACTCGTCTCTTCTCTGGCAGCTCCATCACGGGACATTGACCGACCTCGGCCATGGGAGGAGGATGAGTTCGACCGTGGATCCAGCTACCGGTCATCCATGGGGCGCTCCGTTGGCACCACTCCTACGACGTACAATGGTGAGCTGTGGGCTACTCTCTTTTCAGGTTGTTGACAACATAGGTATAGGGTCTTTGTGCTAAGCAGTTTTAAGCACCGGCATGGCTCTGTGGTAGAATAGTCGACTGCCACACAGAGGGCCTGGCTTCAAATCCTGCTCGAAGCTGAGTTTTGCTCGTTCTGCACGACAGCTGCAACAGACACCGGCGGCGACGTACAGCTGCGCCACCAAAATCAGTTGTCGTGAGCTCGTAACAGCTGTCACTGTAATAATGTTTGTACTAGGAGTGGCTGACATTTTGGTATTGCTCTGAATGTGCTGCACTCAAAAGTAATTGAGCATACTTGATCCATAAAAAGCTTTTCTTTGCGCCTGAAACCCCCAGACCACTGACATCATATACACAAACAAATGTTAACACTTTGTATCCCAGTATCCACATTTGTGGACAAAACATATTCGCAAAGTGTGATTACGCAAGCCAACTCCTTGCCTTAAAAATCTCTCTGAAATGTTGACATTACTTGAGCGTTTCATAAAAGCATCTCCATGTGACAACTGCTGTGAATGCAAGCCAACTCCTTGCCTTAAAAATCTGTTTGAAATGTTGACATTACTTGAGCGTTTCATAAAAGCATCTCCATGTGACAACTGCTGTGAATGCAAGCCAACTCCTGGCCTTAAAAATCTGTTTGAAATGTTGACATTACTTGAGCGTTTCATAAAAGCATCTCCATGTGACAACTGCTGTGAATGCGAGCCAACTCCTTGCCTTGAAAATCTTTGAAATGTTGACATTACTTGAGCATTTCATAAAAGCATCTCCATGTGACAACTGCTGTGAATGGCGGTAAATGCACACAGAACAATGGGGCTTTCCTCTAGGCCTACATCTTTTTTTCATCACCTTGAAATATTTGGCTTTATTCGAGAAGAAGAAGAGTTTATCTTGTTTTTATGTAACTTTTATTGCACTGCGAGTGATCAAATATTTTTGAGCTGAAATGTCACTGAAAAACGAAGGCAGTGGTGATTGCCGTGCCAATTGTGCCAAACTGCGCTAATAGGTGAAAGCCGTTACATCCTGCTACATTTTGGCAAAAATTCTGTAATTTTCACTGAGCACGCACCAATACGTAATTTTCCTGGTCTTTCAGAGAGAAAAAAAGTGACAGGCAGTGAAAATATATACCTACGTTATCGTTGCAATTTTTAGTGCTCATTGGAGCAGACAGGCAAGAATTGTGTACACTCAGACCTCGATATAAGGAACGTGGATATAACGAATTATTCGTTATAATGAAGTAAATGAAAAATGGGCCTATCATAGATACCGTGTTGTGGATGCATGTTTATAATGAATTTTCGGATATAACAAAGATATTTTCGTATCATATGTGACTTTGTTATAATGAGATTATAGTGTAGTTGGAAAAAATCTCTCAAGGCCAATAACTTCGCACTCAGCAGAGAATATTATTCAATTGAGTAATTTGCACGGAGCATACTCCAAGACGTAATTTTCCTGGTCTTTCAGAGAGAAAAAAAATGACATGCGGTCAAAATACATACCTACGTTATCGTTGTAATTTTTAGTGGTCATTGGAGCAGACGGGCAAGAATTGTGTAGTTGGAAAAAATCTCTCAAGGCCAATAACTACGCACTCAGCAGAGAATATTATTAGATTGAGTAATTTGCACGGAGCATACTCCAAGACGTAATTTTCCTGGTCTTTCGGAGAGAAAAAATATATTACAGGCGGTCAAAATACATACCTATGTTATCGTTGTAATTTTTAGTGGTCATTGGAGCAGACGGGCAAGAATTGTGTAGTTGTAAAAAATCTCTCAAGGCCAATAACTACTCACTCAGCGGAAAATATTATTAGATTAAGTAATTTGCACGGAGCATACACCAAGACTCCTGGTCTTTCGGAGAGAAAAGGGGGGTGAGACAACTGTGCATATTGCGCATTTTTGATACAATTCCGTTTTGCTGCGCCTAGCTGCTCCAAAAGCATGCAAATCGCAAAAATTGCACTGAACTGCTCCAAAACGGCCTCGAAAGCCAGAATTTTGATGCCCACGTCAGCTTCGTTGGGAAAAAAGACTGAGTTGATAACATCATTATCTAAGTTGCGCCTATAGCAGCGCCTGGGATACCAAGAAAATGAGACACTCGCGAAACGCGTTCTCGCGCCCTACCGTGTTTCTATGCACCTTTCTAATGAGGGCTCCCATGATGCCGCCCTAACCTATGCGTGTGTCCCCAAAAATGTTCTGCCGTGCCCCGAGCGTGCTGCTGCTTCTCGCTAGTCTGTGTCTTGTGGCGCTGTCAAGTTGCATGCGTAGCGGGAATGGCTCTCAGGTTCTTCTCTGTGCGTTCCTCTGGTCGCAATAGTTTTCCCGTCGACGCTGCTGCGTGTGGTCACCTACGCGCACGTTTGCTGTGGGAGTGTTTGTACCGTTACAACCCATACCGTGCATGGGAGAGGCATCACCCTTGTTGCATCAACGCGGCGACAACTAGCTTCCTGCATGCGGCGCATCTCCGCGATGCTGTGGCGGTTTTTCACGCCGATGCCAGCAGCGGACTGATGCGAAGTGCCTTTGTGTCATTCCCCAATAAAAACGTGCAGTACGCTTACATGCTATGCTCACAGTACCGTACGCGATAGTCAGTGAGAGATATCTTTAATCATAGTCAATGCGGCGAGGTATCTGGGCGCTCTCGGAGGCGGTCGCGCACGAGGGCCAGTGAATGGCGGTAGCGCGCCTTTGTTCTTGCCTGTTCAAAGCGTGCAGTAGGTTTGACGCTACGCCAAACACGCGGCCGAGCTGAAGGCGCTTATTGTGATGTTCTCCTTACAAACACTGATCTACAGGAAGCTCTGGAGAAGCTTGAAAAGCTAATTAAGCAGATCTACAAAAAAATCACTTTCACTGCAACTGAAGCAATGAATGCGATAGCATGAAATTGTAATATTATACGAAGTAAGGCTGGCAGCTAAACTCACACTTATGGATCTGATCTCACGTAACTGCACGGCTGCTCAGAGGAGAGAAGCGTTGATATCACAGCACTTAGAAGGGTATACGAGCCGTCTGTGATGCCAGCCGAGATAGCGCACACGCTAGCGATCGCGATCGCGCCTTTAAAGTCAGTCCACAGTTGCTGCTCGAGCGCCCCCCCCCCCCTCTCTCATATTCCTTCGTGCTCCTTCAAGACGGGCGGTGCGTTTCCTGTCTGCATGAGTAGCAATCAACAGCAGGCCTGGCATGCAGTGTTATGTTATTGCATGCGCCCTCGGTGCAACGGGGATTGGTCGGCTCTTCTCATCTCTGCCTCAGCCGCGTTCATCGCCCTCACTCGCGAGCTTTCACCCAAAATAAACATATGATGCGCAGGGGATGTTATCCATTTGGACTTTATACGGAACATGACTGCGATGCCGACGGCAAAAACGTGTTCAGAATGTTCATATAATTGCTAATGCAATAAAAGCCAAAGCAGTAATCTGCTAAACTATATCACTGATCTTAAAAAGGCGTACTGCTATATAACCGCAATTCTTGTGCAATCACATTCTTTTTGTTGTTGTTTTTTTTTTCAATTTTTTATGAAGTGAACCTAGTTTGCAGAACCTTTTTTTGATTATTTCATGCGTTTCTTGCTCTGGCTAGATAGGTCGCATAGTATTTAAAGAGGTAGTATAGTTCATACCTGGGGATACTTTCTCCAAAGGCTGGTTCATTGTTACGTCTATCCTAGGCCAATTCACATATGTACTTGCCCCCCCCCAGTTGCTACAAATCTGTTTTTCAAGCTCCTGAGATGATATAAAAAATTCCGCTAACTGCTCCAAATCAGGGTTCTTCTGCTACAAAACCAAAATATTGCTGCTCCGAAAACTAAATCAATTTCAGCCGTCTCACCCCTGGAAAAAAAAAATGACAGGCGGTCAAAAAACATACCTACATTATCGTTGTAATTTTTAGTAGTCATTGGAGCAGACGGGCAAGAATTGTGTAGTTGAAAAAAAATCTCTCAAAGCCAATAACTATGCACTTAGCAGGGAATATTATTCGATTGACTAATTTGCACTGAGCATGCACCAAGACGTAATTTTCCTAGTCTTTCGGAGAGAAGAAAAAAATGACAGGCGTTCAAAATGCATACCTAGTTATCATAATTTTTAGTCATTGGAGCAGATGGGCAAGAATTGTCATTGAAAAAAATCTCTCAAGGTCAATAGCTACGCACTAAGCAGAGAATATTATTAGATTGAGTAATTTGTAGGGGTGTGCGAATATTCGAAATTTCGAATATTTTTCAAATAGTGTTTGCTATTCGATTTGATTCGCACCGGAATTTTACTGTTCGAACTATTCGAACTTCCCAAAAAAATACATTCAACGTCCGATTGAAAGTGACCCCTTCAGATTTTCAACATGCTTCACCTCATTACACTCTCATATTGCGGCAAAGCTGCCTTTCAAGCCCCCATTACGGTCGAACTTGGCCAAGAGACAGTCAACGTCCAGTTGTAAGTAGTCCCTAGATTTTTCAATATGCGTCACCTCATCACACCCCCGTATTGCGACAAAGCTGCCTTTCAAGCTCTGCTACGGTCGCAAATATATTAACTCTAGAAAATGCTGGTTCCAACATGGAGATGAAAGATGTGGCAGAGTTGGGGGCTCTATTAATGCTGTTTTGGACCTGAAATTTGGGCAGGAAGTCCGAAAAATCGGACGCCGAAGCTTTTTAGCATCCAAAATTTCAGATGTTCTTATATGTCAATGTGTACGAGGCAGATTTGGAACTCCGGACTTGAAGGGAGCGCACCCTTGACCGCCACACCAGTTGGGCTTCCACAGAAGTTGAAAGAGGAGGAGAGGCTGAGGAAATGGCACCTTTGCCCATCACGTGTAAAGTGTTGTCGGCAACAGTTTGGTTGCACCAAATCATGTACATAAATACAATTCGGCCTCTACATTGCCTCATTCTTGATAAGACAACTATGAAACACCAACCTACCAGCATTTTCAACCTAGCAAGAAGAAACACTTTCATGTTGCTATCTCATAAGAATATGCTTAGGAATCCTCTCCAACTTTTTTGCTGCAATTTCGCTTCGAAGTATTCGAGAAATATTCTAGAAATATTCGATTCGATTCGCACTCACACTTCAATATTCGAATTCGCTTCGCACCCAAAATTTTGCTATTCGCACAGCTCTAGTAATTTGCACTGAGCATGCACCAAGACGTAATTTTCTTGGTCTTTCGGAGGGAAAAGAAATGACAGGCGTTCAAAATACATACCTACGTTATCGTTGTAATTTTTAGTGGTCATTGGAGCAGACGGGCAAGCAGTGTGAAGTTGAAAAAATCTCTCAAGGCCAATAACTACGCAGGAAAGCTATGCAGGAAGTAACTTCGCAGGAAAGCAACGGGCAGTGAGTTAATTTCACCTTTTGGGATATAAATGTGCTACATGTATGTTTGCATATATTTACTTTATTAAAAGGGTAATGACATAAAATTTCGCTGCCGAGATAGCCTGCAGGATCGATTCCCGTGAACGTGCGTATATCATCTGCGAAATATCAACAGCTAATATAGCTTGGAAGGTACTTTAAATGAATTTTGAAGTTTGCGTGAGCGATCGACACTCTCGTGCTACTGACACCCTCAAGGGTGACCCTCGGTGACCCCCCTACTTCCCTCATGTGACCACGCTGCAACAAGTTATGGTGACGTCATAGCCGCCATTTCTTTTGCCGCATTCGCTTCAGCAGCCTACTTCTCGGTGGCTGCTCGTTTACCACGCGGAAGTGCGTCACAGTTCTGTGTGCTGACGTGATCGAGCTCTGCACTCGCTAGGTGGTGATATCTTTGTGGAACAGCGCTCACGAGACGACGACGAAGAAAGAAGGCACAGGACAGGCGCTGACTCGCAACTAAAGTTTATTAGGAAAGACACGCATAGGTGATGTGCAACAACAAAACAACAAAAAAACACCAAAAGCGAATAAGGCCCAAACAAGTCTCAAGCAAGTAAAAGCAAAAAAAAAAACAGGTATCATAGTCTGCAGGTGCTGCAAAGGTACGAAAATACTGCGTCACTCAGCGAAATCGATGGCATGCTAACACACATATCTCCTTTTCTTCTAATGTGGAACGCCTCGATCACTTCCCTTGCTACCTGTTCTTTATGATGCGATAAAATCATTGTGTCACAGAAGAAGGGTGCGCAGCCGCATTCGTGGCAATGAGCGGCGAGAGAAAATGGCTTTGATTCTGTCAATGATCGTTCGTGTTCACGAAGACGAACGTTAACGCATCTTCCGCTTTGGCCAATGTAAGTTTTTCCGCATGATAACGGTATTTGGTACACTATGGCCTCCTTGCAGTCTGTATAGTGGTAGGTGTGGTTAATTGCACAGTTGCCAGGAACACTTTCCCTGTCGTTCCTCTGCCTGTCAATGCTTTGCTGTACCTTTGCGCAAATGGACACCAGCTTATGAGGAGATGAGAAAACTACGTCAACGCCATATCTTTTGGCCACGTTTTTCAAACTGTGTGCCACTCGGTGAGTGTACGGTATCACCGTGTACTTTCTTGCTCTGGCGGTCCGCTCATCATTCCCCGGCTGCGTTCCATTTGTTTTTAGGTGTTTGCGCATCTTCTCGCACGCTTGCGCAATTACGTGTTCCGGAAAACCCGCTTGCCTAAGTCTAACTACCTGTTCATCAAAGCTTAGTTGCAATCTATGCTGGCAGGACTTCTGCAATGCAGCACGAACACAAGAAAAGGCTAAACCGTGCTTTATTATTTTTGAATGATTTGAAGTGAAGTTAAGAAGTGGCTTCAGTGAGCGAGGATGGTAGCGCCAACAAACATGAGTGGGTAAAAATTCTAACTGCAGGTCTAGGAACTGGAGGGCTCCGTCCTTCATCATCTCAACCGTGAAGTTCAAGCCACTGCCGTTCTCGCGGAACACCTTCAAGATATTGACTGAATATCGACAATAATCACCAGCTTCGAACAGCACTAAATAATCATCGACATAGCGGAAAATATGTTGTGCCATTCCATCTAAACTTTGTGCCAGCTTCCTGTCCACAAAGCTCAGAAATATTTCACACAGAATGGGCGCCACTCTAGAACCAATACAAATTCCTTTCTTTTGGATGTAGAGACTTCACGGTTGAGATGATGAAGGACGGAGCCCTCCAGTTCCTAGACCTGCAGTTAGAATTTTTACCCACTCATGTTTGTTGGCGCTACCATCCTCGCTCACTGAAGCCACTTCTTAACTTCACTTCAAATCATTCAAAAATAATAAAGCACGGTTTAGCCTTTTCTTGTGTTCGTGCTGCATTGCAGAAGTCCTGCCAGCATAGATTGCAACTAAGCTTTGATGAACAGGTAGTTAGACTTAGGCAAGCGGGTTTTCCGGAACACGTAATTGCGCAAGCGTGCGAGAAGATGCGCAAACACCTAAAAACAAATGGAACGCAGCCTGGGAATGATGAGCGGACCGCCAGAGCAAGAAAGTACACGGTGATACCGTACACTCACCGAGTGGCACACGGTTTGAAAAACGTGGCCAAAAGATATGGCGTTGACGTAGTTTTCTCATCTCCTCATAAGCTGGTGTCCATTTGCGCAAAGGTACAGCAAAGCATTGACAGGCAGAGGAACGACAGGGAAAGTGTTCCTGGCAACTGTGCAATTAACCACACCTACCACTATACAGACTGCAAGGAGGCCATAGTGTACCAAATACCGTTATCATGCGGAAAAACTTACATTGGCCAAAGCGGAAGTTGCGTTAACGTTCGTCTTCGTGAACACGAACGATCATTGACAGAAACAAAGCCATTTTCTCTCGCCGCTCATTGCCACGAATGCGGCTGCGCACCTTTCTTCTGTGACACAATGATTTTATCGCATCATAAAGAACAGGTAGCAAGGGAAGTGATCGAGGCGTTCCACATTAGAAGAAAAGGAGATATGTGTGTTAGCATGCCATCGATTTCGCTGAGTGACTCAGAATTTTCATACCTTTGCAGCACCTGCAGAGTATGATACCTGCTTTGTTTGCTTTTACTTGCCTGAGACTTGTTTGGGTCTTTTTCGCTTTTGGTGTTTTTTAGTTGTTGTTTTGTTGTTGCACATCACCTATATATATGCGTGTCTTTCCTAATAAACTTTAGTTGCGAGTCAGCGCCTGTCCTGTGCCTTCTTTCTTCGTCGTCGTCTCGTGAGCGCTGTTCCACAAAGATGAACGCATACCAACTCGCTCAAGCTTCCATTCTTATGTAGGTGGTGATAGTTGCACCCGGGGGGTTGTCGTTTTTGAAACCGAAACGGACACTGGTCGGTAATGAGGAGCCTGTATTTAATTATCTGTGGCGTGCCGCGGCAAGCGATGCACCGTGTTATGACTAACAGGCCCCCAGCAACACATTGCAATAAAAAAACGCGGGGCCAAAATTTTTTTGTCAGTACCCCTTTAACTCTTTCGTTAAAATGCGCTTGGCTGACGAACTTGAGAGAAATGCATGCTGCTCAGGGTTGTGCTCCAGTAACATCAAAGTTCTGTAATCAAAAGAACTTTTGCAACTCAAATATTAAGTTATGGTGTCAGCTTCGCAATCTGACAATGTTGAGCGGTAATAATTTCCTGAAATTTATGCCAGCTATTCACTGGAGAGCTGTTGTTTGGAGTCGAGGAAAATTTATTCTATCAAAAATTATTTCCAAAGGTCCGCCGCATGTATTACGTGTGGACATGGCCTTTTCAGCCAGTTTCCAGCAGCTTCGGTTTCGCTTCTATTGTGATATCAGACGCAAGGCCGCATCTCATGTCACTAGTCGCTCCTGTGGTGGCGGGGTCACGTACGCATGGGTGCGCACCTGCGCCGCGATAAATGCGTGCCGCTTGAAATTATCGAGCAACCACACCTGAATTTAGTGACGACGAGCTTTGAGTCCAAAGGCGATAGCAGCTCAGCTTCAAGCTCTGATGGTGATGATATTTTGAGTCAGCCTCGGACATCCGCAGCCGTTCAGGGGTTGGTTTCGTTTACGGCCTCCAGTGGTCTCCTCCGCCGCGCTGACCTTTCTGCACAATCTTAGAGCTACTTTGGTTACGTGCGAGGTCCGCACGTCGCTGGGGCGCGATGTGCAGGCGCCGGCTGCAAAGCTTCTCCTCACGACACGAAAGCCGCCGGAGCAGATCTCGGCCCCGCACTACAGAGCAGCGCGAGAAGTTTTAGGACTGCTTGTGATTTCGTTCTTTTTTTTTTTTTTTTCAATACTATCTGCAAAAATATGAATAAATATGCTTAGATGCATATTTTGGAACGCCAACCTATGCAGAGAGAGGTGGCTCATGGAAAGGGGTGACGCCAGATGAAGCGGTGAAGTTCATTGCACATCTGATTTATATAGGTGTTGTTTGTATAACTGGCATCCATCCGGCTATTCTCGTAAAAAAACAAAAAGAAATTATGTGAAAAGTGCACAAGTGCACCTGTGTCTCACGAAAACCAGGAAATGCTTCACCGCATTGCACAAGTAGTGAAGCAATACCTCGGTTCAAATTTTTTTGTATATTTTAATACAAACATTGTGTATTATTTTTTATACTATTGCTGGGTCCTTTACCTTCAAAATGTATATTCTGAAGTTTCTTTATTCTGAGTGTTTTTGAATATATAGTGTTCTTTATTGCTCTGTTTATCTGCTGGCAATAAAAAGTTACACACTTTCAAATTTTTATGCATTCCAGAAGACTTTTGTTGCTTTATAACTTATATTTTTTGGGAAGACCATTTCATTATGCATAATTTGGCATGCTGCAATGCATGCTGGAGTACTTTTCGAACTGGCCAAAACTTTCTTCCCGAGACATATGAAAAATAACCATTTTCTCACGGTAACGAAAGAGTTAAGCATAGTAAAACTACTTCCGCTTAGCGACTTAAAAAGTTATGTTCTCAAATGTGTGACAGGCAGCTGCTCCAAAGTGAGGCTTTAGTTTCTCCAGAAGCTGCGCCAAAATGGTTTCGGTCGATCACATCACTGCAAAGGGTAAAATTCTATATGCTCATCTTGTTCTACGTTGTACTATTTGCAGAAGTGTATTTAGAATTCGACTGAGCGGCTTGTTTTCTCTCGCTATCTTTAGCAGCAGCTGTGCACCAAATGACACCACACACAGAGCTCCGCTTGAACCATTAAGATGCTTAGCTGATATCTGCCACGCGCCCACAAATTCCCCGTCAGGCTAAAGACGCTTTCTACAAACGTATTGCTGCAGAGAATAGAGTAAACATGCTCCATTATGTTTTGCAAAGGGCGGCACTGAACCTCTTCAAGAATTTGAGCCAAATCAAGCTTGAGCTCTTGTCCTATCTCACACGTCCAGGTAGTGCATTCCTCAAAATAGGAAGCTCTGTGTACAGTTCATCACCTGACAAAGACATGGGTCCCCCACATTCACTTACACTGGGTGCCCCTTTGCACAGATTCACTTCGGCAAGCCGTTTAACTCTTTCCTGACTATGCTGCTGCAGATCGGTCACCGGTGAATGATGTTGTTGAAAGCATAGTTCAAAAAAGCTGCCGCACTCCTCAACTTGTAGCACCATCTCGGCAATAGTACGCAAACTGCAGTGGCTGTTTCTTCACGGTTCACATTTCCATCGCATGGCGAGGACTTTTAACGAGTGCGCAAGCTCAAAGGTTGAAGCACATTTGAGTGGCACGATTCTGTAGTCATCCAAAACCACGTATACTTGAAAGAAAGCAGAGTAATATAGTTCCATATGATCTCTACATTGCTTAGTCTCTTGGACTCTTCAAGCAGTGATAACTCGGACGTCAAGCTTAGACTTTCATCTGGATGAGTTAGTTACTTATTCGTGTGTATTAATTTTTGTTGTGTATTATTGCAATAGCAATTATATCGGAACTCTCGGCGGATTTTTGCCGTCGCCATCGCCTTCATATCCCGGATATGTATATGTATGTATATATATAAAAAGGCACAAAGAAAAATAAAGCAGAAGAAAAAAATTTAGAAGCACCCGACCGGGGATTCCAACCAGCGACCCCTCGCTCCCCAACGCGCTGCGTTAGACAACTCAACCACGCGCCATGCATGCGGTGTTGAAATAGTGGCGAGCTATTTATATACACCATTTAGTGCTGGTGGTACGCAGATCTCGGCGGAGCTTGAACGTGTTTTCTATCTCGCAACGCTCCTACATTTTCTTTCAGTTTGAAAACTGCCCTTGAGGCGCACACAGCAAAGTGGCCCTGTTCTGTACCCAGTTGTGATGTAGAATGAAAAAAAAAAAAAAAAGAACACCGGGCACACCTTGCGTAAGGCGCCCCCATGTGGCAAGAGACGCAGAGGGGTCACTCCACATGCTGCAGTTTAAAAGAAAAAGAAATATCTAAGAGCGTCTCCATTGTCGACTTTTGCAGTGTGTTGCTCAAGCAAAAAGACATAACAACTGTGACAGTTGTTAGTCCATGCTTGTCCTGTGTATACCTGTGTATTCTTTTCGGGCGCCACTCTTTGTGCTTCAGCGGCGCGCTGCAAGTATCGAGCTGCTTGTTGTTCTTCATGCGATATTCCAATTGCTTCGCCCTTGCGGCAAAACTGTGACTTTTTTTAGTAAATACTGCTTATTTTCCTAAGTCTACCTTTTAAATGTGGATGTCATTTAGGTAAATGAAGTAATGCTGTCAACTATTATTTTTCTTCAAAAAAGAAATATTTAAGCAGGACCAACCACTTCAATACACATCCCCTGTATACAGTGATTCCACTCCAGCGCCAACTGCGCCAAAGTGCGCCAAATTGAATTTACTGTGCCTACCTGATAAAATCACTGTAAATTGCGCCAAACTGCGCCAGAGTCTCGGGTTTGGCGGTGTCAGTCGCCGGCAATCGCACCATCGGCACGTCAAAACATGTGCAGCTTGATCATGGAGCCGCGAAAGTCACAACCACGGACCAAGAATTATTCCGCTGAATAAACAGCTCTCGCTTGTGCGTCATCACCGATCCTAACGCCATGATCGGTGCCGACGCAGCTTCTGTTGTGCAAGTTGGCTCGACGGCAAAATGGATCCTCCGTAGAGGCTCATGACGCCTAGGCCATTCGGTAGCGAGAAAGTGTTTTGGCGATTGATCGGCGCACGCCGTCTGTTCCAGAAACGCTTCTGATAGCTTGTTCCAGAAGTCGCACGGCACGTAATTAAAGCAATGCTCAGCTGCTTGGACTTGAAATGGAAATGAGGGCAGCAGTGATGCCAAAAGGCCGTCAAGACAGTCCATATAATTGCGCAATAAAAAGAAAAGAATTATGGCACCTTCGCACTAGTGGAGCTGTTTCTTCTCTCTCGTACTGTTGTATCTTCTTCTGCGTCTTTCTCTCTCTTTCGCACTCTTCCCCTTTTCTCTCCTCTTTCCATCTCATTCTCTGTCTGCTTCTCTATTTCAGTCTTGCTCTCTGTTTTTTTCAATCTCTTTTCATGTCTGGTTTTTTTCTATCTCTTTCAATGTCTTTTTCGGACTTTTTATCTTTATTCCCTTCATTTCTCTCTCTTTCACTTGTTTCACATGTGCCACTTCGCCGAGTAGAGTTTTCGTTTAACACTCGCTCCTGCTGTACTTGGTAGTGGGGCTTGCCCAATTCCTGTGGTGCATACCCACCTGAGGAGTTTGGCATTACAGAGCTCGAGTTCCGAGAGCTTAGATAGCCTCACTGTTGAAAAATGAGGAGCCCTTCCAGCCTATAAGGTGGACCACCAGCGAAGCTGTGTAGTGCATTGCCCAGATCTGACGTGGCGGAGGCCAGTTAGCTATGTGAGGCCAGGTTGTTCACGTTCAGTGCACATTATTTTTTGTGCTGCTGTCTAGAGGGCACTGGGGAATGTCCTAGCAGTATACAACTTCGCTGTAAAAGGAAAAAGAAGTTTGCGATATCATGTAGTCCCCCGGTGAATGCACTTTCGGACACTTTCGCGAATGCTCGGCTTGAAGCGGATCTCTGTCTTCCAGGCAACACGGCGCATGCACAAGCGATACTCTGGAAGCACTGCGAGAATGCTCTTGCTACAGCACAGAGAGACCTCAGAGAGAGTGAAAGGAGAGTCGGTAGAATGCTTTCTGAGCGCAGCTAAGTGATGTCATGTTGCACCCAGCAATACAATCGGTCGAGGAGAAAAAGAACCTGGCTTTCGCCTTTGAGTCGTCTTAAGGGGGTGGCAGTGTGAATCTTTAGCATTGATGCACTGTTGTATGTCGCGGTGTATGTCTACCACTTCTGCTAATAAGCACGTATATGTATTTATAGTGTTATTTCTTAAAGTACAGTTTTCAATATCCAGTATTTTGTTTATCACTGAAGAGATTATTCGAGAACACTCAAGTGCAGGACGCCCTTATTTTTGCATTATCGAGTGAAATATGGAGTGCTCCTGAGATGATTTTCTCCATGAGATTTGCAATGAATCAAAGTATTTCTAGCTCTTGATAAGATCCCTAATACTTATTCAGATAGTTGAATGTAAATGCAACTTGCTTCCCAGTGTACTCCAGGATGTTAAATTAGCTGCTCCAGAGTGCTCCAAGATGCAAAATTAGCTGCTCCAAAGTGCTCCAAGATAAAACTTCATGCTGCTCAGAAGTGCTCCAAAATGAAAATTTTGCTGCTCCAAAAATTGCTCCAAATCAGAAGTCCTCAGTAGCATCACTGCATATAACATCCCCTATATGCATCCCCTATACCTTCCGTGTCATTATTGTCTGTTAGTTTTCATTAATATTATGTCTGACAAATAAAAACGAGCCCTTAAAAGTCATCGTCCTTCCTTCATTCATAGCAAGGGTCTCGTTCTGGCAGACTTCATGCCTTTAGGTAGTATGCGAGGGATTATTGGTCAGCTGCCAGCTCGTAAAAAGATCACGTGCTGCGTGGCGCCAACGGGCAGAAAAAGTGTTCCAATGGCTGCGATCGGCGCTGACTAACACTCCTAGGTTTAAATGACATATACCCCATAAAGTGGATGGGAAGATAACCACCACCGTAGCTCAGTGGTACAGCATCGGACGCGTTATTTGAAGGTCGCAGGTTTGGCCCCTGCCGGCGGCAAGTTATCTTTTCGTCCACTTTACTTTCTTCACATTTATATTCCAGTTATTACAAATAGCATCCCCTATACTTTCCTTGGCATTATTGTCTATTAGTTCCCATTAATATTGTGTCTAACAAAGAAAAACGAGCCCTTATGAGTCATCTCCTTTCCTTCATTCAATACACCATGTGTCACGTAGCATTTCTTAACTCTAGGAGTATTTGGTCAATGGTTATATTTCTTTAAATAAAAATAGCCAAGTAGTCTTGCAACAGTTTTATATACAGTCGAGTCCACTTACACCGATACCGTTTATAACAATATATGTGATATAACGATAGACAACGACAGCACCGTCTACTTTAGTATACTTTCTATAGTAAAATATGGCCTATTATGGCTCTATACGGCTCTATGGCTTATTACAATGCTCCAGTGCCGCGATATCGGATATAGCAATTGAATTCAGCTACAACGCGCGCCGAAAATGGCTCTCCATGCCCACTGTGCAAACGGCATTCGCCGCAATGCACCTCGCACCCTGTCCACCCCATCAGAAAACGAGTTGACTGCACCGCTTGCAAGGAAGCAAGCAGAGGAGCTTTCCTTCCGAAGCCCCCTCACAGAGCTGCAGCTTTGACCTCGTTTGCATGTCTTTCTCCACAACTGCCTCCGTTTTACATTTTGCCGCGGATGGGACATTGGGACTCCATAGCTGATCTGCCTGCAGCGCATTCTTTACAAGGTTGCACGCCATCGCAGAAGAAAGCACAAGGAAATGGCACTGCAAGTGAAGGAGATCCTTTTAAAGAATCACAGTGACGGCCAGAAAGTGTCCGCCCTTGTGGTCAAGTACGGACTGTCACAATCGACCATCTCGACAATTATCCACTCCGCTACCAAGCTGACTGAGATTGGGTTCAGTGGCATGGACAGTGGGAACCTGGCTGTGAAGGCGGCCAGAATTGTCTTTCACGAATTATCAGAATTGTTTTTTTTTTTCTCTGCTTGCTCATGACAATTATCGGTTATAATGATGGGTTTCCTTGGCACTTGGATATCGTTATAAGTGCACTGCACTCTATGGGCATTCTGTTGAAAACTTTTTTACCGTAGATGTTACTTCTTGTTCATAAGCTTTCTTAGAAATTTTTTATATTTTATTGTTTACAGATTTTTTTAGCAGACAAATCTTTTGTGTATCATATTAAAATGAGTAGCATTTGAAGGTACATTTCCTTACCTTCACTTTGATATACTATGTGGCACTGTAAAGCCAGTAGTTGTTGCAGAAAAATTTTCTTACTCAAACATACACAAAGCGCCAATTTTCCCATGGTAACAAAAGAGTTTAAGTGGGAGTTCTCAAAGTGAAGCCACTTCTCAAGTTATGCAAGGGCACTGTCATAGACACTCACAAAGTCTAACATTGCAGTTGTCCGCCAGGAAGGATTTAAAGTCCCTAATTAGCCTTGACACCAAAGAAGATATCATCCTTCCAATTAATCAGCTGCCTTCTGAGCTTAGTCATTAGAGAGTAAAGTTCTGTTAGTTCAAGGTGACTCTTCGAGGGCGAGGGTTGCAGAATGAAGCATTGCAAGGAACAAGGGCAGGTAGCGCTCTGGAAGGATGACACTCTCCGAAAGTCCATCGGCTTCCTCGCCCTAACTTAGAAAGTATGACTTGATGGATGTCCACTTCTTAATAAGTCCTTCTAAACTTGTAAACAAGCTTAACCAGCCGACCAAAATATGAATTTGCTATATTCCTCATTACAGAAGTCAACATTTTCAGTCCACTTTTTGCTTTGCGCTGTGGTGCCACCCAAGCGGGCACTGCGAGAAAGAGGATGTACAGCATCAGGTGTGCTCTGTATGAAGGGAGCTAGAATTATTTTTTTTTTCTTCTATCATTTTAGTAATTTTCATTTCTTGTTTTACGGTTTTTTGTTGTCTCGTTTTTCGATGCCGACAAACAATCTGGCATGACTGACAGCCATGACTCATTGCATACAGCGTGGTTTTTTGTGCCAATCGACAAACCCACTTGCCTTGCCATGGGCTATTGAGGGAGTACAGTGTACTGAAACGAGATTGCCACAATGCCTTAGCTTGAACTTATATTGATACTCATGCTCAGCTTGTGACCAAACATGTTTCGAAAGTAGAAAGGCACTTTGTTAATCACTCGTCAGCCACCCGTATCAAGTTAGAGACTGTCAGTTTCATTGATTATAGAGCAGTGTTTCTAGATCTATTAACGTTGACACTGACATCATTAGAAAGTGGTGCATTTATTTGCATCGTAACATACAGCCACTGCTCATTGTTCACTTGAAGTACAGTTGAAACCGCACAATCAAGTGAGGACAAAATGGTGAAAAAATAGAAATTTGCGCATATAAAGAGCGTTTCATTACGCACTGAGACGAGCCGATATGCCTTGGCACTGTTCTACTGGTTTTGATAACTTGATCCTGCATTTTGTGCATACATGCTTCTTCACATGCTTGATAATGACGTGTGTTGCGGTGTGTGTGTTCTCTGCGCGCATGTAGAGAACGTCTGATGGTGGCGGTTGTTTTTAGCTATACTACTCCCGAATAGTCCATGAGTTATATGGACACTCACGGCACATTTTTGCCGTGGGCATCGCAGTCATGTTTTATGTAATCCAAATCGACAGTGTCGTGCGTATGTTCTGTGTGTGAGTGAAAGCATGCAGGGGCTGCGGTTTAAGCCGAGATGAAATGCGCCCATCATGCAAAGGCGCATGAAGGATTGTTGGAGCTGTGTTGCTTCGGCACCAACTTTCATCTCAACAGAGACAGCTTGAGCAAGTGCTGTGCTTACTTTATGTCCAAGTGACAGACAGCCATTGGCCATATGCACTTATGCCAGTATTTTATTGAGTTGCATAAGATCCGATCCTAAAGGCTGCTCGCCCAACTTCATACAACATTCTGTTTTTTTTTATCATGCATTCATTGCTTCACCTTGCAGCGAAACTGTGACATTTTTGTATAGAAGGCAAGCTACGCTTCTCTGCATAACAATACACACAAACCTAGCACTACATAGTTTCATTTCGTCCGTGGAATGTTGGCCAAGTGCTACCAGCGGCCTTCGAAAAAGAATGTGTTGTGACTCTAGAAGAACTTGTTCTTGGGCGAGTTGGTGCCTAAGTTTGCTGTGCTTGTTATTTCTGGCACAATGCTTGAAACATGAAGAAGGACCGAAAAAAGAGACAGATGAGCACCATACTACCAACTGCTTATTGACAGCAAAGGCTGCAAACCAAGAAAACTTCCAAGCATGCGCAGACGTGTGAAAGAGTGACGTTAGACGTGTCCTCACGAAAGCTGATCCGTATAGCATAACAGATGTGTCCAGCAGTAGTCGCAGCTTCCAGTTGCCATCTACATTTTGTATGCGTGTGTGTAGGGGGTAACTGTGCAGCGCATTCATTGTTTACCTGTTGCCATCAAGCCTTGTAATGCCGTAGAGGCAAGGTAGCCACCATAGTAGAGGCAGCACCAACGATGTGCTTCAAGGTGCTTACAACGCCGCATAAAAGTTAAAAGAGGCCAACAATGGCAACCCAGCGATGCTGCCAACTAAGGCAGAAGAACTTTTGACAGTGCATCGGAGGATGTGGCTTCAAATCCAGTGGAATAAATAGTGGTTTTCTGCTCCTGAAGACAGCGTTATATACAAGTTCTATACGGCTGCCTACAAATATTCAGTGCCTTGCGTGACTACGCATTTCGCAATGAATGCATTCTGCATGCGTCATTGTTTTTTATCATGTTAACAGAGTTAAAAATAGATGAGTCTTATACAAAGGTGCGTCTTATATATGTACCATTTTTTCCCACGAAAGTCGTAAAAAGTAGGGGGTGCATCTTATACAAAGGTGCAGCGAGGGGTGCTCAGCTGCACGCTTTTTATTGTCCAAATGAATTCCCTGTGTCTGTGCATCCCGCACAGTATGTTTTATTGTACATATGTCGATGATGTACAAATAGGATTTAAATCGTGCAATCTTGCTATCTGTGAGCGGCAAGTTCAGCTTGGTCTCAACAATGTGGCCAAGTGGGCAGGTGAGAACGGCTTTAGTCTAAATCCACAAAAGAGCTCTTGCGTCGTGTTTTCGAAAAACAGGTATGCACCCTGATCCTGACATTGACCTGCAGGGTCAAAGCCTACCTGTAAAAATGGAACAAAAATTCTTGGGGGTAATTTTGGACGCAAAGCTAACCTTTGCACCACATATAAAGTACTCGAAAAATAAGTGTATGAAAACAATGAACATTTTTGTTGCCATGCACTGCATGGGGTTGTGACAAGAAATGCATATTGAAGCTCTTCAAAAGCCTCATCCACTCACGTCTAGACTATGGCGCCACAGTCTATCAGTCTTCCTCATCAAGTGCCTTGAAAATGCGGGACCCCATCACCTAGGTATCTACTGATGCTTTCAGGACAAGCCCTGTAGAAAGGCTCTATGTGGAATCGAACATGTGGCCAGAGAACATACTCATCTTTTGCATGTTTTCTCAAGGTTAAAGCAAACAATGAACACCCCTTACACTCTACTATCAATGATTTGTCCAGTTCTGCCGTTTGACAAGCGTCCCTCAATGAGACAGCCCTACTCACTTCGTGTGAGGGGCCTAGCTGAGGAAACGGGTGTGCCACTTCTTGAACACTGTTAGGTGGCTCCTGCTGCACATCTCCCGCCGTGAGAGTGGCAGCTTATAGATTGCGATGTATCTTTCGTGGAAGTTACGAAGCATGCACCCACTGCACATATCCGTATACACTTCCTTGAATTACAGCACAAGTACTCCTACCCTGAATTCTTCACAGATGCATCAAAGCCTCACACTGATGTGTCCTACGCAGCAGCCGGTCCATCTTTTTCGGATGCCGGTGTTCTACATCCCAATACAAGCATCTTCACTGCAGAAGCTTATGCGATACTTGCAGCCGTTAAACATATTAAGGAATTAGAACTGCAAGAGACAGTTATATACATGGATTCCCTAAGTGTGGTAAAAGCTTTGAAAACTTAAAAAAACATAGAAATCCTATTGTTATCTCTCTCTGCTCACTGTGATGCAGGACATGCACACTCAAACAGCATGTATGCCAGGTGCCAGGGCACCGCGAGATTGAATGGAACGTGTTGGCAGACCAGCTAGCTGCATCCACCCACGAAAACGCCGCCGATACACCCATGGCTGTCTCTGCGCTAGATCTGAAGCCTTTCCTGAAACAGATGCTCAGAGCCCAGTTGCAGTGCTTATGGGATAAGGAAAAATAAAATAAACTACACCTTATAAAACCGCATCTTGGTAATTGGCCGCTGATATCTAAGACATGTCGTACAGAAATAACACTCTGCAGACTTAGAATAGGATACACACACAGTACACACCTGTACCTTTTGTCCGGTGGTGATCCACTTTTGTGTGAGAGATGCGGTGAGCCTCTCACCGTCCTTCACGTACTAGTGCAATGCACGGAACTAGATGCTCAAAGAAACAAGCACTTTCCTTTAATATACCGACAACAGTTACCACTTTATCCTGATGTGTTCATAGGCAGGGAACCGTTTTTTAATTATTAGTCTGTTTTTGGATTCTTAAAACATATCAATAATTTTAACGTTATTTTCTTGGGTAACCCGTAGTGCGGCTTCCTAGCTGAGGTTGCGGCTGCGGTAGTACTACCAACAAAAAGCACCTGCCTCGCTGCCTTTGGGCGCAAAGGCCCTAAGGAGGCATTCGTGTTAGTTAAGATATGGGTCGTTCCAAGTGAAACGTCCCAGCCCAAAATTCGACCACTAGTGATTCTAGTGAAAAAAATTGAGCTAGAAGGTAACTGTGTGAGAGTGATTTTAGTAAAGTATTTTCGTTCAGAAAAATTATCTGGTCACGTCACTGCCCTTTAAATATTCCGGCGAGAAATAAAAGTTGGGTGGGAATATATTATGCGCATTCACCCTTGAAACTGGGTACAATGGCACATTGTGTTTTAAACCATTCTATTGTCATTGTTCTTTTACGTGACGTGACAAGTAAAACCGTATATTAATTTTCCGGCTTAAATAGGCTTAGCAAAGAAGCAAGGAAACCTGCAAATTCAGACAATTTTCATAAAACTGACGGCAACGTTTCAGCCACAAAATTTTTTTGGCTATTTTACCAGTCGACGTAGTATCTGCTAAAAATATTGTCAACTTTTGTAAACAAGCCTTTGTTGAGAAAAATGCTTGCAAAGTTGAGAAAAAATTACTTTTTGGTGAGATTCACTCGTAAATCAAGCGTTGAGGCCCTCGCAATAAAAATATGTAAGAGGGTTCTTTATATACTCCAACGTCTTCTCTTGTGATGTGGAAATTTTTATTCCTGTAAATTTTGTTTGAAGCGAAAAAATAATTTTTGATGTCCACAAATAATATCACTGACTGGCACTACCGAATTCTGTCCGTCTTTACTGCAGAACGCGTGCTTTTTCTCAGTGATTTTTTGGGCTTGCATGACGACTCCGTTAGTTTTTCAAGTAAACTCTGGCAGCGTGGTTTTGCATCAGTGTATATGTGTATCGGTACTAGCTTACTTTTGTGCCTTCATAACTGGCTTTCTTGGCACTAGGGGAAGTTAGGCAGACGAGCACAGCATGGACATTAGCGCTTGGCAGTGGTATTTATTGGCTCACTCTGCTTCATTTTATGCCACATGGATGCATGAATCACATGATTCCTTGCTCTCAGGTGTTGTTTCACACTAGCACAAGAACAGCGTTTCGTGGTTTACCAACACTAGCAAAAAAAATTTATGGCTTCAAAACGTAAATTTCTTGTCATTCAGGCCTTTTGCTTTCTGATGTGCCGTCCTCTGGTCGCTTTTTCTACACCTTAATTGTGAATGTGAAAGTAGGCTACCTTGTCATTCACACCGGCTTTCTCACTTGAAGCTCATCAGTGTTGGTGAATGATGTAATCCCAACATGAAGTGCTGAAATAGTAATAACCGTATCTGGAGTTTTACGTGCCAAAACCAAGACATAATAATGAGGCACCCCATAGTGGAGGGCTCCAAAAATTTCGAGCATCTGGTGTTTTTTAACATGCAGTGACACCACACAGTACACAGCCTCTAACATTTTGCCTCCATTGAAGCGCGACCGCCGCGGCTGGGATCGAACCCGCGACCTTCGCAGGGTGTCTATCAAGTTGACATTTCTAAATTCCCTGAATGTTCTTGCTAATATTCCCTGGGTGAAACGGAACCTTGTTTTATGTCTAGATGTCGCTCGATGATGTCACACTCTAGTATACATGCACGTAAAAAAATAAAAATAACCTAATCCCATTTATATAGCACAGAGTAGTACAGTTAAATCTCAATATAGTGAAGCTGGTAAAAGCGGCACTTTACTTCATTCTATCGAAACTTTGTTAAACTGAAATTCGACCTTTCATACAAGGCATAGTTACCAAAGCATTCATTGTACACTGAAAATGCCACAAAATGGTCGACTAATACGCAGCCACCTCAAAGAACTCTTTTTTTTTTTTCTTGCGTGAAAAAAAATCAATTTTGTTGAGCCTGAGGTGCAGCAATCACAATTATATGCCTTGCCAGAGTGTCTGTGTAAAGATGAGACAAATTCAGGTTTAATGCACTATGCAATTGAAGTTATTGTGCTGCCGCGGCTCGTCATCAAAACTTTGCGCATTGCCCAGAGCAGTGCGACGCCGATGCTACCATGTTGCCCAGCTGAACCATTTGCTCTGCATGAACGCGCAACTTCAACAACCGTCGCATGTTTGCAAAAAAGAGTCGCAGTTTTACCGCGAGGGCGAGATAATGAATCCGATAGCAAGAAATAGGAATTTTATACGAATGTAGACCAGCAGCTCACTCCTTCAAGAAACGCAGCTGCTGCAGTAAGAGAGATGACCTATCTATGTATGGCTCAGGGGCGGATCCAGGTGATAACCTGGGGGGGTTCCCTCATCCGATCAGGGAGGGGGGATGGGGAGTACAAAGGCTGACGCCACCGCCTACGCAGTGCATTTTGGGAGGTTCACGTAGATTTACAACAATCCAGAGGTGATTGTGGCGGCACCTAAGAAGCCTTCATTGGAAATGTGCATAGGGAAGCAGGAAAGGGTGGAACGATGAGGAGAGAGGTAGAGAGCGGGGACAAGATTCTGCTTACCCTATTTGGGCAGTGCATACCTGCCAAGTCTCCCGGATTACCCGGGAGACTAACGGATTTTGAACGTTTCTCCCGGTTATACAGGTCATAGGTAAATCTCCCGGAAATCCAGTTTTGCCCCGCGCGTCCAGTGCTTTGTCTGGCCACATGAGCAAAGTTGTCTGGCCACGTAGTAGAAAGGATTCTTCTTTTTTTTTAACGATGGTAGAAAGGTTCAACTCAGTTTCATTGCACATGAAGTAGCTGTGCACGTTGCGCCGCAGTCTAGCACTTAAAAGGGTAGCCGTTACCGATGTCTGTCGAGATAGCGCGTTCGCCAGCTTTCGCGACCGTCCCCGTCCCACCGGTGCCCCTTATGGTCCCTTGCCCGACGAAATAACTGGTAAGCAAGCGACGACAGGCCTCGCACGCAGAGCGATGTTATCGCACGTGCCCTTCGCGCGACGGTGACGGCCGGGTCGTTTCATCTCTGCTTCAACCGAGTTTGTCCCTAGCGCTAGCGCGCTTTTACGCGTGCGTGAAACAGACGATGCGTAAGCAATGTTATCGGTTTGGACTCTGTACAGATCAGCGGCGACCGCAAAATCCCGCTGACAGTGTTCATATAATTGCTATCGCAGTACCCCCCCCCCCCTTCCCCCCCCGCGGTTGGCATACTTTATACCCCCTCCCCCCATTGAGTAGATCTCCCGGATTCCGTTCCTCCAAACTTGGCAGGTATGGCAGCGGTAGGCAAAGTAACCTGACGTAGGGGGCAAACTCAACAGGGAGGCTGACAAAGGAGGTGGACGACAGGCATTGAAGGGAGGGCGCGGGGAATGCAGGCTTTGGGTGGGGGGGGGGCATCACTCCTACCCCCCCCCCCCCCTCTGGATTCGCCACTGATATATGCAGTGATTCCACTCCTGCGCCAACTGCGCCAAAGTGCGCCAAATTGTATTTACTGCACCATCCTAATAATGTCGATGAAAATTGCGCCAAACTACGCCAAAGTCTCGGGTTTGGGGCAGCGCGTCAGAACATGTGCAGCTTGATCTTGGGGCTGCCAAAGTTGCAGCCATGGACCAAGAATTATTCCGCTGAATAAATAGCACTCACGCGTGCGTCCCGAGTAAGCCACGGTGCCAAGCACGGCGCCGATGCAGCTCCTGTTCTGCAAATCGGCTCGACAGCAAAACGCACTCTCCGCAGAGGCTCGTAACATCTAGGCCTGGTAGCGAGAAAGTGCGACGGCGATTCATCGGCGGACGTCGTCTGTTCCAGAAACGCTGCTGATAGCTCGTTTCAAGCGTCGCACGGCACGTAAGGAAAGCAATGTTCAGTAATAACTACATGTGTGCCGCTAAAATGTCTGTCACTTCTGTTTCTGGACATCGCGGATTGAAATCTGGGATATCGAATTTTCCTTGCTTCACGTTTATGGAAGAGCACGTGAACGGTGGGAACGCATTGACACTTTTCCTCAGATATTGGCTGCGAGGAGCTACAGAGTCGCCCTCTATCGGACGCGCCTCGATTGCGTGCTAGGTAGGATACCGCCGGCGCGCTCCCCATAGGTTTTGCTGTCAGCGCTCTACAAAAACACCTCGCGGAAGCCTTCCAGGGCATTTCTGTAAGTACTTTCGAAAGGAACTGTGTTCTTTACTGTCAAAATAATCATTTTTGACGAACTGAAAGCACAAGATAGCCTACAGTCGCTGTCTCTTTGCAGAAAACCGAGTACCCGCTTCACGCGGTCACCGCGTTGGAGACCCCTGAACCGGCCTCTTGCGTGAAAGGTAGTCACTCGCTGAGTGCAAACTATGTAAAATACCTCGTTAGAGTAGACTGCCTGTATAACCAAACGGAGCATAACAGAAAGAAGCCTCAAGCCAGCGATCGCACGGGTTCGCGACGACTGACGGTGCGTCTGCAGACGTATGACATACATGCAGACGTATGAGCGTCTGCATGTATGTTCGTACTGATGGTTTCGCTTTTGCTACGAGCGCGTTTTGGCCCCGCGCTGTGAACTTTAGGCCGCAAAATATGAGACTTTGTGAGTACACAAACAACTACTGTTGTGCGGACGCTATCAGAGCAGTTCAAAAACAATTTTATTACAAAATATGGCTTCGGTCCGCCTATGGCAACTTTGTGATGTGCCGTCCCTATGATTCAGTGTTTTTTTTTTTTCGGTCTAAATTCGTGTACGTTTCAATGTCATTTGACAAGTTGTCTCGCACTACGAATTGATCGGTCTTCTCAGCAGGTGAATGCCGCTGCTTCTGTTTCTTTAATCAGTGCATTCGTTTCGTTTTGCTCACACAAAAGGTGAGCAAATACGATGCCTTTTTTTAATGCTCCTTAATTATCGATCCCTTTGCATTCCAGTGAATTTGCCGCTCTCTGTCATCAACAAATTCATAGACCAAAGCTTCACCACTTCAAGATTGTTGGTGGAAGGAGAACCAGTCTACGAGACCGAGCATGTAGTAGCATGCAACGCCAAGGAAAAGAAAGAAAATACAGTAACGTTTGCCGGACTTGTTCTGCAAACGTCGGCTGTGAACTAGGACCCGCATGAACTTGAAATAGCGGTGAATAAAATAGAAGTTATTGCAGCAACCAGCAGCCGCAAAACAGGATAGTAATTATTTGGAGAGTACCCCAGCAATTCTGGCAGCAGTGTCGTGTCTAACGCCAACAGGGTGGCATCTTTCCCACGTAAATAAATCAGGCACCAAGAAAATACATGGGGTTGGAGAGGCCCAACGTGAGTTTTAGTGTGGCAGAAATAAATTTGGCCTTTTTAGAACGTTGTGTTTGCGTCAGGGGAACGCAAGCTCGACTGAAAAAATTTTATTGCCAACATAAATGCAGCACACAGGCGCAGCATTTGACTCTCTCTAGTCCACCAGCAAACGTCGCGTAGCCTATGAAGGTGAAAGCCTTAGATGCCTCTTCAACGGGAAGATTGACCTCGACGGCGTCAAGATGAATGACGCAAAAAATAATCGTCACGTGATGACGTCACCATATGACGTCAGAGATCTCCTAAATTTGTAACTTCATTATGACATCACCATGACGTGACATAACGTGATATCACATGATGACGTATTCACACGACATGGTCCCTTTGCATTGCCTCCGTGATTGGTGGGCCGATCACGGAGGCAATGCAAAATTTATGTAGCTTATGAAGCTAGCAAAAATACCAATAGGATTTTCTATTGGTCCAATAGAAAATCGCTATTGGTTCTATAGGACATCTATTGGAGCTGTATTGGTTGTATAAGACTTCTATTGGTACCAATAGATACCAATAGCCATCACCTATTGGTGTCCTATTGGACCAATAGAAATTGTATTGGTCATATAGGTGCTGCCTATTGGTGTCTTATTGGACCAATAGAAGTTGTATTGGTCAAATAGGGGCTGCCTTTTGGTGCCTTATTGGACCAATAGAAGTTGTATTGGTCAAATAGGCGCTGCCTATTGGTGTCTTATTGGACCAATAGAAGTTGTATTGGTCAAATAAGTACTTCTATTGGTTTCTTAATGTACTAACAGACGATGTATAAGGCCAACAGGAGTTTTATTGTTCAAACACCTACCGCCTATTGGTAGCTGTTCATAATATCTTATGACTGATTGAGCGCGTCGGACCCGATCCCGATCAAATTTCTTGATCATGATTGGCTATTATACGCAAGCTGCAGACGGGATCAATTCACTTTTGATAAGCCTGATCCCGATTGAGCTTAATCGTACACCGTGAGACACCGTGTGCAGTTAGCAAGGCTGCGTGTCGACCACGGCGGTACGGTGTCTCCGTACCTGCCGTGCGTACGACCTCCTTTATAAGAGGAGGTCGTGAGTAAAACACGCTAAAGAAGAACTTGCGAAGGAATCAACAACACAGACACCACAGAATAATAATAAAGAAACCGCCATGAGATCACAACCGGCATAGAACCAGCCAGGTGACAAAAAAAAAAAAAAAGTGAGACGGTGCGCGGCGTGGCGACGCTGCATGTGTGAACATTTTTTTTTACACGTTCCTTGGTTAAGCAGGCTAAGCCATGTGCTAAGCTTTAAGAGAAGCTTTGGATAATATGTAAAGTTTATAACTATTTATGCTAAGCAATATAAGTAGTGCTTTAAAGATACAGGAGAAAGAATTGTGGATCTGCAAACGCGACCGACCGTGCGTTTGGCGTGCCATCCGCGCTTGGCCGATACAAAGACAAGCCCAGCCTGCGGCCAAGCTAAGCCAAAACGTTCTGTGGCTGTCGCCTGCCTTAGCGCGCGCTTTGTGTGATCTCGATGCTTCACGTAAGCCTGCTTACACGGTGTTTGCTTTAGTGTGCTTCCGCGATGATAACGTGAAGACTGTGTTCAGCGTGCACCAGATGGAGACGTTCTGAGCCATAAATGTCTTGGATTTCGACTGATTTCGACTCTACAAAGTGGCACCAAGAATAATGGCAAGACGAGCGGCAGGGTTATACTTCAAGGCCCATGTGCTCCGATTGTTTGGTGAGTTGAGTGGGCATGGTATTTACTCCTATTTAGTATTTATTTGATATCACCTTTCTTTTTGTATCCAAACTTGGGACGAAGCCCAAAGGTCGGGATAACAAGTCCCTCGTCCTTTGTCTCCGGTATTTGATGACAGCGAGACCAGCGATGCCTCGATTGCAAGTGCACACGCTCTAATAGAAGTTGAATGATTGAGCGCATATATTATTGCAGTTTGTTTTTGTGTTTGTCAGTATGCACAAAAAACGTAGCATAGATTAGAGGTAAAGGACAGGCGCTCGTGAGTGTAGTTGGAGTCTCGCAAGCCCTTTGTAAGTATTTACAACGTGCATGTTGAGCCGAAAACGCGTTTATCGCCTCATAGTAAAACGCTCTAGTCGATGCGGTTTGTGTGTTGTAGTGCGCACCAATCGGCTTATCATACTTGTTCGACATAATGTCACAAGAACCACATGAAGGCCACATGATAATTCATTATACAAAATGTCCATAGCATATGTACTACACTGGTGCGATTTATTAATGTTGTTGGCTTAATTGCATAAGCACGTAACATGCAGCACGTGTGTTATATCCAACTCATTGTAGCCTGACTGCTGTGTTGGGCTTGCAATGATATGGAATCTAGGCTGCCTTTACTACAGTCTTACATATTACTGTTGCCTCATCGTGAATCTACCCTAGCTTAATTTATTTCATGCCATCTTTAAGTTGAGATTTAGTGGCATGCTTTAGGTATGATAGTCGCACCACCATCGTGAAAAAGAGCACGTCACAGATAGTAAGTGATTATTGAGTTTGCTGTAATTTAAGGACGAGTTTGCAGTTCATTCTTGGGTACAGCTCAAAAAACACAGGACGCAAGCGTGTAAACGGGATAAGGCGCTGCTTAATTAAAAAAAAAATATTTGCCCCTTTCTTTTCCTTCCTTTTTTGCCGCAAAATTTTGCCGATATACTGTTTTCTTTCACGCAATAAGCCACAGTTGGGTGTGTAATATTTCACTCAGTTTTTTTGCTATAGTTCAGCTCCTGCAACATTGTGAACATGTGCAGCGAATGAAGGTCTAGATAATTTCTCACTGTGCCGCCTACTTTCTATACATTGCTTCAAAGGTATAAACTTTAATTAAATACGTGTTACTGTTTTCTGATTTCATGGCTCTGTTTATTTACAGAATCTTTCAGGCACTTCCTCGAGTGCGGATGAGGCAGTCCAGAAGAAATTGACACAAGACATAGTTGCCTTGGCAAAATAGTCGCCCGCAAGATCGCCAACATCATCAAGGGCCAGAAGAAGCACTTGTAGTTTTGATTATGAGAATATATTTGAACATATGCCTCATTCATCCACTGTGATTATCATTGCAGGGGCGCTGCCACATTGTGGGCCTTCTGCATGAAAACTGACACCAACGACGCATTTATGCAAGACCATTTGTGATGGGCTAATGAATGGCAAATAGACAGATACAAAACTAATACATTACTAATAGGCTAATATAGTTCAAATATGCAAATACAAAACAAATAGACCTATACAGAACCAATAGACCTATACAGAACCAATAGACCTATAAGAACCAATAGACCTATAAGAACCAATAGACCTATAAGAACCAATAGACCTATAGGAACCAATAGACCAATAAGAACCAATAGACCAATAGGTGTTTCATAAACCAATAGGCTATTGGTTTTTCTATTGGGAATTTTTGCTAGGGATGCAAAACTTATGTAGTTTATGAAGGCGAAAGCCCTAGATGCCCCATCAAATGGAAAGATTGCCCGTCGGCGTCTCACGTCGGCGGCGTCAACACGAGTGATGCAAAAAATAATCGTCACGTGATGGTGTCACCATACGACGTCATCATGACGTCACAAATCACCAAAATATGTAGCGTCATTATGACGTCACATAACGTGACGTCACATGATGACGTTCCCAGACATTCTAGCGCGGCCCGCGCAAGACAGCGATCACACGTGCACTGGACCAGTTATACAAACATAGCAAAGAAGCACGCAGTATCATGGTTTTGGGACGTTAAACCATAACAATTGTTATTATAAAAATCGTTATGGGACGACCACTTTCCAGTCCTGCTGAAAACACCAAAAGAGCACGAATTTACACCTCAGGCTCCTCAGTGGAAGCATGATACAGCCGATTGTGAGAAGTTCCAGCCTCTAAAAATAGTATCTTGTGGACTGGGATCTCTTTAAAGGGATAATAAACGAAAGTAGGAAGAAAACGTTGAAATTCTACTCGGAAGACGAGACTGTTCCGATAAGCAGAGTTTATTTCACATATTTTTGGATGATTGTTAGTGCTTCGACCGACGTGATGTCACTTGTCCCCGTGGCAGATGCATCCCTCTTGCACAAAGACGGCCCCACCCTTGTGTGGCTGTATTCAACCCACCCGGTGCCAATCCTAGGGGAACTGTAGTGGGAGACATAGGATGGCAAGGTTGGCACGCCCGTTTCCAGGGACGTTAAACATCACCTCCTCTAGTTCACGGCGCGACCGCTAGACACAGCAGTTTGTGAAAAACATAATAAATTAATTATTTTCCACAAGTTTCTACCTTAAATGGAGGTTGTGTATACTGATTTCAACACCCAGTCTTTCAATTTGGTTGAAAATCTCAGCGGCAAAAAATTTTGTTAAGTATCCCGTCATGAATTGATGCTTCAGGGGAGTATTTTGCTGCTTTAGTAATTGATGCCGCTGCCAAATGTATATCCAAAATAAGTGGTATGGTATGCAGATGTTCTGTCCTTTGGTGGAACAACTAGTGCCGCAAAGCTTGGAAGAAGCAGAAATAAGCATGGGGGCTTCTGCACGATTCCTCCACTGCAGAAAATCTTATCAATATTACAAGGTCAAATCGCAAGGCCAAAGAATGCGTCAGCAGGCTAGAAGGGAGAGATGACAGAAATTCATCTGAGGTATAAACTCCTATAGAGATGAGGCTAAGGTCTGAAATAGGGTGACGAGAGTAGAAGATTGACAAACGTATTTGGTGCCCTTAGTAGATACCCAGGGAGGAAGCCTGGCAGAACAAGCTTTTTCCCCACAGGGGCGTCTGCACAAGCAAGCGTTTGGTGAGTAGCGTCACCATGGGCCTGAGCCAAAGGGGTGGAGGGGGGGTTGACCCTTTCTCACGCCTAGCTGTGCGTGCCTTAACCGTGTCTGGGGAAAAGGTGTTCCTGAGTGTTGAGCCGACGCCGGGTGATTGGACTTTTAAGGCCCCCCGGCAGAGGCAACACACCCCTTTGACCCTGGCTTTGCGTATAGACGGCACCCCTGAGCTGACCCACCCGGGGGAAATTGGCAGTTGCCGTTTCCTGTCTCTTTCTCCTCTCACCTTTGATCTGTCCGGTCTATTTCAATTTACTCCCGTTTTCCCTTGCGGCAAGGGTGAACCTGGTGTTCAGTATCCAACCTGAGGTGTGCTATATCAGGTTATAGTAGCTTCGTACAGCTGGCGTCTGTGATACCTGCAGGCTTTTGTAGCGTCCCCTTGTTGGGCTCGATGTTGGGCGCCTGGCCTCGCTACTGAAATCAAAAAATCTTTCATGTGTTGAACCTCTTTTCCACACCTCCCCGATTGCCCCCTTTCTAAAAAAGGGCGCCCCGATAAAAGCTTCCAGCTTAAAGGGCCCCTAAACCACCTCGAATATTTTTTCAAACATTTCAATAAACACGCGCATCGTGTGCAGAATGCCGTCACGATCAACGATGCCACACATGGCAGTGCTAAAAGCCGCGGGCGCGCCACAAATTCCAAGCAACAATTTCTTCTCCTCTCCGGGCCCTTCCGGTCTGCCTAGTGACGTGTGTGACCTCGTGTGTTCAATCTGTCATGTGCTATGCAGGCAATGCTGTGATTGGTCTAACAAGAACCTACAACTTCCGGTTAGTGTGCAAGCAGCTGCCCGCGCTTTGCTGTTCCTTCGTCGTGTTGCCTGCGTGTACGCGCTTGCGAATCGGCAACTGCGGCCCAATGGCCTGCTCACGCTAGCGGCAAGCCTGCTGCAACGGTGCGGTGCCACTGAACGTCGGCCGTCGCCGCACGCGTGAGAGCTGTCCAACGTGCATGGCAAGCTTCGCAGGAGAGGCATTCACGCCTCCGAAAAACATGGCCACACTGTCAAAAGTGGTTGTCGTCCACCTTGAATCTATCCAGTGGCCGCCGTGTGCTCTGTAGCTTGTAAGCTCCGAACTGATGCTTCAATTTGCTTTAGATTCATGTCCTTAAGCTTTGACAGCAAAGTATTCGTGCCAATTCGGCCCCGTTTTTCAGAGCCATACTCAAATAATATCAATGCTGTAGGCTTAGCGAGTCAAGATGGGCGCTTCCGAATGCTCGGAGGACATAGATTGCGTGTTTGTTAGTTGTTTCTGATCCTCCATAGCTGGCGCCACTTGACCTGGCGCCAGCTTGGGGACACGTTATTTGGTTTGACGTGACGCTTTTTTTAATACCAGACAGACTAAAACATTCTATTGACTGGTAGAACCATGCCTGGAAACGACACGGAAGACATCCAAACTTCTAGCATGAAAATTGCGGAGCAAGAAACAAGCAGCTCGAAGCGTCCCACGGCACGCGCAGACGACGCGAAAAGCTGAAAGCAGACGACGCAGCATGCCGATGTGGCTCCTCCTTTGCTGATTGGCCAAGTCGCTCTGTGGCAGCCGGAGAACGGCTCGAAAATGGGTCTCGGACCTATTCTTCGAACGGCAAAGAACGGCTGACGTGCGTGAATGAAACTGTTTGCGCACGGCAGCCTGAGAACGGCAAACAGCGAGCTGCCGTGCCACTAGTGTGAGCAGGCCATAATGCAACTGCCAAATTGCTAGCGTACCAGCACAGTCACGCCTAGCGGTCTGATAAGCTGCGCGGACTGAATCCGACAGTGTTTTGCGATGGCTTTCATGCATTAGTGTGCGGTGCTTGGCTGCAGAAGCGCCGACTGGAAAAACGAAAAGACGTGACACGTTACCTCGGGATGTCACCTTGCGAAATGCTTGGCTTGAGTGCATCAGAGTTACAGCACAGTCAAAGCGCAACAATGTTGTACAGACGGAATCGCACTTGTCTAGAGCGGTGGAGCGCGTGGCTGTGGACGGTGTTGTTGTTTGCCACTGCTACCTCACATTAGCTACAAGCTTCTGTTGATGCTTGAATTATAGCACAATGACATAGCTTGCAGTATGACTATGTTAGGTATCATTATGGTGTCGGTCTTCGCATATTTTTGCAGAAAACGGTAGCTGCTCTAGACAAGTGTGATTCCGTCTGTACGTGTGTGTGGGCGCCACTTCGCTGCCGAAGACTACCATTACGACCCACTCCTGCTGCAAGAATTTGGCTTCGGTTTTCTACCATGTTGGCGATCCTTTGAAGGCATGCGCGCAACACAGGGTCCATACCGGCACGATTCGTAGGAGCACGGGCCGGCATGGCAACAACAGCGGTTAGCCGAGAAGCATGGAGTTGACGGAGTCGCGGCGACGGACCGGAAGTGCATGCTGTTTCGAAGAGCGCGTCAGCGATGACGGTATGTCACGTGAGATTGGAAGGGGCATTCAGTCAGGAGGGCAAAGCGGCTTTGGGCGAGGAGACCAGCCGACGAGCGGAGGGTAGCGAAGGAAAGAGCGAAAGGATCGGTAGCCGCGTTTCGTTGATCAAACGCGTCTAACTCCGCTATTAAGGCACCGTTTCGAAAAATTTTCATGGCTACGTGTTCGTTGTAGACTCGTGCACAATTTCCCCACCACAACTAAATTTCGACCTTTGGGTGGTTTAGGGGCCCTTTAATGCAAAGAACATTGATAACTTTCCACGTTTCCATATCATCCACACTGAATGTCCAGAAATAACAGCATGAGCTGTGTCACCTTTCGTTGTTTCAAAGTGTCTCACAGACACCATTGAAGCCGATTACAAAGTCACAAGAATGGCCAGTAGAGACCTTCTCCTCGAACTTGACAAGCTCAGGTCTCCCACATCGTTTCTTAGTACACCTGTAAGTGTAACAGCCCACTGTTCCTTGAACACAGTACATGGTGTGGTATCCGACAGTGACCTCCTGAATCTCACCGAGAGTGAACTCCTTGACAGATAGAAAGATCAGAATGTTGTCCAAGTGCAAAGAATCAAAATAAGGCGCAGTGACATGTCAGAAGGCGCAATGATGTGTCAATGACGTGTCAGAAGTTTGGTCACAGCTCACAAAGCTGCTGTGGCCGCATGTCATGTGCAAAATGCGGTGCTCAAGAACATGCAGTCGAGGATTGCACCTCTGACCCGCATTATTCTAACTGCAACTGAGATCGCCCTGTGTACTCGTGCTCTTGCCCTGTGTGGAAGAGAGAGAAGGACACAATAACACTAAAGGTAAAAGAAAACACATCTTTTAATGAAGCATGGAAACGATTTTCATTTGTCAAACCGTCTTATGCCATTGTGGCACGCACAGAGGTGGCACCACAACGGCTTTTTGCAGCAGCGCGATACACACACAGTGGTCTGGCAAGAGCTTCTTCTGCCCTCACGGCATCATACGTTTCTTCAGCGGAAGCAGCCCGTGCTGCTCCGCCTCCAAAGGGCATGCAGCGCTCCAGGTCTGCAGGCCCAGGGCCTTCTTCTCAGGCAGAAAGCCCAAAGACTCCAGCAGCTGCTCGCGATTTACGTGAGTGAGCATCCAGCGCCTCCGCTTAGGTGATGGACACAACGTCATGCCTCAGACGCCAAAGGAACAGCGCAGCTCAACGGAGTGCGCTAAAAAGGAAATTATGGGGCCTAAAAGGTTGTGTAAGCAATGGTTGTCTATTTAGACACACGGCACAAAAACACACTCCACATGGCTACACAAATATTACACTGGAATGTTAGGTGTCCTCTCCACAGTCTTGATGACATTAAAGAACGATTGCAGAAATATAATCTCAAGGTGCTGTGTGTCCAACAGAGACATCTGAAGTCTTCGCAAACAAATTTTCTGTGACAATATGCTATATTCTGCAAGGACCATGACGAGGCAACAGCTTCGTCCAGTGGTGTAGCAATTATTGTGGACAAATCTGTGCCTTGCCAACCTGTTATTCTTCAGACGGCACTCGAAGCAGTGTTATTCTGTTTAATAAATTAGTAAAAAATTACACCATCTCCCACTCAAGGGAACCATGAGGGTATGCGAAGCAGCATTGGGGCTCACTCCAAGTTTCCGTTACATTCACTCGGCGTTTCTGTTAGTGTGTGAGGTTTGTATTTAGTGTTTGTGTTATCATTACGTTGTGTTTGTGCATTGATTTCTGTTAGCGCCGAGTGAACGAGTGGCGCCAACACTGGCGTTACAACTCATCTGCACGGGAGCGAAGCGAGAATGACGGAAGCCAACAGAGCACGCGCGCTTATATTGTCACGTGGTCGTGACGTCAACGAAGACAGCAGTCGGCGTTTGCAGGATGAAACTGTTTATTTGGCCGAACTTGTGGCCGGAAAATGAGAACTAGAACTACAGCAATACACGCTGTACAATGATAGCGGCGAACAGGGCGTCGACCGTCGATCAACTGACAAGCGGTCAAGTGCGTCGGTTTTTATACAGGTGCTATGGAACTTTCCAGCGATATCGCTGGTGGCGGCGTTATCTCTCGATAAAGCTGGAACATTCGCGTGCGGCGCCAAATCTTAACAAAACGATCTACTACAATCGAGAAGTCTCTCGAACACTGCTTCGCGGGCAGCGTCGAGCGTTGATAATCGCCCTTGCTAGTCAAACCCAAAAAACATCAAAATAGGACAAAAGTGGGCGTGGCATTGCCCCCCTCTGAAAAAGCATCGTCCCGATGCTTGCGAAAGAACAAAGAAGAGGAAAAAAAAACACAAGTGCATACATAAATAAATTACAATAACAAAGGTAAAAGTAGAGTCCCCAGGTTCGCTAACGTGCAAAAAACGGCTTAAGACGCACGACATGGACGACTTCAGGCCGTGCGCGGCGTCGCTGGGAGTTCGTAATGCCGTCCGGGATGACCTCGTAGTCAAGAGCGCCGAGACGTCGAAGAACCTTGTAGGGTCCGAAGTATCGCCGAAGGAGTTTTTCGCTAAGGCCACGTCGGCGTATCGGCGTCCAGACCCAGACGCGGTCGCCGGGCTGGTATTCCACGAAGCGTCGTCGCAGATTGTAGCGACGGCTATCGGTGTGCTGCTGGGTCTTGATGCGCAGGCGGGCGAGCTGTCGAGCTTCCTCGGCACGTTGTAAGTAAGCGGCGGCGTCGAGGTTTTCTTCGTCGGTGACATTCGGTAGCATGGCGTCCAGTGTCGTCGCCGGGCTCCTTCCGTAAACCAACTTGTACGGCGTCATCTGCGTCGTTTCTTGGACGGCCGTGTTGTAAGCGAAGGTCACGTACGGAAGGACGGCGTCCCACGTCTTGTGCTCAACGTCGACGTACATGGCCAGCATGTCGGCGATGGTCTTATTTAGACGCTCGGTGAGGCCATTGGTCTGCGGGTGGTAGGCGGTGGTGCGGCGGTGGCTCGTCTCGCTGTATTTTAAGATCGCCTGAGTTAGGTCCGCAGTAAAGGCGGTACCTCTGTCTGTGATGAGGACCTCTGGGGCGCCATGACGCAAGATGATGTTCTCCACGAAGAACTTGGCTACCTCGGCGGCACTGCCTTTGGGCAAGGCCTTTGTCTCGGCGTAGCGGGTGAGGTAGTCAGTTGCTACGACGATCCACTTGTTGCCGGAAGTAGTTCCAGTTCTCATTTTCCGGCCACAAGTTCGGCGAAGAGTTCCTCCTTCACTCCCCGCATCAGGAAGCGAACTTTCTTTTCTTCGGACATGGCTGGATCGGCATGGCGGAATAGGCGAGTCATTTCTTCGGTGTACAGTCCGACGTTCTCATTGGGGAGCTGTACACGGGTCTCGAGAAGGGTTTCAGCCCTTTCTTTCCGGATGACGCTCGTGAAGGTGTGGAGAAATCCGGTGCGGAAGAGGTCCCATGATGTTAGCGTGGACTTTCGATTCTCGAACCAGGTCCTTGCGCCATCTTCAAGGGCGAAGTAGACATGGCGTAGCTTCTCGTCGCAGTCCCAGTTGTTGAACGTGGAGACCCGGTCGTATGCCTCCAGCCAGCTTTCTGGATCCTCGCATGGTGATCCGCGGAATGTCGGCGGCTCCCTCGGTTGATGCATGACGACCGTTGTAGGTGGCAGGGGGTCTGTCATCGTCTCGGCGGTAGATGTGACGGTCTTCGGCTGCCTGGCGTTTTCGGGAAGGAGCCCATACTCTGGTTGTAGTCCCTTCTGCCGGCGGCTGGTTCGAGGATCCGGGTTGACCTTAGAGTCGTCTTCTTCGCGGCTTGGGCTTGGGTCAGTGCTCCGCGGTGGCGTCCGGATCATGAAGCAGCACCTCCACCAGATGTCACGTGGTCGTGACGTCGACGAAGACAGCAGTCGGCGTTTGCAGGATGAAACTGTTTATTTGGCCGAACTTGTGGCCGGAAAATGAGAACTAGAACTACAGCAATACACGCTGTACAATGATAGCGGCGAACAGGGCGTCGACCGTCGATCAACTGACAAGCGGTCAAGTGCGTCTGTTTTTATACAGGTGCTATGGAACTTTCCAGCGATATCGCTGGTGGCGGCGTTATCTCTCGATAAAGCTGGAACATTCGCGTGCGGCGCCAAATCTTAACAAAACGATCTACTACAATCGAGAAGTCTCTCGAACACTGCTTCGCGGGCAGCGTCGAGCGTTGATAATCGCCCTTGCTAGTCAAACCCAAAAAACACCAAAATAGGACAAAAGTGGGCGTGGCAATATACACATGAAATGGGGGAGAGAGAGGAGAGAGTGGGTTTACAGGCTGTATTTGGCTGTGCCGCGGCTGCAGCGCGGGGGAGGGGAGGAGAGAAGGCGACCGAACACCTGCGCAAAGGAGGAGAACGGGAGAGAGAGTAGGCACATGCGCAGTGGAGCACGGACGCCACCACCGCCACCGGACACAGCCCCGAGCAAAAGCTGCTTCGCATCTAATATATGTACCACCAAACTATAAACACAAATTTTCATCATCTCATTGATCAGCTCTTGGCACCCTATATCGTTGTTTGTGATTTCAGTGCTCACAACACTCTGACACCCGCTGTGATGCGAGAGGCCGACTACTAGAACAATTTCTCCCGTGTTCCAGTGCGTGCCTCTTAAATAAAAAAGAGCCCACCTATTACAATGTCCATCATAACACATATTCAAGCGTACATAAGGCGAACTGCTTGACACATGTTTTTCATTTAACTTGTGAACATGGCTCCCATGTGGGAGCTGAAACGTCTTTTTCTCTGTGTTTTAATTTTCACTTTGGTCGGCGCAGTGCCTCGGGGTTTTTACCTTGACCATGTATCATCCCGACCAGACGGGCTTCCGTCAAACATTAAATTTCATAACACATATTCATCGATAGACTTGGTGCTTGGCTCTCCTACTCTTTTTGCCAACTTAGAATGGAACTTGATCAAGAATCCTTGTAGTAGTGACCATTTTCCTGCAACACTAAACTTATAACACAACATGAGCGTCCTCTGTATATCCCCCGATGAAAAATAGCATCCGCTGACTGGGAGAAATTTAAAGGGACGGTCTACAATCCTTCATCGCTTTTCTGTTTTGTATTGCAGTAGAAAGCGTGTACCGTCTGAAGTGTCCAACCTTGCAGTGGTTTCTCGGGAAAGTGAGTAGAAATTTTTAAAACAGAATTTTTCGATCTGCGTTCAGTCTCCTTCCATTGATGTTGGGATGCCCACAACGCTGGTTGGTGGATGCAATGACGATAGTAGCGCCGGTGAAAGTTGAAAACTGGTACCACATGCAGTTTCTGCAGGCTTCATTAGCTTTTGTTTAATAATAAAACAAATACCGTAGTGGTCGTTTAAAGCACGCAAACTGTCAAATAAAGTATCATTACCACAGTCTCTCCACCTTTATTTAGTCAGCCTGAAAAAACACCGCAGTCTAACGGAAAACTTGGTCTGTTCCAGCAACACTGGTACGCTGGGGTTGTGAAACAAACTGTAGTGGTTCTACTCATGCCAAATGTGCAACTAAAACGAACATGAGACGTGCTTCTCAGAAGAACAGAAGGTCCCTGCTGTTTTTCAGTTATGTTTAGGGGTTCTGTGTTGCATATGCGAAAAAAGCCCTTTTTCCTGCTAAAAAAATGCACTTCTTCCTGCTCCAAAACAGCTTCAGTCAGTTGCATCACTGTTGCGGACAATTAGCATCATCATATAAATGGATTATTTTTCTTCTATCGCTTTTTGTTTATTTTTTTTTTCCACGGTGGAGGGAGCTCTGAAGTGCCACTTAAGTTAAGAGGGCAGAGCGCTTGTTGCTTCAAACATGGCGTCAACATCGCGTGCACCTGCCTCTCGGAAACAGCAAATTTCAGCGGATTCCGACAGTCTGAGTCAGAATATTTTGATGGTGGCAGCAGCGCAGACTCCGACGATTATTTTGACTAATGGGGCTTGAGCGCAGACAGCGAAAGTATGTGAAACAGCCACGGAAAGTCAACGCGTACCCACCTGCAAGTGCCGTTCTTATCTCCGAACTGAGTCGTCGCTGCTGCGCTTCACATTATCCAAGCATGTTCAGACATTTCTGATTTTTATGAAATCATTGTATGTTGATTTCACTGGAATATCAAACCAGTTATTTGTATCCTAAAAACAATTTCTTGAACAAAAAAAAAAGACATATTTAAGTGCACAATTGCAAGTACTACAGTTGCCAATTAATGTCGAATTTTGTTTTGAATGTTTTGAATTTGCAAGTTTGCACTTTTGCAACTGTTATTTGTTTTTAGATTTGATTGAAGGCTTTTTAATGTTCTTGGAATGTGGTGGAAATGGCTTACCCTGAGCTACAGTCCTTGGAATATACTGGCTAGTCTGCCGTCTCCACTCTCTGCCGCGGCCGCTTGGTAATGCATGCGCCGGTGGCGCTGCGAGCACTCGGAGTTCCTTGAGCAGGCGCCCCTTCCGCGACTCCCACATACGGGCGGCACAACCGCGATTTTGCGTTTTCTTACATTTTCACGTCAAATGTCTGTGGTGTTTCCTTTTATTACAAAGGTGATACTGTGTACACACAAGTAATGGTGCTTTATGGCTCCAGCTTGGGCGCCCACCTTCTCACTTTTTGGTCGGCTTTCAGCCTGAACTAGGAATGAACCCATCTGTTTCTGCTTTCTCGCGCAAAGCCGCTGTACATTGATGGTCGCTTTTTGGAGGGACACTTTAGGTTCTTTCTCCATGGTCTAGCCATCTTATTTTTTATTACGCATGTCTATCTTCTTTAATTATCTTTAATTAAGACGTGTGCTCGCTCCTTGCTTGCGAAAGGGAAACCTGTACCGGAACCTAAACTTGACAAGGCAAACTAAAAAGAAATGCGGTAAGCAGTGCAGGTGCATCATGTGTTTTCACTGTTCAGGAAACTTGACGGGTTTCGAGCACCTTGTACTGCTCTGAGAGAGTCGCCCCTATACCTCAAGAAAAGCAAAAGTAGCAAAGAAAAGAATTAAGCAGCGCGAAACAAGTGGGGTGGGCGAGCTGTGGACAAAATGACATTGAACGACACATCTGGTTGAACATTTTTTGTGCCGCAAATGTGCCCTTCATGAGCACACGAAATGGTGATAAAGACAACAAAACATTTTCAGTAGTACAATAGCATTTCTTTCTGTGCTGTGTACGACGGTAAAGATCCTGATTATTGTCAACTGTTTTTTGCAATGCACACATCACGCCTATTTCGCGCTCCCTGCCCAAGAGACAAAAAAACTCTTTTTTTGTTTACTTTGATTCTATTATAACGTTTTGTGTCACTTTTTTCTCTCTCTCTCTCTTTTCCTGTCTCCCACGCAGAGTAGCAAGTCAGCGATTTGCATATGCCAGCTAAATTGTCTGCTTTTCAATAAAGAGTCCTCTCTCTCTCCTGCCTGCAACAGTGTTACTAAAGACTGAACTTATGTAGATTCAACGGAGGAGGCAAAAAGCGAAATACAACGCAAATCATGAAAGCCAACCTACTTTTTATTTTATAGTTTCGAACTTCGTGGCAAGTAGTCTTGAAAGGAAAAGATCCCATATATCGGTTCTTCGGCTGATGCACATTAGTGGTAGCATTTTGTGCCAATCTTCTGCTGTGAATGTCTCAGCCAGTGTCAGGAACATTTTATTTGTCGTGTCATTATACTGTCTGACAGTAAATTCATTCGAGCGAAATATTATAAACTTTGCTTATTGTGGAAAAATAAAAAAAATCTTTTGATATCTGTAATGAATGTACTCTCTGAAAATGAGAATAGCATTGCATTTTCTTTTCTCCGTAACACATTGTGATTCAGATACTTAGCGCAGTAAATATATTTGAAATAATGTTTTCATTCTCAGAATTGTTTACGCGGGGGAGAACTGATCATACTATTGATTGGTACCTTTGTGAGAATAAGTTAATAGTGTTTATATTATAATGGCAGCCTTGTGATAACAGTAACTCCTAAATACAAAAAAGTCAGAATCTTCCACCATTTGGTTTTGTTTCTAGCAAACGCGTACTTTTAAATGAGTGGCTGGATGCGCCACTGATTTTAATGGGATTGCAACCGTGTCCCTACGAGAGACGACGTTGAATGCAATGCTTGGCCGGATCAAGAGGTTCCAGCCTCTGCCCACACGAAGAGAATGAAAATGAGTGGTTAGACACAATGGATGTCAGCGCTCCCTGTGCATGCATCAGTGGCGTGGACAGGGCCTTGCACGGCAGACTAGCCAGTATATTCTAGGGCTGTCTTCTGATGTATGGATGTACAGTCGCACTCAATATGACTTTCAACACTGGAATGCGTGGCCTCACAAGCTTTAAGATCACCCATGGCTTCCGCTGTTTGTTATTTCCACAACCAAGCACTGTTCATACAATTTGGGGATGATCCCAAATAAGAAAATGTAATTTAGTTGTGGCATGTTGTAGCCACGCGCTCCCGTGTTGCAAGTCATATTATGACTGTACATGTGACAAAGACTGCTCCACCAAATAAGTATTTTTTTTGCCTGTGCCACGACTTGTTCCAAAAGATTGAATGGCATTTTCACAACTTTTAAAGGGCCTAAGAGGATCTATTTTGCTGAGCTAGTTAGTTTAACAGGGCCACTGACAGCTAAGTTTCTGTTTATGACTTTATGACTTTTATGCTTTAATGAGTATGTACGTAATTTGGTAATCACGAGATTGAATGGTAAATGTTCTAACCTGGCATAAACTTAATGCAAGCACCATTAATTATGATCAGTTTTGACGTCACTTGAGAACGACTGCCTCAAGTCATATGGCTCCCCACTGCAGTGGAGCATTGTAAGATCACATGTGCTCAAATTTCAGTTGCCTTGAACCGAGTGGAGCAGCTTGGCTGCTGAAATCTGGACCATTCCGAAATTCCTGACGAACCTTGACTGATGTATCCCAATTTCTTCGAACATTGCACCCCAGTCCCTTAACGGAATACATTGTAAATACTAAATGATGACCTACCTGTCTAGCCCTGATGCAACGGTCAACAAGAACATATCTTATCTAGAAAAAAAAATCCTCACTATGCCGCTTAAAATGGCCCCGGGAACCAGACTAACTAGAGAGACAGTAGAGTGAGAAGGCCACGTTTAAGTGGTGGGTGTCATCCGCAAGATTGTCTGTGGAAAGAGGGAACTAAACCTATCATGCTGCCTATGCAGGTGCACACTTGCACTTACTTGAAAGCCATTTTAAAATTGTGCCAAAGTATAGCACTGTGCTGCGCATACATGTCGGTAGTTCAGTATATGCGCCCCTAAAAGTCCCGACTGTATTTGTGCCATTGAAATTTGGCTGACACAGGGTTTTGAATTACAGGCAGTGCATACTGTGGAGAGCAAGCGTTTTTATTTGCGCCCTATAATGACATAGTATTTGCTTGAGTAAGTGTCACAGCTATGTACGGTGTAAACTTGACGGTGCATACTCGCTGATGATTAAAGCATAGTTGCAACGAATGTCTCCATAGAGCTTAATGTATTCGCTAATTACTTATGTTGTCGCAGCTTCTCATGTGCCTGCCAGTAAGTGCAACTGTGCCCCTCTATTTGCAGTGTAGCTGACACCATGCTGTACCGCAAAAGATCCTTCAGATTTTCTGTTACGGGATCTGACCAACCAATGATTATGACATAATGGCAGCCACTGTCGAATACACGAGTACAGCTTGTCACTTACAATCCCATTGCTTTAAGCATCAGCCATCTGCTCGGTGGTTCATGTGACTTGGAGTCTTCTTATGCAACAATCCAAACACACTTTGTGCCAAACCACGTTGCTTCAGAAGTATGAGCTGATGGAATGCATAACAAGAAAACAGCAGAGTGGATAGCCCCCGACATTCTAGTGAAAGCAATGCAGTTAGAGCAACAGAATGGATGGGAAACACATTTGAGGAGGTAGGATGATGTAAACATAACAAGGAATCAGCTTGTGCATTGCAGGGTAAATTGTAAATCATTGGGAGAGGCCTTCGTCCCACTGTGCACATGAGGATGATGCTTCCAGAAACCCAACAAGATATGCAGGAGTGGTGCACACACAGCAAAACGTACAGGACCACAAATAAGCGTCCCGTAACAGCATCAACGTAGTGCTTGCTGTGCCTATATGTGCACATGTGCATTGGGAAAAGCTGGATGAGTCATGTTCTCTGCCACCATGTTGTAGTTTCTTGAAATGCTTATTGGTATTGCCCCCATGCACTATTGCACGGGCATATGAGAGAGCTGTTTTTTTTCCTGTGCTTTGGAAAAACTGGGTGCTTGAGGCAACACTTAGTATGGCAGTGCATCTATTTCTTTGCACACATCAGGAGATGCAAATTTGTACTTGGCAGCAATAGCTTGATTTGGGTGTCTTTAGTGCATTTTATAAACACCATCCAGTTGTACTTTGTGTTCTGTCCATACCCTCACTGTGAGATAAGATCAGGCAAAGGCTGATTTTGCCATTTAGTTCATGCTGTCATGGCAAAGAGCTAGCAGCAAGAGTTTCTTGGTCTATACAAGTATGAACAGACCAGCCCAACAGCAAGTACTTGTGAGCAAAAGTGAAGTAGGATTGAAGTGGGCAGACTGCTGTGTTGTTGTTGCACAGTCATGTGGTGACTGGTGTATGTGGGTTTCAAAGTTCTCTGGCTAGCCAGTGCAAGGAGTGACGCATTGCTCTCATTATTTCAAGACAAAGTATTTGAAATGCAATTGATGGTTAACTTGGTCTCTGCAGTGGTCTCATCCCTGCGTACAGTCCCCAAGCCAGGCTATGGTTTGGCTACCAAGTCAGCAACTTTGCCTGTGGGTGGTCGGGATTTTATGGTGAGTGCTTGGTTTGTTCTCTCACTGCTTGTCACTAAATCTTTATAACAGCCTCCTGATTTGCTGCTTTTACACCTGACAGAGTGGATCCAGTGGCACCATAGCAGGGCCTTGCGTGCCTTATAGTATAATGTCTTGCAATTGCGTACACATTTGTGACTCCTCTCAATGACATTTGTATGTTTTCTGGATTTCCTCAAAATACTAATTTTGAACACCCAGCAAGACATTGGCTGTAATATATCTGTGGCGATAGAAGAATCATTCTTTTTTGCAGCGTGAAGCATAGGAGGCATATTTTAGCTTTTTTTTTTTTTGAAGTTCTCAAAATTTGTCTTTTGTGTGAGCACTGCATGGCCACGTTCAAAACAATGGAGTTTAGTGCACTATAAAGTAAGAAGTAATGATCCAGTTGCTGTGAGTCTTGGGCTTGCTGCTACTGGGTGATTCCATGAAAGATCAAACACGCATGTCCGGTCAATATTTTTGTGTTGTCTTCTCTTTGTGTGTTGTGTGGGCGTAATCAAGCAGCCCACCTCCGCACAGACTATACATGAATAAAATCTGAGAATACACTTTTGTTGAAGACAAGCCACCAGAGTGAAGATTGTGGGGATCTCGAAAAGAGCTGCTCTTGGAACAAATGGATGCAGTACCTGCAGTCGTGCTACGAACAAACACGTGGACATTTATTAACTGCTTTTACGTAACAGGCAAATAACTGGTAACATGAAGAATAATTCAGAGAACATATCACGTGCAATGTACCACGAATGTGGCGTCGTCGACGTTCTACTCACCGTGGTAGTCCGCGGGAACGAGCCACGTTATCGCACCCACAGACCTCCCCAAGAGCCATTCCTCACTGACCATGCTTAACCCCAAAGAAGATAAAACCCTCATGCGCCTGCAACCTCCCTGAAAAAAGAAGCGCCATCAGTGTACAGGCACCTCCTTTGTCAAGGTGCGCGTCTTGGCCGGAAAGAGGAGCTCTGCTATAGCGGTCAGTGGGAAAGGTTCGCGAAATAAAGAATGTGAAAGAATAACAATAAATAAGACAATATAAGGTATACACATGCGAGTGGCATATTTTTGTCAAGTGTGAAAGTGCAAAAATGTACGGTACATAAACAGTGAATACACGAAAGTGCTCGCTTCTGATTGCAGTGCCGCTGCAAACTCGGTGGCGTTCAGAAATCGCTAGTTTTCAAGCGTGACGCACTAGCTTTTTAGAAGGTCGTGCAGGTGCCATCTTGTTTGTCCGCTTCTGGTTGTTTACTCGATTGGTGCACGGTGTGTGGTTGACCATGCTAGAGCCTATTTATGCGGTGGTTTGGCGTGCATCGGTATGCCGAGCTGCTGTGGCAGTAGTAGCAGAAACAGGTACAACAGCAGACAGCAGCCTACAGCGGTGAAAATCCGCAGTTTCCTGGTGGACACCCTAGAGGTGCTACTGCAGCTGCTGGGAAAGGAGGCAGAGGCAAAGGAACACAGTTGGCACTACTTTATATTTTTTAGGGACTTTAGCCATCACGTGAGCATAGCATGATCAGCATAGGCCCTTTTGGCCATTTTGTGAACAAAGCGAATGAGGACACATAATATTGACACCATGTCTTGACTGACATAAGCAATGTTTGATTCAAAATTTGTGATAAAATTGTGACCGGGGTTTTTTTTTTTTTCAAAATGAGCTTTTTTGAAAAATTTTTTTTATTTAACTATCTTTGTCTTCTTTTACACTGCCTGTAGGAAGGCTATCTTTTGCAGGAATGCTGGAAAGGCTTTGTTCTATCAGAGTTCTTCAATGCTTTTCTGGTCACGAAATTCCACCTGCAGTTTTATACAGGGACCGAGGCTGCCGCTAGGGTCGCCACGGTCAATGCGGTGGTACAGTGGCTAGAAGGAGAAGTGGGATTACCGCAAAACGGCATCTATGGGAAGGCATCCGCTAGGTGCCGCTCTCTGTTGCATATACACGTCAAGCTCGTGTGCATTTGTCCAGTCAAGAGTGATCAGTTGAGCTTCGACGTGCCCGTAAAGTGCTTGATACATGTGAAACTCTTTGTTGACGTGGTTAGCTACTTTTGCAGTGCGACATCCTAGAGGAGTTTGCACTGGATGTGGGGCAATTCGCTGGCCAGGCTTGTAAAATGTGCTGGCGGCAAAGCGACTGTTTTGTTCCCGGCTGCGTGAGTGGTTACAAATCCTGCAAGCAAAAACTTTCACTGTTCGGCGTGCCTAAAGAAGAGGAGCTGTTTTTGAAGTGGTAGCGGAACATACCCAGAGCTGACAAGCCGCTGGAGAGAAATGCAGCAGTATGTGAGTTGCATTTTGATCTGCAATTTGTGTGGCGGCATTTCGAGCATGTAATACAAGGCGAATTGGTGCGCGTTGATCGGGCCAGGCCGGTTCTCCTGCCAAACGCAGTGCGGTCTATATTTCCCAATTTGCCAAAATACCTCTCGAAGCCAGTTCCGAAGAAAAGAAGTGCACGGGAAAAGCCAGCATCACAGCCCTCGTCGCCCAAAAGAAGACGTCGCATGGACGGAACGTGTTGCCTATCTGAAGTTGTTGAAGCTGAAGAATTCCGTGCTCCTGTTGATGCTCCACCTGCACATGTTCTAGAAGTTCTGAATGTGCCACTTCTGACCAACCAGTGGGCGAAGCACGTGTTCAGCGATAATCCCCTTCACGTGGCCTATAGCGTGTGTTTACCTGGAAAAGACATGAGCCTGCTTCATGCGCTGAAAATGGTGGTGTTTAGATGCATCGAAAGTGTGATAAAACATGAAGTGTTTATGTGGGGTGTTGAGGTCGCGCTTGATGTGCCAAGAGATCCAGCATCCATTTTGCAATCGGTCGACAGCCTGCATGCTTGCACTGGAGTAGGGCTGAGTGCAGAATTTCCACTAGCATGCTCCAACACAAATTCGAAGCAATGGAATGATACTTTGTACCACATTAGGTGTAAAGGTGTATCGAGCCAGAGTGAGAGATGCTGCGTGTCACGCAAGTATCTGAGGGGACTCTTGGTTAACCAAAGGTGCCGGGCGAAGCAAACGAAGAAGACTAGAAGAAATACCTCATCAAAGCTGAGTGAAGACTCGGGCAGTGCGACGCCTTAGAACCAAGGTGCAGTCGCTAGAGCAAGTGATCTCCCAAATGAAGGAAGAAAATGAGGCAATTGAAGAAGCCACCCTACTGAAGAAATTCGGTCAGCTTCCACCTAAGCTGCCGTTATTCAGTGTTTTGAGGCTGCGACACGAAAATCTCCAAAGAGCATGTGGCATAACCCTGAATAGCTCCTTAAATGCATAATTATGCGCATGAAGACGGCTGTATGAGCTGAGAGAGGAAAAAATCTTGGTGCTACCAAGTCGCAGCTGCCCCAAAAAGTACACGAAGCAGTACGTTTGGTTTTAATCGCAATGTGCTTTCAGGAATAGCCAAAAAAATAGAAAAAATGACAGAATTTTAGCGTCACGGTGGACTCATCATCGATGAGATGAAGTTGGCTGAGAATTTTGCTGTTAAAGGTGGCTCGGGTAAAATTGACGGCTTTGTCGACCTGGGTCCTTTTACACCTGAGCCCGAAAAAACAGTTGCATGCGACCACAGTTTGGTGATCCTTTTCTAGCCACTTTCAGGGTTGTGGCACCAGATTCTTGGTGTATTTGCATTCCAAGGAAATGTGAAGGCACCGCTGCTTTTGAAGATCATTCTTGCCGAGAAGGCTGGCCTCAGGGTGGACTACGTAACTTGTGACGTCATGGAATCATGCGATGTGGCGGCAGTTCGGCATTTCCGCAACTGCAATTAAGCCATCGGCGGCTCACCCAGCTGGAGATAACAGGCGTCTATGTTTTCTTTCTCGGACTTCCTGCACCTAGTGAAGTGCATCCGGAATGGCTTCATAAAGACAGGCTATAGGACGCCGCATGGTCATGTAGATGTGACGCCAATTAAAATAGCCCATGAACTAGACAAATGTGCAACTACGCTCAAGGTGATGCCCAAAATCACGGATGTGCGTGTACACCCAAACAATTTTGAAAAAAATGAAGGTGAACCTTGCTTTCCATCATTCCAGCCTAGAAGTTCTCCGGGGCCTTTTTTTCTACAAATGTCAGATTGTAAAACAGTGTTGCTATAGTGACCAGACAGAGAAGTTTGTTGATTTCATGCTCAAATTAATCAACGTGATGACATCAAGAGTGCCATCAGGTGCCCTGAAGCCCAATTCAAAGGAAGCACAGCTGTTGAATGACACCTTAGAGTACATAAACAAGTGGAAGCATGCACAGAACCATCCAAGGGAGTTTTTTTTTTCACCTGGCACAGCAGAAGAGCTGCATGTAAGCTTGAAGGCTACTTTGGAGCTACTGGAATACCTGACAAAGCAGGTAGGCTTCAAGTGCCTCTTAACATCCCGTCTCAGCCAAGACCCGCTGGAGAAGCTTTTTGGGGTAATAAGGCAGTTCTCGGGGTGCAATGATCACCCGACGTCAGCACAGTTCCTAACAACTGTGAACTGCCTCGATTTCTATAACTTGGTGAAAGCTCCCGGCTCCGGAAACACAGCAGGCAGCACACTCGTATCATTGGTGGGACCAAATGAGGTAGCAAGTAAGATGGACAATTTAATAGATGCCGGCAAATTGGAAGATGCATCCAGTGTACTTGATGCATCGACAGAAGTGACGGACCACATCTATCCGCAGCAGACCAGTGATGCAAGGTTGGTCTACTACTTGGCTGGATATGTCGCTAGGCGCAAGGTCCTGACAACAAAGTGCCAAGATTGCTTCCAACTACTGCTGACATCAGCGGAGCAAGCAGACGAGGGTATTTCATCTTTTACATCATTCTGTGATCGAGGCGGGCTGCTCTACCCTTCAAGAGAACTGTTTTCGTTTTTTGAAGCCTTGGAGGACACCTTCACATTATGGTTTAGTTGGAATAAGCTTGATAAGGACAGCCTCTCAGAAATGGTGCACCACTTGCTAAATGTGCTGCTAGTAGGTTGTGAGATGCACAAGAAAAATTTGACCAGCAACCTAGTCAAGGTCTTTATCAAGACTTTATTTTTACACTAAGTCACTAAACAAGGAGAGGACGTCAACAAGAGAAAAGAGGAAGCACTTGAAACTTCGACAGTTTTTTATTACTTTTTTCTAATAATTCCTTATTTGGAACACGAGGGGAGCTAATAAACATTTGGTGAATGTTTACTGTTGGCGTAGTTTCACCATATTAATTGTGGCAAAAATAAGTAAGGCTCACGTCAAGGTGGATAGTAGGCTGGTTAATTTGCATTCATATTTAAAAACGCTTTAGGGAGCAAACATGTTATAATGAAATTGCAAAGAAATAGTAGAGGAAAGAAGATGGCTTTTCAAGGGTTCATTTTCCTTTCCTTGGCATTATTGTCTGTTAGTTCTAATTAAAGAAATAGTAAGGAACTCAAGAACATGTTTTTGGGTGAGTTGGTGCCTGAGTTCACTAAACATGTTGGTGCTCCTCTGTCTTTTTTTTTTTTCGTGTTTTTAGCTTTGCACCAAAATTAACAAGTTTAGCAAATAGTAAAGAGGTAATTTTCGCAGTGTCGCTACAAATCTTAGTCGCAGTGCATGCCATAAAGAAAAGGACACGGGAGTCTGGAGGTTTGCGTTACACTGGGCGCACAAAAAAAAGGGGGGGAAAACAAAATTGTTTAGGCAGTAAGCAACTTCTTTTACCCAACGACTCAACTATAAATGCGTTAGTTACTCGTGGAAAGTGCCAGCGCAAGTAAAAACTAACGGTGCTAACGCAAAATTCATAAAAACCCACAACTACGCCAGCAGCGTGCCGATGTGAAAGTGGGTGCGAGCGCCACCTAGGCCATGAATCACCGTGGCACACGCAGGCGACGGCTCCCTGATCACACTTCTCCTTCTAGCCACTGTAGTGGTGGTATGCATGCACGTGCTGCAATCGGCTGAATGCTGTGCCGGTTCGAGGCAAGGGTTCATCTTGCACCAAACCGCGATAATTCAACTACCACTGACACTACCAGTGACCTGACATACAATGTGATTGTTGCATACGTGTGCAAAAAACTTACTTTCGTGATTGTTTTTTAGAGATCAAGGCTGCGATGGATCCACTCGGGCCGATGCAGCAATATTAGCTCTATATGTTGTTCCAGCGAGGTTACTTACCTCAGGCAGTGGAGCACGAGATATTCAGGCACGGGATATTTACTTAAACTTGTGACACTGCACAAGCCTTACGAACCCTCCAACTCGGAAACTGAAGTCTCGCAGCGGGAGTTGAACCAGTGCCGATCGCACTATTTACAATCACGCCGTTTACGCCGTGGGAGTTTGCCACGGCCGCATTACGAAAAAGAAAAGCTCTACATTCCTACGTTTACAGTTTATAAAAGCTATCTTGCAGCCTACCTTACAGAGCTTCGCAAGGCAACGTTCGTGTGCCACGTGAATACCCGCTGTTCTCTAGGACTTAATAGACCTTTTTCAAGCAATCCCAGAACCCCCCGCGGGCACGCGAAGCACTATGGGAAAAGTGTGTACGGCGAGCCCGCCGGCTGTTCCGTCGCTCGCTGCTCGTTGGCGCCGTGGGAGCTTACCGAACGAAAGAAACGCGTCGCCGCTGGTTGACTGTTATTAAATCATAAATACTACTTATGTCTGAACGCACCTGCATGTATCTCTACGCATGAAATGCAAAAGGAATGATGTAGTCAGTGTAGGTATTACCGAGCGTATGTATACCGGATGTAGCAGTTAAGCGGCATGCGAGTTATCACGTGCCAATACATGCAGTAAAAACATGCTATCGTGAGCAGTGTGAGCTACAACACCGAATTCGTATTTATTCAATGATTACTTGTTCACAAGCCACTATGACATTTAATGCCATAGTGGCTCGTGATCGTGTTTAACCAAACATAGAGAGGTGTTGCAGTGTTCAGGTATACAGATGATTATTTGATCTTAATTGACAAGTCACACACTGTACAAAGAAGTGAGCACATTCTAAATGCGTTTAAAGAAAAAGGGATGGGACTAGAATTCACTTGCGAGATGCCTTGCTCTGATTTTAAGTTTCACTGCGGAGCATGTTTGCGGGCAGTATAGCCAGCGTTCAGCGAAATCTGTGTTTATTTTGCGTCGGCACATTCAAATGTTGTTTAACGAGGAATTGTGATGTCATGATTACGCACAGCATTGGAAAATAATATGCGCACACAAGATGAGCAGTAGTTTCCAGCTGCAAAGTGATCAAAGAGATCTCCTGCATATCGTTGTATCGGTTTGGGAAAATCTGTTCGCATGGCAAAGAAAGATTAACACGGAGTCCTCCATACGTAAATAATGAAGAAACTAGAAATATTGCAGTTATTCCATATATGTACAAGAAGTCGCATGGCCTGAAAAACGTAGGGAAGCGATGTGGGGGTGAAGGCTTTGTTTGCCGCCTCAAATAAGCTTAGTCGCATTAAGGTCGCAGGGGTCTACGGTGGGCAAAGAAAAATGCGGTCAGACGCATGCCAATTGTTTTGTAAATTGTGTAGGAGTTAACCGCAAATTTCTCTTTCTTGTGTCCACATGTACATCGTCAAGACTGGTCGATGTATTAATACCCGCCTCAGCGAGTATCGAAATTCATTGAATGGAGCCGTCTCATCTCGCCTCGCTATGTCAGTCATGAAAATGTAATCCCATCTTCAAAAGCACAGTAATTTTGTACCATCAACCTAATCAGACAACGCGAGAAATTTCTGAGGCATATCATGTCACAAATAACGCCACACTTTGTGTCAGTCAACCTTCTCAGTCGTTACAAGACAAGAAATTCAACTTTATTATTCAACTGTAAGCACGCGTCTTGGTTGTTTGACTTTTTGTTCCTCTTTATGACACGCGCGACGCACTCCCATTTTTGTATACAGTGAAACCTCGTTAATACGTACCTGCCGGGAACGCGGCATAACTACGCACTAATCAGTAGTACGCATTAACCACCAAGTACAAATTTGCCTCTCCTGGCGTACGCCATCGCCGCCAGCAAAGAAAAAAAGAGTGCCGCAGCAAATATTGCCTAAACTACCCACTGCAACGCCTTTTCTTTCTTTTTGCCAAAGTGGAGAGAAGATCCTGGCACTCTCGCACGACTGCCCGATAGCGCGCGGTGGCCGCCACGCGGCCCACGCCAAAGAGCATTTCGAAACTATTACAGGGTCCGGGATACTCAGTGCCCGACATAGCGACAGAACAGACAGTGTCTGCATTCCGCGATAAATGTGTATGCGTCTGTGCCGCGATCTACTACTAAACGAAAACGGACACGCGGAACGGCTGCGTGGAGCCGATCGTCTCCTGGGTAGTTGCGTGCAGCGCGTCGCCTACTTGGCTCACGCCGTCACTGCCGGGCCGCTTGCCATACCGCACGCGCGCATTAGTCGCGGGAGTGTTCTTCGTGCCCGCTTCGCTCCAGACCTTGCACAGATGCGGCGAGTAGCTTGTTCAGATTACGCGGCCATGTCGTGCTTCCTCCGCGACGCTGTAGTGGTCCTGGCAGCAGACGGAGGTTTGTTGGGTGGTCGCCTAATAAAAGCGTGCAATATGGTTACAACAGCGCTATGCTTGCTGTACTGTACGCGTGCGTTTAGCGTGATAGCGTCAATGCAGCGAGATTTCACGGCGTCCGCGCCCCGCAGCGCTCAACTCCGTAACAGCGATCTGCTTTCGTTTCTACAAAGCAGTGCGCGCTTGAACACAGCCCCGCACGAGGTGGCAGCGATCGGCGGCCCAGCACGTTCAGGTTGTGGCCAAATAAAACCTTGCAGTATGCTTAAAGTAGCGCTGCGCTGCACGCGAGCCCGAGCAGATAGCTGAAGATACTTATTGTGATAAGGCTGTCGGCGCTAAGTCATGCTGGCGCGTTTGTCGGTGGCCGCCGCTTCGCCTTCGTTCTTTCCCGATGCTTACCTGCAAAGGCGTCGCCGCAATCGCGCGGAAGTCGGAATCGGTGATCGACCGATCTCCGCATGTCTCGAAAAGACGGGAAACCTTTGGCGCCACACTGTGGCGTCGAGAATTTCACTGGTGCAGCAAAATTTTATGGCAGAAAAAGTTATCGCGGTACGCGTAGGTACGCACTAACCGGTAGGCATAGGGCGAACCACTACGGCTTAAGCGGTCAGCGAATGCATTGGGCTTTATGGGACTCGGCCGGGGATTCGTCGCAACTACGTTTTAACCGTTAGTACATTTAAAGCGGGTACGTATTAATGAGGTTTGACTGTATATGTTTTTTTTCACGCGTGCAATAAACTTTCAGTTGTGTGTGAACGCTTGTTTGTGCATTTCCTTCCTTGTACTGCTCCTTTCTTTTTTCGCTCTAAGTATTATTCCACTGACCCAGACTTCGACCTTATTGTATTATTCCAACCTGTAGTTATAGCACCAACGAATTAGTAGGCACATATTGTTCGTTACATTTATGGTGCGAGCGACGCAATGAATGTATCTCATTTCCCCAAATGCCGACTACACTTCCTAGTGTACTCTTTAAATATCAGAACCTCACACTGTACTCGTCGAGAGTGTCGATGGACGTTGATTCCAAATGCATCCACGAATCATAGACTGCTCCTGCACTTCATAGGCAACCAAGCTGTATTTTTTTTTTCATTTATGCCGTAAGGCGCGCGGGGCCAAAAAATAAATAAATAAAAGGTGACGCTTCTGAGCCGCTCAACTGGTCCAACAGTGGGACAGATAGAAATCGTCGAGAGGCTGTCGCAGCTAAACAGTGAAGTTCGTGATTGAATTGCGCAGTAACATGTTGCACCTTGCCAAATGCAGTGTGTCTAAGAAGTCCTGGCACGGCGCAAGCGGAAAGCTACAGCGCGAGGCCCGCGCGCTCGTTGCGGCGGCTGCTGTGGCGTACACACATTTCCCATGAGCGCTTGTGCGCCCGTTGGTGGCGCTCGTGTGCTTGAAAAAGGTCTATTAACCTAGCCTTTACTCTGAACCCACCGGCTGGAGCATGCACAAAGCTGTTGCTGCGCGCTTTCTGTCAGCTGGCCTCTGAAGCTATCCAGGACAAGAAAAGAACATGTGCACTGGGTCATCTGTCATCCAGTCTTTCTTATATACCCTAACTACCCAAAAACGTGTCAAGCTGAGGAAGATCACTCACGCCAATTGCGTCCATACTTCACTATAATTGCTTATTTCAATGCATATGTTTGAGAACATCACACTGTCGAGCCACTAATTTACAGTAAACAAAGCAAGAATGCTACGATTGAAAGAAAAAGATAGAAAAGCTTTTATTGGAAAAATATCTCTGAAAGCTATGAGTGACATTTTCCTAGAGCAGGAAAACTCTGCAATGCCAGTACATGAGGAAGCAAGCTGTGGCAAAAAACAAGGCAAACTCTGAATATAAAAATTTAAAAATTTGCCATTTTTTTAACAACGGCAAACAAGTAAACAATGCAAAGCACTTAATAAGCTGGAAAGAACCTAAAAAACTAGCAAGCTGTGAAATAAACAGCGCTGGCTTGCAAGTTTGCCTTCTCACATTGCAAAGACACATTTTCTCCATTCACTGTGAAGTCATCCTTTCGAATAACATCAGTGGCGTCAAAATGTTTCTCGCACACTCTAACGTGTTCAGAATCGGAGGTAAATCTGCCAGCTTCCTCTCGTGGTATTGCACGTTTCCATTCATCCCTCTCATCGGCAAATGAAACGACTCCTTTTCGCTCGTACCTCTGTAGCCAGAGTGACAACCCGGTGCACAGCAAGTCTTAGGCATTCACATACACCATCTGTGTCCTCGCACACATTTCTCATAGTTGCACAAGTTTTGAAAAACGAGGAAAACTGATCGCCGACGCCGCCCCCAGCTCTGCCTACGCTGGGGCGACATAGCAAGCTCTCCCCATAGCATTATGGAGGAGTTTCGTGACCAGAAAAGCATTGAAGGACTATGGTTCTATATTTGATACTTTTTCAAGTTTCTGTGTGAAATGGGAAACATGCCAAGGCGCATCAGAGTTAGCAAACTTTCTTGATTTGGACCATGTTTGCCATTTTTTCACATTTTTTTCTCTTGTGTACAGCATAAGGAAAGCAAGGATGTAATCCACAGTGATGTGCATTAAAACTAGCACAAAAAATTTTTTAGCCTACAGGCCAGGTTATCAATAGAGCAAAAGATGCCACTTGGCCCCAGGGGCTCGTGGCTACTTAACCACAAAGCCACCCGCCAAAATACCTTGGTTTTTAAAGTTTTTACTCACTCACTCACTAACTCTCGACACAACGTTTATACTTTGGCCGTCAAATCAGATAATATTGCGGTATGCAACAGTGGGACGCCCGCGCGGCCACCTTCAGATATTTTTTTGGTGTGCTGGGAGCGTTTCTTGGAAATAAAGTTTCGGATGTTCGATCTGTCGTAGAACTGGGGTGAGACAGCTGCGCATATTGTGCATTTTTAATACGATTCCGTTTTCGGAGGTTGAAATGGCTCCAGCCAAGTGTATAGAGAGCCCGACATTTCGGTCCCGATTCGGTTCCTAAGCCAAGCTGCTCCAAAAGCATAAAAATCGAAAAAATTGCACCAAACTGCTCCAAAACAGCCTCAAAAGCAAGAATTTTGATGCCCACGTCAGCTGTGTATAACAAAGAAAACGAGCCCTTAAAATTAACACTTCTTTCCTTCATTCATAGCAAGGGTCTCGTTCTGGCAGACTTGATGCTTTCAGATAGTATGCGAGGGAATATTGGTCAGCTGCCAGCTCGTAATAAGTTCACGTGCTATGCGATGCCAACAGGCAAAAAAAAGTGTTCCACACTCGCCGTCATGGCTACTGGCGGCGCTGACTGACGCTCCCACGTTTAAATGTACATATATACCCTATAAAGTGGACGGGGGGGATGGCCGCCGCGGTAGCTCAGTTGGTAGAGCATCGGACGCGTTATTCGAAGGTCGCAGGTTCGGTCCCTGCCCGCGGCAAGCTATCTTTTCGTCCACTATTCTTTCTTCACATTTACCTTGCATTTACTACTAATAACATCCCATATGCTTCCTTGGCATTATTGTCTGTTATTGCTCATTAATATCCTCTAGGGTAAACAACACATGTGCTGATGAGAAGTTTATGAATTTTACGATTAGCAATGATGTGTTGACAATGCTATTAATGCGTTATTACATGTTCGCACTTCATATGATTTTTAAATAACCACCAAAATACTACATATCAAGCTAATCTTATGATACACACAAAACCGGCACTTTCAGTTTCGGTTTCGTAAATGATGGGAGGTGTAACATTTTTGCTTGTATCTTTTGAAAGAAACTGCGTAAACAGAAACTTTATGCAGCAGAATGATGAGCGATAAATTGCGCATTTAACATGACCAAGAATCAAAACATATTTTGAAAAAAAATTTGCTTTTTCCACTTGGCCTCATATCTTAACGCTTAAGTCACTTAATCTACATTCAAGTCCTTTGATTCACGCTAATGTATGCTCGTTTCCTCTTGATTCACGTTCATTCCTACTCACTTGGCATCATCATATCTGTATTTCACGTCTCAAAACTTTTGCTACCATTCGTGATGCCACCAGAGAACATATTTTTCTACTGACGATCCATATAAGACTTTCACTTGAATAAGCTTTTCTATCATGGTAGCCATCGAGTGACTGTTGGAAGCACTGTTCTGTGCCTGCTCGTGCCTCTTGTGGTGCCACATGGCATGACTCTTGACAGCACCATCGAAGGAAGAGTATGGAACATTCTAGTGAACTCTTGAATGCCTAGTTTGTGGACACAAGGTTGCCCATAAGGAAGTTCTTGTGCTTCCCTTGTTGCAGTACCGTTTGAATGCATTCATGGTGACGTTTTTTGATGATCTGCATGGCACATTTGGCCAGTTCTTGCACACTAAACACCAAAATGACATCTCCACTATGATGTGCCTCATAATCATATGATTTGGGGACTTGTTTCATTGTTTGCGTGATTCGCCACATGAAACCCCACAATTTGTTTTTGTATTGTAACATGTAGCCAGCTGCTCTTGAATGCAATGACCACATTCTGGGTGGGCAAAAAAATTCTTTGTTGTAAATTTATTCATAGCACTGAAAACTCTTGTATTGCTTGGTCTATGCCAAAACAAACCACTAGTACAAAGCAGAAAGTAAAACAATGAATTGGTTTAGATTGATAAATCGTACTCTGAAAACGCTAATTTAATTAATTTCACCCTCATAGGCATATTAATGGAAGAGAAAATCAAGGTCAAAGTTTCATTTTTAAATTTCATGCCAAAATCTCTGTGTGTGACGTCATGGATTTCAAAGTAAGTTTTTCATATTTCAGCTACAGTGGATCAGTGAAAATAATTGAAACTTAGCACGTTTCTGGCTCAAATTTACGTAATTTTTTCCAACTACGTAGGCCCTAGTGGGCGCCGTCAGTGTGTATGACATCACGGCGGTTGGTGCCGGCATTTCACGCTGGCATCGCCACTCACATTTTGTTTTTGCATGTCTTCTCACGGTGAGCGTGGCGCTTTCAGTGTTGTGGTAGAGTACTTTACTAATGCATTTTTCTCTCTAGTGTCTCTTTAAGGGGGGACGTGGCAATGAAAACTATCTCGGTTATGTATGGAGAGAAAGTGATGAAAATTGGCATGCAGATGTGATATGGTGTGCTGATATCGTAACTGAAATCGGTTTTGAGCTATCTGTTGTAGTTTTTGAGTTACAGCACTTGATAGACTCTCATTGTCATCCCAAAATTAATTAATGAATTAGACATAAGTTTGTCAAGATTTTTGCATAAGGTTGTTCACAAGGGCCCATTCTGTGCCGTAAAGCTATTGGTTTATTTTTTAATGTTCAAATAAGCACACAAAAATTTTTTTGAAATTTCTTGTACATATTGTCTTACTTGCAACTTTTACGAAAAGCCAATTATAAAAATCTGTATGGCGTGCAGACAAATATGGACAGCTTTACGGCACTCACCAATGTCTCAGGATCTAAGCGCAGAAAACAGAATGGTTTTATCTTTACTTGTTATGAAATGGCAGAAGGATGACTGACAGCAACTGTTCAAAAAAATGAAAGCTGAGAATAGGGAGCTCAAAGAAAATGGAGCTAAAAGCTAAGAAAATGGAGCTAAAAGCTAAGAAAATGGAACTCGGAAGGAAGCTGGTTTTATTTTTTAATTGGAGAAATGCAGCTTTGTGGTTATCTTGAGCTCTATATGTCCTCCTAATGATGACTCCAATATGGTAGCACTGTGTCAAAGGAAAACTGGAGATTTGCATTTTCTAAAGCCCAATTTTCTCATAGTTTTTGATGACCGCACACTAGCAAAATGCTTTTTTTTTTCAACTTCTACTGCTTATTTTGGTCTAATATTTCACCATGACATAAAACATGGTCTCAGGATTGCAGAAAAAAATAAATAAAAAATTGAACATTTTGACCAAATTTACCATTCCCATTGCCACGTCCCCCCTTAAATGCCTACATGATCGTCAGCCTAAGCCCACGAGTGAGGCCTGTCTTCTTTTTGTGCTCAGGCTCAAGATTTGTCCTTCAGCAAGCTGGAAAAAACCCACAGCACAGAGTTCAGTTGTGGCAAGTCAGATGGTGAGTGCTGTCCACTCACGCAGAGACAAAGCTAACCAATGTGTACTTTCTCCTCCTCAGTGTCCGCAACTTCCGACCATGATGGTGCTGTTATGGTGAGTCCCATCATTTGTCCTCCTTCGTCACAGGGTTCGTACAGGTCCCCCTTGAAGGTTCCTTTTAATTGTGTAAGCATTCTAGTTAAAGTCCACAATGTGACCTGCGTTCTGTGGTAGGTTAGCATCATTGTTGCAAACATTCCATTTCAGAAGCAATATGACAGCACAAATCTGCACGCCCTCCATTTTGCAGGACTAGCGCGAGAAAAAAATGCTGTGAAAAGGGCACTAGAGGGAAACAATAAGTTAGTTTATACTGATATATTATACTCTGAGAACTCTAAAGTCGTTAATTTCTCTACCATAGGTTTATTAATAGACGAGAAAGTTTCTGTCAATAGTTTCAGTTCTAAATTTTCTGCTGAAATCTCCTCTGGTGACGTCATGGAGTTGAATTTTTTTTTTTCATATTTCGTCCACATTGGCTTAACAGAATTTCCTGAAACTTGATATGCTAAGCCCTGAGAAGACGTATTTCATTTTTACCAATTAGGAACTATGCAGTAAGTGCCATGGTGCGGGAAGGGGGCATCACCACTTGCATTTTCTTTGTGTGCATTTTCTCGCTTACGAAGTGACTTCTCACAGCAAGTGTGTTGTTTTTGGTATGGCAAAAGAGCAATTTACTTATATGAGAGAAATCGTTTTTCTCTTTAGTGTCCTTTTAATGAAGCGAAAAACACGTACTGGAGCTTTGGTGTCGGCTCCCTCTCGGTGTTGGCACTGCTTTCTTCATGCCTTGTCCTATCGTTCCCCACCAGTCTTCTCTTGCTCTCTATGCTTCTTACGACTTCTTCTGCATTTATGCTGCTTTTTTCCCCATCAAGCAAGCTATGCATCAGGTTAGGAAATGGTAATAATGTCAAGCCTAGCTAATACTAGATAAGTCTGTTGTCTGCTTTGAACTACTCTAGATGTGATCAAGGCTAGGCTTTTTTGCAGTGTAATAAGAATATAGGTGAAACTCAACCTAACAAAACACTATTTTACATAGTTCGCAATATAAGGAAGAAATTTACATTCCCAGGCAGGTACTCATAAGGGTCATTGTTGTCATCAACCTGAACTAACAAAACTGCCCTGCTTGAATCCGATCCAGTCCCACTTAGCAGCCATCCATGACAATTTTCATGTTCCCACGAACAAAAGCATGGCCTCTGAGATCTGTATCAAATATAGTACTTATGACATGCATAGCAGAAGTATGGCCTTTGAGATCTGTGTGTGTGATCCAGAGCTGTTGCTTTGGGCATGGGCTCATTGTCGGAGATGCTTCCATGCCATGTTTCCCATGGTCCGGTCATGTTGCTTTTGCATTTAATGTGTTTGTGAATTGTTGTGATGTGCCATGCCACAAAAGAGACCCACAAGACTTATGATGAAGTTTGTGCGTTCTGTTTTTTCTTGGCGGGTATACTTGGCCGCTGCCATCTTATCTTGAATTTTGAGGCTGTTCTGTGAAAGCGCCCTCTCTCCTCATTGCTGGTAATTTCGAGTTGCTGAGTGCGGCAGTGGGGGGCTCATTTGGAATTTCACGGTAGTAAAAACATCATTTCGATGCCGTTTTTTAGTCTTTAAAGAACTTGCGACAGAGCTTTAAAATTTTCTCCTTTGGAGCCTAAACAAACCTGATCACCAAGTTGTATGCAAAGTATGGGTGCTCTTCATTATTCTCATGTGCAGTAGTGCACACGTGATTGATGCATGCCAAGTGATCCGGCAGGCATATAGTGTTATGGTCATCCACTGTGGTGTCTCTAAAACGAAATGATCGGCTATAACAAAGGATTTCTATATTGGAAGCGTTACGGCACCGTTACAATGAATGGCACTGTTTAAAAAAGTATTTTCAAGTTCCCGAGAACTTTGTTGTATAGGCTAAGGGTTCCACTGCTGAACTCAAGAGTGCTGCGCATTCGGTTCCCAGCCAAGGTGGCCACATTTCAGTGGGAGCAAAATGCGAAAACACCTGTATGCTTACATGCAGGCGCTCAGTAGGGAACACCAGCAGATAGTTCACATTCAGAGTTGCCCACTACAGCTTACCTAATTGCACGTAAAACCCCAGAATTTAAATTTTTTATATCACAAGGCAATGACATGAACACCATTCAGCACATTACTGTTGCAAAAAGCCATTCTCCAACTGTGCTGCCAAAAGCTATGCATGAGAGAGCGCCCATGTTACTCCACTGAAGGCAAAGAGTGGTTCATATTTGGGCATTTGGCCATGGTGTGGTCTTCACAGTATTCTCAAGAAGTATAGAAATATGTATTGTACACTCAAACATTTGACTTATCATATTATAATTTCAAAGTCAGCACATCTCTAATAAGGCAGTAACAATAGAAGATAATTACTGTATACATTCGAGTAATGACTGCAGTTTTTCTTTTTTTCTGAGGGGAGCAACCAAAACGAAATAAACTTCTATTTTTGTAAATATATTTTCTGGTACTTCCTTTTTTTGTTAAACTACAGTTGCAAACTCATCGTGTCCTTGGACTTGCCTCTGTCCCAGACAGGGCTGGGCAGAGATACTCAGAAGAGTATTCCGGAATACAGATATCGACAAGGTGTTGCTTCGGGCTAGTTGGTAATCTATAATTACGAAATTTATAACGCGGAACTTCTACACAGGGGACAAAGGAACACGACGAGCATAAGCGCTAACTTCCAACTAACGTTTAATATCTGCGCTCGCAAATATATACAGTGAAAGAAAGAAAATAAAAGAAGAAACAGCTACAGCCACTCATCTGATTAGCACCACACGTGTTCGTTGCATTGCACTTTTACCAGCTGCCATCAAGATATCCCATTTCTCTTTGGGATAAGAGAAACTGCGGTGATTACGAGTGTGTCAGCGCACCATCCCTTCTCTTATCCCAAAGAGAAATGGGATATCTTGATGGCAGCTGGTAAAAGTGCAATGCAACGAACACGTGTGGTGCTAATCAGATGAGTGGCTGTAGCTGTTTCTTCTTTTATTTTCTTTCTTTCACTGTATATATTTGCGAGCGCAGATATTAAACGTTAGTTGGAAGTTAGCGCTTGTGCTCGTTGTGTTCCTTTGTCCCCTGTGTAGAAGTTCCGCGCTATAAATTTCGTAATTACAGATATCGAAATACATGAACTGGAAGCCTAAAATACAGATACTGAGATACATTTGCCTTTAACGTAACGGGATATTTCAGAGATACTTTTGCAATAAGACGAAAAAAGTATTCCGGAATACAGTTACAGCGATACACATACTGGAATACTTCTTTTATTTCAAGGATGCTCATACTACGCAAAGACACTTATTAGTGCAGCATAATGTTATAATTAAAGTTACAGGGCATAGAAACGTTCAGTTCATTTATTTATTTATTACAGTACCCTCAGCGCCATTAAGACATTGCAGGAGAGGGGGGTGGACAAAGTACATAATTAGTAATAATGACATAATTACAAGTATCAATTGCAATAAAGATACACTATTTCACAGCAACAGTAACAGGGATTGGACACCGAAATCAACATACTTGGCGAACAAACTAAGCTATGCTAGACACAGCACACTTTAAGCAAATCACTCGAATCACTAATGAACACCAGTGAATTGAGAAAAAGCACATTTATTTTGAAGATCCTTTGCTGAGAGGGTTGCTGTGTAGGCTTCTCAAATAGGCTGTCTTCTAACAGCGTTGGTTCAGCCTTAGCGCAAGACTCACGAAAGAAAAAAAAGTCTGTCTACCGCTGAAGGCGAGCACAAATTCGTGTTATAGTGAATAAATATCACCTTCATAGCCGTATTGCCCTGCAGCGTGGCGATATCTCTTCTCGGGTCATCTAGATACCGAAACACTTCCACCCTCACTTGGGTTGTTCTGACTGTTCAGGATCCGAAGTCTGTCCCCATTTTCGGAATCCTCAGCCGGTCTGACCCTCTTGGCTTCAATGAAGCTGTCACCACCACCGACACTACCAGCACCCATTTCAGAAAGCCGCAACAGGCGAAGTCGGCTCCGGCGGTGGGGGAGCCTGCTACCACAAAAGACCGTTTCACGCATGTAATCAATTAGGAACGCACCCTGACATTGGAGAGGTGGCTGAAAGTGCGTCAAAGATAGCCATCTTCAAGTCACTTTCGCCGCGACTACGGGAACTGCTTTTGGAAGTGTCGCCCCTTTGAGAAGTGAATGCACGTGAAGCATTACAAAGCCTGTTCCAAGGCGGTATCCGCGCGGGGGGTCGCGAAGTAACGCCTTGCCACCGGAAAAAAATTAGCTTTAGAAACAGCGCTAAAAGACGGGACAAAGAACACAAACCACGGCGCTGACTAACAACCAAATGTGTTTTATTCTTCCAGTCTGCATATATATACTCCGCCACAATCTCAAGGAAACAAAAGCACAGAAACAAAGAAAAATTGAATTAGCCTGCGCAGAGGCCAAAAATCCTCAATCGGACAGAAACGTCAACTCCTTCGGAAGGAGGGAGATCGAGGGGAGGCTGACACATGCTTCTCCGCCATTATAGATATGATACGCTTCAGAAATGACACGCGCCCGTTCATCATGGTACTTGGACAGGAAAATGGAATCTTTAAAAGATGGCTGGCAACCACATTCATTACAGTGAAGCGACAATTGACTATCTCTGGCTTGTTTACGGACGTTGTTCGCATGCTCGCGCATGCGGTCATTAGCGCACCGCCCCGTTTGGCCAACATAGTAAAGGCCGCAAGAAAGAGGTATCTTATACACAACACTATCACAATATTCAACGTACTTCTGGCGATGCTTCTTGCTGCATCTTTTCGTCTTGGTCTCTCGATTTACTTGCTGACACAGGCTACCAAGCTTATTTTTGGCAGAAAACAACAGTCTAACGCTTGCCCTGCTGACCACTTTCTTGAGATTATGTGCCACCTTGTGCACATAAGGAATGACCACTACTTTTTTCTGCGGGTGTGTCACTGATTGAACAGTAGGTGAGCACTTGCTTTTAAAACCGGACACAAGGCTTTCTGCGATACTGGTCAAAAGCGTTCCTGGAAAACCTGCAAGCTTCAGGCGTGCTACTTGAGAACTAAAGCTCGCTTCGACTTGGTGATCACAGGACCTCTCAAGCGCCGCCTTCATGCAAGCCCTTGCAATACCGCACTTGACAATTTTTGAATGCGCAGAGGGCTTGCAAAGGCTTGCATGAACGCGGCGCTTGAGAGGTCCTGTGATCACCAAGTCGAAGCGAGCTTTAGTTCTCAAGTAGCACGCCTGAAGCTTGCAGGTTTTCCAGGAACGCTTTTGACCAGTATCGCAGAAAGCCTCGTGTCCGGTTTTAAAAGCAAGTGCTCACCTACTGTTCAATCAGTGACACACCCGCAGAAAAAAGTAGTGGTCATTCCTTATGTGCACAAGGTGGCACATAATCTCAAGAAAGTGGTCAGCAGGGCAGGCGTTAGACTGTTGTTTTCTGCCAAAAATAAGCTTGGTAGCCTGTGTCAGCAAGTAAATCGAGAGACCAAGACGAAAAGATGCAGCAAGAAGCATCGCCAGAAGTACGTTGAATATTGTGATAGTGTTGCGTATAAGATACCTCTTTCTTGCGGCCTTTACTATGTTGGCCAAACGGGGCGGTGCGCTAATGACCGCATGCGCGAGCATGCGAACAACGTCCGTAAACAAGCCAGAGATAGTCAATTGTCGCTTCACTGTAATGAATGTGGTTGCCAGCCATCTTTTAAAGATTCCATTTTCCTGTCCAAGTACCATGATGAACGGGCGCGTGTAATTTCTGAAGCGTATCATATCTATAATGGCGGAGAAGCATGTGTCAGCCTCCCCTCGATCTCCCTCCTTCCGAAGGAGTTGACGTTTCTGTCCGATTGAGGATTTTTTGGCCTCTGCGCAGGCTAATTCAATTTTTCTTTGTTTCTGTGCTTTTGTTTCCTTGAGATTGTGGCGGAGTATATATATGCAGACTGGAAGAATAAAACACATTTGGTTGTTAGTCAGCGCCGTGGTTTGTGTCCTTTCTTTGTCCCGTCTTTTAGCGCTGTTTCTAAAGTTAATCATGAACCAACCAGCCCAAATGCGTACCTTATTGCAAAAAAATTAGGCATGCTGCACTGACCTTGAGAGACAGCGACTTTCATCGGCAGAGGCCGACAACACTGCCCCCGCGATTCTGCCGTCTGCGGCGTCGCGCGCTTTACCACATGGACCATTCTGTGCTTGAGGGAAAACCATCGCCGCCCTATCTGTCGGCGACCGGCGGCGCGCCTTTGCTTGTCTTGGCGCAAAAAAGAAAAAAAAAAAACGCCATTCCCCTATTGGAAACATGCCTCAACTCATTTCCGACACAAAAAACAATGTAATGAAATACCTGTGTCCTGCATAGTATCGCGATACAGGCGATACATCGTAAATGCATTTCACTACTGAGATACAAATACATTTTTCAAATGTATCTCGATACAGAAATACAGATACTCAAAAGTATCTCTGAAATACTATCGCGATACTCTTGTATCGCGATACTGCCTAGCCCTGGTCCCAGATGAGGTTGTCCTCCATTCCATTGGGCCTGTTGGATATTCCTGTGACCTTGAAGGTTATCCCCATGGTCGTCTTAAAGGGCGAGCAAACAACCAAGTGGTCCAAAATTTGTGATGAAGAGATAACTGCGCACTTGTACGATGTGAACATGCTGCTGCAAGAATTTCGCAAATAAGTGCTGTAATAATGAAGTTACAGGCTTCAGTTTTTCGCTCGGCCTGGCCAGCCTTCTCCGCTGCAAAGTGGGGTGGGCGTAGCCCATTCTCGTGACTGTGTTCACATCGGCAATGCTGCACGATGTCAGCGTTTATGTCATCGGTACGCAGTCAATGGCCGTGCAAGGTGTTCTCCACGTGTTGCTCGTGTCAGAGTGGCATAGTGGGGAAGCGTGGTGCGAGGCACTGGTGAAGACGGGCGACTCCTGCATAGCCAAAAGCTCATCACCGCAGTGCAGAAGACCAATCGACAGAGTCTGTGCTACGTAATAGAAAACGTGCTGTAGAGGGGCAGCAGCAGTGTTTTGTAGCGTTAGCTACACTTGCCTAGCCGGAGCCGATTTCGCGTGGATCCTCATGAGCCATGCTGCGCATGCACAAGGTTCAGTGATGTCATACAGCTGGCTCACCGCTCTCCGCCACCGCGATCTTACACGCTCTCCGCCTCTCCGCGCGTGACTCGCTGCTGCTGATCTGCGCATTCGAGAGGAGTGACGTCGTAGCCATGGTAGACACACTGGCGCCAGCGCGGGCGCAGCCATTCGCCTTCACTGTGCAGTTGCCGTCCGACACAGCGCTGGAGCCCTGTGATAGCGCCTCTGACTGGCGTTTGCAGCTGGGTAACGCCATGGAGAAGGAGAGCGCAAATGCTGCTCGACGGCGCAGAAGAGGCGAGAAGCTTATCTCATCGGATCCCGAAGTAGTTGCCTATCAATTAGCGGTTCAGCGTACGAAGAATGAACAGAAGAATGCTAATAATCCTACGACAATCTGGAAAGCTAAGAATAATCAGCTGAACCTTTGCTAACGCTACGTATATCCTGGCATAGCCAAGCTAAGCCACTGCAAATTTTTTTTATTTGATCATCCCGGCCTTCTGTACAAATTAGTGAGGTTGCTTGGGAGGTGTAAAAAAAAATGTCTGAGCTTGTTTACTGGCCCTTTAAGAGAACCCCATGCTTTCCACCAGTGATGCTCTTTTCAGCCAACGAGTTTGTGTTATGCATGTGTGGACACCCTGTGATCCACTCGTTTCGGTAGAAGGTGCACTTAAACACCATGAAGGCAGCTTCGCACTGCTGGTGCCAAGCCTGAAGGCTTTCCCTCTTCCATTTCTATGCTATGCTTTACCCTCTCCCCTCCTTTCACTCCTCCTCGCTTCCCTTTCCCACCCCCATGCCGTACTATAGCATACAAGGCTATGCTCTACTCTGCTAGCGGGCCTGAATAGCAGAGTGGTTCTGACGCTCGCCTTTGGATCGTGGGTATGTGGGTTCGAATCCCGCCTCTCCAAAAATTTCTCTTTAACCCTTTAATGCCTGAATTATGAAAGCGCCAAAAGAAAAAAATTTGTTTTTCATTTTTCAGCTTTAAATAGCAACCTTAACTTAAATCAGCACTTGTATTATCCAAAATGCAACTTTAATGCATACTTTTAGGTATGTCCCGAATTCGCGACAACCGGCACTTAAGCCAATAGTAGCTCAATATGTTCAATGCAATGCAAGTATGGCATCGCCGCATCAATGAAGCGGATCTCTTCAGGGCGACGTAACTTGGTGTTGTCATTGTTGTTAAATGCGAGTTTGACTTTATTGACTCCTACCAATCACGTGACATCGTGTAGGCCACCGTGTGTGCCCTAGACTCCGCCGCCCAGTATAGCCGACCTCTTGGGAGCCGACAGAACGACATGAAGGTGACAATACCGAGAAATAGATCTAGCTCACCACGAGACAGAGCCTGTTGTTTGTTCGGATTTTTCTGCATCGCGAACAGATTGCTCTGTTGAACGATGTGTTCCGTGAAGGTGTCATAAAAAATTCCTTGAAATATTCAATAGGAGTTCGGACAGTGAGCGGTTTTCCAGTGTGGCATTTCCCGCTGTTCTTGACAGTCTTCCTTTTTCCACCGCACTGCATGTTTTAGAGAGGCACTAGCTTGGTTGGTCTACCACATCTTCGTCTTCATCCTCACTGCTCGATGAAGACGCTCGTGCTTGTTCATGAGGATCGGGATCGACATCGTCGACGTCGCTGTCATTGAGACAGCTGTCACTTTTATCTTCAGGTGGCAAGCGCGTGCGAAGCCTTTTTTTCCCATAAAATGAGCGGAAGCCCATCATGAACTTGTCATACTGGCAGTCATCACTGACCGACTCAAATGCCGGATGTCGCGAATTCGCGACATACCACAGAAGCGAGGATCGCGCAGGAAATAACGCACTTCAAAACAACGTGACATGTCGTGTGCAACCTCTTGTATGCGTGCACATCGAAAAAATTATATAGGAGATGGAACTTACGTCCCTCGGGCAGAAAACAACGAAGTGAGAGCCGTTGCACGTGCTTCGCGCTCTCCGGCATCTGATGCACAACACTGGGTTCCAGATTGCAATACCTTACATGCAATGGCACTATATGTCTGGTGCTGAAAGCTATGTTCACCGCAAACACGCGACAGCCACCGGTGAAGGCATCAACGCGTTTCGTGTGTTACTTAATCGGCGTCTTTCGGTATGTCGCGAATTCGCGACAACTGGCAGTAAAGGGTTAATTCTCTCTGTACTCATTCTCTCTCGCCCATCAGAGTTGTTGCATCCCACACCGGACAGATTGGCGCACATGTTCGGGGAGCAAAGCCGAAGAAACGGACGCATGCCGGTTCATGATGATGGTGGTTTTTATTCGCACTACCCGGTCGAACGAAAAGCTTAAACAGCTGTGCTGTTGAAAGGTTGGTTTATGGAGACACCCACCGGCTGGAGCATGCACAAAGCTGTTGCTGCACGCTTTCTGTCAGCTGGCCTCTGAAGCTATCCAGGACGAGAAAAGAACATGTGCACTGGGTCATCTGTCATCCAGTCTTTCTTATATACCCTAACTCTATGGGCATACATTTTGCAGTAATGCAAAGCAGTGTTTCAACCCCCATGGTGAGAACACGGACACTCTTCTTTCTCCTCTACTGTCATGCGAGTATAATCAGCATTTGCAAGAGAGAGCCAATACTTGTGCTCTGTGTAATCCATTTCTGAAACAAGAGCAGCTTTTTTTTTTCATAGTTGTGCGATGGCGGGGAAATAGTTCTCACGAAGCACAGGAGCCATTTATTGCTGACTCCGTAGCAGAAATCTTGGTTCGTGTGATGTCACTTCCTGGCTCCCTCGGAAAGTGCAGCCCATGTTCATTTGTTTTCCTGAGTGCATACTTTCTGAAGCACCATCGCTGCACACACTTTTCATCAACTTGTGACTGGTCGCTGTTTCTTTATTTTCTTTGGTGAAGTCATTCACATGAGCTGTAGTAGTACAGCTCACCATTCAGAAGTAATGATAGCGGCAAACTTGTAAACAGAAAATCGCAGGGCATAAGATTAATACACTCCACGGAATGCTTCACACAGCAGTTCCAAGATTGCACATGGTTCGCAGATGAGAAATAACGAGAAGAGCAAACGGGCTGGCAGTGGAATGAGCTATTCTTGGCTAATTTCTGCAGTTGCATCATTCACCATATGGCAGTAATAAATGGCCCAGAGGGCAGCAGTGTTGCAGAGGCAGCCATTAAATTTCGGTGGTATTCATTTGCTACTGAAAATTTGGTACAGCTGCCTTGTTTTACTGTACATTGAAACCGAAAGAAAAGTGCACACAACAGATGTCACTGCCAGCCTAAGAAATCGAGGGTGCATCTTGCACACAGGCAATCTCTAAATATATTTGTGGGGTGATTTTCCTTGCAAAGCTCTAGGTGTGGCTGCTACACAGAAGCATACTTAACGGACAGTACGAAAAAACATGGGATAAGTGTTGACTGCCGACTGAAATATTTATTGCATGAAACCATGCCATAAATAACATCTGTCACACACCGCTTGTCCAGAAGGGTCTGATAAGCAAAGAAGAATGTAACTACTAAAAAAAAAAGGTAATGCTATCATGACAATACCTCATCTCTTTGGCAGGCACTTGGACAGATGTGGGCACGACATGCGCCCCTGGTACCGGGAAGGCCAGGCTAGCTGTTGCGAAGGTGTCCCTTTGTTTCGCAACACCACCATTTTGTACTGTCGCAGGGGGAAGACACAGCAGAAAATCATGGACCACATCAGTTATCTGTCCGATGCATGCATTTCCTTGCTTGACAAAATGATGAGGCAATAGAGTTATTGTATGATTAGTTTTTTTTTAGTTTTTTAATTTTTCTTTGCTTACCAGACCCTCCTGGACACGTGGTGTGTGACAGATGATATTTAAGGCATGGTTTGCTCAATAAAAATGTTGCAGTTGGCAGTCAGTGCTCATCCAGTGTTCTTCCGTTCTGTCTCGTCTTTTTGTGCTGTCCATTAAGTCTGAAACCGTACCAACTTGCTCAGTTTTCCAGCCTACTGAAATTTTACATAGTTGCAGCCAATACACGAGTATATGCGGCACATAAATACTCCTTTCACTAAAGGTGTGGAGTGGAGTCCCTTGGCTTGTTCATGTGCTTGTATGATTATATCAGTAGTTCATGCACTTATAGCACACACAAACAAAGACGGACAGATGTAAAAGAACAAAGGAGTGGCCCCTGAGTGTTTTTGTTGTGATGTCAAATCTCAATTTCGTCCAGTGTATTAAGTGATGGACATGTGCCTTGCAGAATCACAGCACAAGTGCTGTCCTTCGATCAACCCCTTTCTCAGATGGCTACTCTGGCTTTCGGTATGCCTCCTACAGCCCACATCTGAGACGATCAATGCCAAATGTCAACTGGCACCTTTCAACGGACCCGCCAAAGGTAATCATTAGAAGAGCTTATTAAACTGTGGCTTTTATATTTGATGATAAATACTTGCAAAATGCTACCTTACTCTGTGGAGCATTCTTTAATGCCAGCATTTTGCATTATCAGCCACAAGACTCTCTATATACTTACCAGAACTGATGCGTGGCAATTATAAGTGCTCGAGGAACAACAGACACAGTACAGTAATATGTATCTGCTAATGTGTCTCTGCTGAGACCTAACTACGTGCTAAATGCTGGTACACAGTAACCACCAAGGACGAATTTGCATCTCCTGACGAACACCACTGCCACCAACAAAGAAACAAATGCAGTGCCACAGCAAATACTGCCTAAAGTACCCACTACACAGCCTTTTCTTTCTTTTTGCTCAAGTGCAGGAAATGTTCAGGCTCTCGTGCACAAGCATCCGATAGCACATGGTGGTGATGCCATGGAGCATTTCAAAACTAACACAGGGTCTGGAGCACCCAGTGACTGACATAGTGACAGAGTGGATGGACACGTGTGTAGGCTTTGTGCGATACATGTGTGCTTACCTATGCGCATCTGCACAGCGGCCTGCTACTGAGTGAAAACTAGCATCATTTCATTGAAACGTAGTACTACTGTGTGGAGCCGATCATCCCTGGTTAGTTGAGTGCAGTGCGTCACCTGCTGAGCTCACGGTTTCGCTGCCTGGCCAGTTGTTGAACACTCCCATGGCAAACGCACACATACCGTATGTGATCGTTTGCCATGGGAGTGTTCTTCGTAACCACTCCGCTCTACACCATGCACGGGTGTGGTGAATACCTTGTTGCGTCAACGCGGTGACAATGAGCTTCCTCGCACATTCTGTGTCTCTGCTATTGTCTGGGGGTCCTGATAGAATAAAAGCATAAAGTACGGAAAAAGACGTTTTGGCTCCCCTGAAGGGAGCCTTGTTCACAATGAAAGCGAGGAGGAGTGAAGCGATGCTTATGAGGCTTTAGAATGTGACGTAAGCAGCGGCTGTAGATGAGAGGGAGCGTTCTGTCATTTCACTTCAAAGTATCATTCGTCGTTTGAATCACGATGGATTCTAAATGGCGTCTTTCAGACAGTTTTTTCTCTTTTTCCAAGATCGTGGCGTTATCAAAATCAAAATGGCTAGGTGGGCTAGTTGGTAACGCATGATTAAAAAACTTTGAGCGCGCAAAAGGACGTAGGACCAGAAGAAACACAAAATCAATGTGGTGGCTCAAGTTTTGAGCGTGCTCGGCCAAGGCATTCGGGGAAACTTTTTCCTTGCTGACGTCATTGACATGCTGCTTGACCCGCTGTTCTAAATTTCCTGTCTCGCCGATATATACACTATCACAGTCTTTACATGGGATCCGATAAACTACGCCAGGAAACTTTTCTTTTTGAAGCTTGTCTTTCACATTCACCAGCCGATGACGCAATTTCTGTGTAGGAACATGGGCTACTTGGACTTCGTAATGGCGTAGAACACGAGCGAGACCCTCGCTCACACCAGGCACGTACGGTATAGTGGCGCGTTTTTTTGGCAACACACGGTCAGGTCTTGGTGGCTGAGACAGCTGGCATACCACCGAGTTCAGCATAGGTTTAGCGTAGCCACATGCCGAGAGATCTCGGTGCACTTGCTGTAGGCCAGCAGCCCTTCTACTCGGCGTTGTGCAGATGCGGTTGGTTCTGGCGACAAGCGAGGCCACCACCTATCTCTTCTGGTTTGTCGGGTGCACCGAGTCATAATGCAGGTACCTGCCGGTGTGCGTGCTCTTTCTGTACACAGAAAACGTCAGGCTGCACTGGTCACGTTTCACAAGGACGTCCAGGAAGGGTAGTTCGCCGTCTTTTTGTACCTCGGCCGTGAACTGAATAGAGGCTTCAATGCTATTTCAGTGGAACAGGAATGAAGGAATTTTTTCTCGCTGAATTGTGCAAAACACATCGTCTACGTAACGAAGGAAGACCTTGGGCAGCGTGTTGAAAGAGGCGAGTGCACGATTTTCAAGCCATTCCATCGTTAAATTTGAAGCTGTTACCGAGATAGATGCCCCCATCGGTGTACTGTGCACTTGCTTGTAGAAGGCGCCTTCGAACACGAAGTATGTGTTCTCCAGGCAAAGCAAAAGGAGACTTTTCAAGTCAGGGACATCAGTGGGCCGCTTGCTTGGTATTTTACGATAGGCTCTATGAGTCTCTGTGGGGGTTCGCCACAACTACCATATTTTCCTATGCATAAGATTCACCTTTTTTCCAATATTTTCATTGGTGCGTTGTAGTATCTCAGAAAGGGAGTCCGACTCCAGTCGTCTCAACGTATGAAACAAGAACTGCTTTATTGACTATGTACATGATTTATATACCAATGAATAAACGCGCCCCCTAGTGATGCAAGGACAGAAACGAAACCGAAACTGAATACAACATACTCCCCCGCTTATTTGTAGTGGTTAGTAGTTAGTACGTACAGTCGATCCCGGATATATCGAACTCGGATATATCGAATTATTGGCTATATCGAACAGTTGAGAAATCCCCTTGAATTTCCCATGCAAAAGTATGGGGTTGGTGTGCACATATATCGAACTCTGCCCCGCGCCGAAGCCCAGAAAGTGAATTTTTCCTAACAACTATTGATCATTCTTCGGCCGCGTTCTTGCGTAAGTTCCAATCCCTCGTCACGCGCAGGTGACGAAATTGCGTTGCTCTAGTTCGTTGCGCAGCGCTTGTCAGTTCACCGGTATAGTATTTGACGCGCGGTCCGCAGGTTTTAACGCGTGGGCTGGTGTTTTTCAAAGAGGCTGATTGCCGAGGGCACCAAAATGAGAATTCGAAGTGACTTGGCAGCCTTGTTGTAACGTTTGCATTCCCTTCCTTGTCTCTTCGCGCACGATAGCATGCGGGCCTGCAAAGCATGGCCTTTGAGATCCGCAACCTTGTGACGTATTTTTAGTGTTTTCGGTTTTAAAATGCTGATCTCAGAGGCTACGCTTGTTTTCGCATTTCTCGCCAAAGTGGCGGCTGCCGTCTGCAAAGCCACAAGTGCCATCGGTATCGCCAACATGTTGACTTTGGAGAAATGTGTCTTCGTGCAGCGTTGTCTCTTCCAGAATGTGTACTTTGCGCTTTGTTCTTGATAAATCGTCATTCGGGAGTCGAACTAAACATTGTCCCGCTCGTAGCGATAAAAATCATGACCGGTGCTTGAAACGACGTCAAGTAAAGCACCGTCGTGCACTGTTTCCTTACGGGCCTCGGTGCCAGGTGACGACTTCGGGCGCGTCATGACCGCCGACTACGGCGTACGGTGCGTCAGTGAATTTTGCGACTTAGCGTTTCCGGGAGCCGTATCGGACGGGAGCACAGCGAGTGGCTTTATCGGTGCAGATAACAACGTATACCTCTTTCTGACCGCATCGATGCCGAGATCATAGGTGATGTTGACGCTGCTGTGGAAATGGACCCGTGCGGTTTGAAGATGCCAGCCGCCGCTGCCACCGCTAAACCCTTTACCGCGCTACAGAGCTCGCATCAGCGTTCAGCGTCGATCACGCTGTTGTGGCGGAATGTGCTGAATTTACTTATTTGGAAAGCTTATATAATATTGACGATGACTTGATGAATTCACGGCGCGCAAGAAGCAAGACAAGTTGACGGGACTCTTTTCATGCGAAATAAAGTGCGCTAACTTGCAAAAGAAGTTCTCGCCTTGTTCTTTAGCATATGTGAGCGAATCGTCATGTTCGCGCTTTTTACGATTTCAGAAAACTGTGTCGAGGCCTGCAGTGCTTTAATTAAAGCCTTAAATATGCATATTTCGTATTTCGAATTATCGATATATCGAACTATTTCGCGATCCCCTTCGAGTTCGATATATCCGGGATCGACTGTATTAGTAACAGAAACCCAAGTATGCACACTACTCATTTACATATTACAGAATATACACAATTTCGGACCATGAACTAATAATTGGTCTGATATTCCTGAAGCCAGGCCGGTGGCCGGCGCCTTCTGGTCGGCCGCTCTGATTGTTGCACTGCTGAGGTTGGCTGCTGCAGTACCCCAGGAGATAGCGACTGCGCCCCATAAGGTGGCTGCAGCACAGGAGGCTGCACTACGCCAGGGGACAGCGGCTGCGGCACGGCAGGTTGCAGTACACCAGCAGACGGTGGCTCCGGCACGGCTGGTTACACTACGGCAGGGGACGGCAGCTGCAACACGGCAGGTTGTAGCAGGGCAGCCTGTGACACCGGGACTGGCAACTGCGGCACAGGTAGCTGCGGCTGGTGACACGCACCCCCCTCTGGAACCCTGGAAAGATTGGAGGCATTCCACGTACGGCCGTCTTCAAGTCTGTAAGAAGCAGGTCCCTTCCTTTCCAACACTTTAGTTGGTGAGGAGAAGGAGCAGTCTCCCTTAAAGCGAACGGATGGTTTCTTGACACGGACAATGTTGCCCGCAGCTATCCTTGGTTTCTTGGCAGCTCTCCTTTTGTCCGTGTACAACTTGCTGCTCTGCTGTTGATGCCGGACCCTACAGCGTAGTCGTGCCAATTCCTTAGGCGGTTCTTCAACAAAGGCTGGTGCTGAGAACCCGACGACATCCAGCCTGGTTCGAGGCATCCTACCATGCAGCAACGCTGCAAGGGCAACCCCAGTGGCTCCCTGTGGAGTAACCCTGTAAATAGCAAGGTAGTCCATGACTGCTTGTCAAAGGGGTCGTCCTTCGAGGAGTGAAACTTGAATAAAGTTTTTGAATGTCCGATTGAACCGTTCTATTGGTCCATTCGCCTGGGGGTAGTATACTGACGAATGCAAAAGACAGATGGCTCTGTCTTGCAGAAAGGTAATGAATTCACGTAAAGTGAATTGAGGCCCATTGTCGCAAACGATTTCCTCAGGGTAGTCTTCTCGGGCAAAAACACTTGTTAAAGAGTCTTTCACTGTGCTCGTGGATACCTCACTGCAAAAATATACCTCCGGCCACTTGGAGTGGTAATCCACAAGCGTTATAGCAAATCTGCTGTTGTGAGGTGTGTGCTCCAAAGGACCAACAATATCTAAGGCAAGCTTTTGCCATGGTCTTTCAGGCCATTCAACAGGTTGCAATGGTGCTGGTGATGTCTTGGCCGACTTATCTGCCTCCAGGCAGATGTGGCAGTTTTTCACTGCCGTTTCCACTCCCTTGTCCATTCGTGGCCACCAGAACCGCTCACGAAGTCGCGCCTTAGTGCGCGTGATACCAGGATGTGTCTTGTGTGTGGTGGCGATAGGCCTCCAACGCTCAAGTTTGCGCAGCGCCGTCCGCCGCCCCAGCGGAGAGAGGGGGAATCTCCGGTAGGTCGGACGGGTTGCTCTTGCTTGGTTTTCCCATTGCGCGCGCGGAGAACTTGCTCCCCGGGGCTTTTATCTCGCATTTTTCACGCTATGGGTGCCGTTCCTTCGTCGTACTCGAAAGCAGGCACGCAGTCCTGCTGCATTGTGAACTGTCACAAAAGTTTAAAAATGTCGAAGAGCCGAAAACTTCCTGTCATGTTCTACCGTTTCCAATGCAAGCAGCGCGAGGAGCAGAGGCGTCAAGAGTGGATTATGGCAGTTCGCCGCGATGCTTTCGTGGTCTTGTCACCTTGAAGCAATTTTTGTCGTACACAGTATTACGAACTATTAACGGGGAGAAACGCGATGATCGTGCTCATTTGAAAAGGAAGTGCGTTTGTGAACCGAAGCTACAACAAATAGACAGCCGCTGTACGTTTCGAGATTGCGCGCTGGCTTTCCGAGTCAACCATTTGTAATGTTACAGCAGCGGAGCATTTGGGCTTATTACACCACAGTTTAAATAACGTACCGTGAGTACTAAGTGCTTAATTCAGCTGATTGCGGTACATTTCCCGTCACGGCTCCCTGTAAACAGAATTAAGCTGCATGTTTGCACTGAGCGTTTATAATGGCCTTGCACGCGACACGCCGTGATTGCTTAGCAGGCTGAAGTGTTGCGCTGCTAAGATCGTGGTCATGGGTTCGATTCACGCTTAGGGCAGCTGCATTTCGATGGGAGCGAAATCCAGTAACACCGGCGTACTTAGATTTACGTACACGTTAAAGAACCCCAGGTGGCCGAAATTCATCCGAATTAATCCACCACGGCGTGCCTCGTAATAATGTCATGCTTTCGGCACATAATAAAAAGCCTTGCATGCGCGTGAGCCGCGAGCAATATACAGTTGCCGCTTTGGAAACGAGCTGAAAAAAAGAACCAAGGTGGCAATTAAATTTTCGATGGCTTTGCGAATTCAGATGCGCTTATCATCGGGCACAAATCTCGGCATAATCATAAACATGCGCGATCCCAGTGGGTATTGTATATAGTACCAGGGGCGTAGCCAGAAATTTTTTTAGGGGTGGGGGGTGGGGGGGGCGTCCAACCATACATAATGTTGTTCGTGCGTGCGTTTTTATGTGTGCGTGTACATATAGGCAAGCAAAATTGAAAATTTTCGGGGAGGGTTTGAACCCCCCCCCCCTTGGCTTACGCCTCTATATAGTATGAAGTTGACCAAGCAAGCTGTCGAAACAACCAAAGCGACATTTGAATAAGCGAACACGGTGCGTGATCAGGCGTCGATATTATACGAAATGAAACACGCCTCTGCAAGAAACATGCATGGTCGAAGTGGGCATGAAATATTTATTCATTTTTTGTTTGCGCGTATCATTATGCTGTCAAAGGGAGCTCTAAAAAAATCCAAGGTGACATTGAACTTGCGATCCGACGTTGTTATCATTCGATGCTAACCTCGGCAAAAGTGAAACTCCCACGAAACTGAACACTGCGCATTGCGATGCAGCCAGTGACTCAACAGGGCAGATGTAAATTTATGCTCTTCATACTGAGCTCATAATAAATTTAAAGCCGCACGACAAACTTGGCATCCAAGCAATCGAAAAGTTATCAATAGAAAACGCACGCGAAAGCGTGCTGGATATTTGCTGACAGCTCCGAGTAGACACGACTGCCAGAACGAATGTGCGTTTTACCGGTAACATAATTACAGAACTCGCGCAGTCACCTCCCTATTCATGTCAAAGAAATGTGCCCGTTCAGCATCGGCACCCACGTAGCGCTCGCACAAACAGCATCGCCCTTGACGACCTGCTCGGTCCCGAAAAGGTGGTCGATCAACCGCCCTCCTCTGGTGAGATTCCCTCCGTGAAAACGCTTTTTTCCATCTCTGGGATCTTTCTAAACCTTCAGAGCAAGCGACACGTGAAGCTGCACGTGCACGGCGAGCAGAGAACAGCGCGTGCAGGGTGCGTGAACGCGCTCAGACAGCGCAGTCAAAAGCCAGGCGCGGGGAGTGAAGCGACCGGTTTTTTGCAAGAAAGGCGGCGAAACGCGTGCGACGCAGCGCCCCCTGGCCGAGCTTGGGAGGCCTATTATCTGAGCAGTGAGGGAGGACGGAACAACAAGGCACTCTGCACGCAGTAGAAGATAATCAACAACAGAAAGTTCCTCTCTAATAAAGTAGAACGGTTTCACCTCTTCTGGTAAGGAATTGTGTGGCGGCCGGGAACTGAGCACAAATGATTTGACAGTTTCTGGACAACCATCGTCTAGGACGGCCTGCCTGAACTCCTCCTTTGTCACACAGGCTGGCTCAACGAGTGACACAATTTCTTCCTTCTTTACATGCTCTGCTTCTGAGGTAGCTGCTGGCAGCCAAGAAAGTGCGTCTGCTACAGTGTTTGTGGACCCCTTGCGGTATTCAACAGTGACGTTATAACAAGGCAGTCGTGCACTCCAGTGTGCGATTCGAAGTGGGCATCTTCCACATCCTTGTGACGACAGCAAAAAGACAAGCTTCTGGTGGTCTGTTCGAATTTTGAAATGGCGACCCCACAGGTACGTGTGCCATCGCTGACATGCCCAAATACATGCCAGTGCTTCACGTTCACCGACTAAATACTTTCTTTCTGCTGAGGAATGTGTACGAGATACAAAGGCGACTGTAAGGAGCTCTTGGCTGTTTTGTTGCTGGAGGACTGCTTCCAGCCCACAGTCGGAAGCATCTGTCGATACAATGACTGGGAGTGCCGGATCAAACATTTGGAGGACTGTACTCGACGAAAGCATTTTTTTCACTCTTCTGAAACTGCTGTCTGCTTCGGCTGACCAGAAGAATGGCTCATCTTTGCTAAGTAGGACTCTCATAGGCTCGACCACTTGTGCCAAGCGTGGAACAAATTTCGAGTAGTATTCTACAATACCCAAGAATGAACGGAAGGCAGCAACATCAGTTGGCACAGGAGTGTTAACTGGAGTCATTCTCTGGAAGTGGCGAGATACCATGTGCTGTGACCTTGTGCCCTAGAAATTCGAGCTCTGGAATGTCAAAGACGCATTTGTTGTTCAATTTCAGGCCTGCATCCTTGATCCTCTGCAGGGCTGTTTTCAAGTTCAGAGATGTTCTTCTGCAGTCTTGCCAAAGACGATAAATCATCAATGTAGAACACACCAGGGCAACGGTCAAGGATTACGACCATCATCTTCTGAAATGCCGCTGGGGCCGACATTAACCCAAAGCATACTCTCTGGAAACGGAAAAGTCCATCGTGAGTGATGAAGGCTGTCAGGTCCCTGCTGTCAGGGTGCAAGAGAACCTGATGGTAAGCGGAAGCCAAGTCGAGTTTTGAGAACTGTGTAGCGCCTACCAAAGCATGGAGAAGCTCTTCTGTATGCGGTAACGGGAAAATATCTGAAACAATAGCCTTGTTCGGCTCTTGGAGGTGTACACAGATCCTGATGCTGCCATCTTTCTTGTCAACAACGACAATGGGGGACACCTACTCAGAAGCATGGATGCGCTCGATGATGCCAAGGCTCAGTAACCTTTGAAGCTCATTTGACACTGGCGCCCGAAGAGAATATGACAGACGACGAAGCTTGGAAGTTACAGGCTGCATGCCCTGACGCGTCTTGACATGATGCGTGAACCCCTTAGCAAGGCCCAAGTTGGGACTGAAATGTGAAGCGAACTCGCTTGCCAAGGCTGGCGGAAGGAGATCGGGCTGCATGTCGGACGGTGTGGAAATGGAACGAGGTGCCGGGTCATTGACACGTGTCAGCGGAGCAACAGACGTATGTAAGCACTTCAGAGCAGAACCCTCATTGCGAAGACTCAAGGCTTTAATGCTCTCTAGGCCGATTAGACAAGTTCCTCGGCGAACAACATAAAAACAGTGACATGGTGCGCCCCTTAAACTGTACATCTGCCTCCAAACAACCTAGCACACAAATGGGACGTTGAGAATAATCAAACAGAGTGACCTGTGGTGCAGGCAGAAGCGAAATGCTCTGAAAATGTCGACGGAATTCTTGCTCTGACAAAATTGAGACAGACGACCCTGAATCAACAAGAAGTGCGAGCCTGACGTTCGCAACTAGCACTTCTATGTGGATTCCCTTACGAGCGGGACGTTGCACAGTCAAGACTTGCTCAGCACTGCTACACGACGAAGCATCGATCGTCATCGCATTCAACTTCATGGACGTTGCCTTGCACTTGAGTTCGTTTGCGGTTGCATACATTCTGAAAGTGGCCTTTGCAACTGCAAAACACAACTTTTTCTATGTGCTGGGCACTGCGAATCTGATGTCAAGTGGTCCCGCGAGCCGCATCGAAAACAGTGCGGCGACGCGGAGCGTCTACTGTGTTCTTAGTTTCGATCAGGGGGGGTGGTTCTGCTGCGGCGCACGTGAGCCGCTCGCGCTCTTCGTTGACTTCTGCTGAATGTGGGCTGCCGGCTGTGAATTGCCCTTTTTCGATGAATGTGAAGGTTGTGTACGACGACGCTGCAATGAAACTGGCTCGACCGAAGGAGAAAATTCCTTTAGCTCTTCAGCTGCTTGCTCAGACTGAAGCGCAATTTGCACCGAGCTCTCGAACGAAAGTCTCAAGCAATAACCGCTCACGTATGCGGTTGGAAGCTATGCCGGCAACAAATTGATCCCGCAGAGCATCGTCTTGAGAAACGAACAGTGTGACGCTAGCTCCCGTAGGGTGGCAACGAAGTCATGCAAAACGGACTCGCCTGAATGTTGACGGCGACGGTGAAAACGATGACGCTCGACGACATAGTTGCACGACTTTGAAAATTGGTGCCGTAATGCCACGAGTGCAGTGTCGTACAGTCATGGGCACGTTACCAGTAAAAAGTAACAGTGTTACAGTTACAGATACCTAAGCCAAAAAAGTAACTCTGTTACAGTTACAGTTACAGAGTTTCCGAAAGTAACTTGTTACAGTTACAGTTACTGTGCAAAAGTAACGTCGTTACTTTTCCGTTACTGTATAAAATAATAGATCACAAATCAAATTATAGAATTTATTTAATAAGAGTTGCACGTCGTAAAATCCTAGACGAAGGAAACATAAAAGGGGGCCCAACACCAGCAATCAGTTTGAACGCCTCTTACTTGAAGTGTAAAACGTGGTTGATGTACTAGAACGGCTTTATTAACTGTACCCAGAAGCGCATGCGAAGAGCAGCGGGGAGTGCATCACGAATGGGTACGACGTCCATTGTGTCTGCTCCATATGTTTAAGGTGTGTCAGACTCTGTTCGGAGAGCTTCCGGTCCGCTGGGCATACAAACCGTTTTTAAGTCCCGTTATTATATCTTGGAACATGACAACGTTTGTTCACGAAATCCTAAGACTGCACACCTGCGGATGATCATGGCGGTATCTAAAAGTGCGATGCGGGGATCGGCGAAACGGACAGGAAATGATCAACGAGGCCTAAAGAACTCAAGCGGAATGTCGCTAAAGCAACCCATGCAACGCGTTCTAGCTCGGAGCCTCAGACGGGGGAAACTATAAACATGGCATCCTAATGCTCCGGCACCTGTACACCAAGAACAGAGCTAGATGCTCAAGTCACGAAAAGAATATATATGCTGAAAAAAAAAAACGGACGCGAACTTAGCATGCTGTTCAGTTGAACCACGATTGATTTACATGTTGCGTTAATGACAGACCTCCAACCTCGGTCTTCTGCAGGGAAGATAATCCGCTTAGTCACCTCCTCTCCTAAACTGCGAGGGGAGCCCTATTCTGGAAAGTTGAGGGGTGGAGAGGATATATGGTAAAGAAGAAAGTTCGAAAAAGTGTTGCTGTTGGATAATTTTTCATAAAGACAGAGGTAACTGTAACGGTATGTTCCGTTACAGTTACTGCGAAAAAAGTAACAGTGTTACAGTTACAAGTTCCTCTAACTTAAAAGTAACTAGTTACAGTTACAAGTTACTGAAAAAAGTAACTAGTTACCGGTAACGCGTTACTAGTAACTAGTTACTGCCCAAGACTGGTGTCGTATTCATTAGAAGTGGCCGCGGCAGACTTATCACGATCCCCATCGGCGAGTGCTGCGACGCTGGGCCCTGCAAGTAGGTCCTGATATATATGCTGGCCCTCCACACCGAAACAATGCAAAAGGATAGCCTTGCGTCGTCCTGGAGCGAACTCGGCAGCCCCGGATGCCACCAGGTACACGTTGAACATTTGCTCCCACTGCTCCCATGGCAGTGGCGGCCGGCTGGGCGTCGCAAGGAGAAACGGCGGCGGAGCGATCCTGGGGAAACTCATGTTGGGTGGGCACGGACGGTGCGCAGCTGCTTGGGGTCCGTTTACGACATTCTCGTTGCCAATGTAGTATCTCAGGAAGGGAGTCCGACTCCAGTCGTCTCGACGTATGAAACAACTGCTTTATTGACTATGTACATGATTTATATACCAATAAATAAATGTGCCCCCTAGTGATGCAAGAACAGAAACGAAACCGAAACTGAATACAACATGCGTCTTATACAACTGTGCGTCTTTTATATGCAAGAAGTCATGCGATTCTGCGAAACCAATTTTCCCGTATTTAATTCATGAGTACGATAAACTGAGCGCGAGAGCATTCATAAAAATATATCTAATTTTGTTATAACAATGAAGCGGCTGTGGTCTTAGATGTCAGCTACTTGCTGTTCAAGCAATGCGGCGACCACGGAGATTACGGCCGCAATAAAAGCCACTACCGTCGCGTGCCCCATTGTACTGTGTGAATTGTTTGTTCTTTAATGAAGCATTAAGGGGGGACACCGCTCTTAAAAAATATTTTTTTTATATCTTGATTGATTTTGATGAAACTCCATGAGTTTATGTACACTTCTGTGCTGATTTCAAAGATGTAATTATTTTTCTTGTATAATGAGTAGTAATGAGTAGTTTCTAAGATACAAAATATTTCATGTACCCATTGGGGTGCACAATTTTTTCTAAGCTGAGAGAGTTATAAAGTAAATCGGCATACCACAATAATATGGAATCAAAACTGAGTGCAATGCAACAAAAATGGATGTTCTAAACCCACTGGAACTAAAGTTATTGTATGTTGAACATTCACCATTAAATTTCAAGCTGGGATTTCACTCGTGAATGTTCAACCTACAATAACTTTTGTTCCAATGGGTTTAGAACATCCATTTTTATTGCATTGCACTCAGTTCTGATTCCATATTATTGTGGTATGCTGATTTACTTTGTAACTCTCTCAGTTTAGAAAAATTCTTACTCCCCAATGGGCACATGAAATATTTTGTATTCTAAAAACTACACAGTACACTAGAAAAATAACTGCATGTTTGAAATCAGCACACAAATGTACATAAACTCTGGGAGTTTTATCAAATCGATCCAGAAACAAAAAACATTTTTTAAGTGCCATTTCCCCCTTAAAGGGGTACTGACACGAAAATTTTCAGTTCTCGTTTTTTTTTGCATCAAATGAAAGGTCAAACCCTCAAGAGCCTAGAAAAGGTAGTGCTAAGCGTGAGTGCACCCTGGAAAAGTAATTATAGTATGTTTTTAAAAGCTAGTTTCGGTACCTACTGTACCCTGACGTCACAACACAGTATGAGCTTCTCGTCACGTGCTCGCATAATATATAGGGACATTTCCACGGCCGCCTCGCACCGTGGCTACATTGGTAACGCACAAGTGGCCATCTTGGAAGTTTTGGTACCTAACATCATCACAACTAGCCAGACTGCTGCGTGAAGTCACCAGAATTGGTACTGTAGCCTGACGTCAAGCTAGTGTTGATGTCGGTAGGTGCGCCGTAAAAAAAAGGACTAATATCAAAATAAAAATATCAGCATTTGCTGAGCTTCACACTTGCTCAGAGAGGTCTCTGCATACAGGAGATTTGTATGGCAGAGTACACTCGCCTTCTAAAAAGGTGTCAGTACCCCTTTAAACCCATGGAACTGAGGCAATAAATAAAAAAGGGCACCACAACGGTTCATTGTAACATTGTAGCGCCCACAATATCAGTTACAAAAGTGAAAGCACCACTCCATTGTCATCATCATCAGTTTTCATGTGAGATGTCGCTGCAGTCCAGCAGTAGTCCCAGCTTCCGGCTAGGGTGGCTAGAAGGGGAGGTGTGCTGAGCGCGGCGGCCAGCCATAGGAGAGGGTGGTCCTCTTTCGCGTGATCGCCGCTAGGGCACATCATAGCGCTGCCGTCTGGGGCGCCGTCAGCGTTTCCGCTGGCCGGCGGTTTGTAGTTGTGTAGTTTGCTGTGAACTGTTGGCGTGTGCTGTTGTTTCATGAGTGCTGTGTGCTGGCAAAGATGCCGTCTACCTTAAAGAAAAAACTCAGCGTTGGTGCTTCGTGCCAGGGTATGATTCCGGCTACAGATCTTGTTCGGAAACAGTGTCCCTTTTCCGTGCACCGACTAGCCAAGAACTGTTCTTGAAGTGGGCACGCACCATTCCGAGGGCTGACAAACCGCTTGCTGTTTGCGCAAAGCATTCGGGAAACAGTGGAATGAATGACAAAAAAGTGAAAAGAAAAAGTTTCGACAGATCCTACGCGTTGTGGGAATCGGTTTCATGCGAAGCAGTCAGCGAGTACTTCTATGCTGTATTTTATGGGCTTTAAGCCAAGCGTTACGAAATGGATCGACGTGTTCTCGTGAGTAGTAGCGGTGTGCACATCGTGGGCTTACCAGGCACGTCCACAACATCGGCATTTAAAGGGTAACTTATGGTATGACGTAACGTCAGCCCTCACGTTAGACCATATACGTCAGCATTATCGAAACTAATTAAGTGCACTTCATGGTGCAGTCGTGTGAATATCACACGTAACTTTTGTTAATGTATTCGTCCGGGGTCGAACAATGTTTCAATACAGCTTGTTGAATCATAGGAATACAAATGAAATGTTATTAGACTGCTATAAAAGCGGAGCCGACACTGGAACCACCGGCGTTAATCTGATATGACGCATGTATCGTAGGAGTACATATGTAGTGCTTATTGCTTTCTTGTAAAATTAGATAGCCCGCAACACAACCGCAATCGACGTTGCACCGACATTACGCCTGCATAGGCTGTTTTTCCAAACCAGTTTATAGACCTGGCGTGGCTCTGTGGTAGAATACCTGATTGCCACGCAAAATACTTTGGTTCGATTCCTGCTGGGATCCGAATTTTACTCTTTCCATTCGTCGGGTCAACGCTGCCAACGTCGGTTTTTCTTAACGCTCTCGCATTTAAATTACCACTGTCTGTTCTCGCCGCCGCTGGGTAGATATAAACTGTCAATCACCTGTGGCGCATACCCGTACACCGTGGCCCGTGGTAAACGGGTATGTGCCACACGTGTCTGGAGGAAAGGGTTTGACGACGCACTCGACAGGATTTCCACGTTATTCATATCATGCCCCACCGTCATATTCGTCAAATCCTCTTGCCCTCCCATGCCAATTTTGGTCTACACCAGTTAATGAGGCGATCATGAGAGCACCCAGGCGTAGGCGGCTAGATAGATAGATAGATTGATACGTAGATAGAAACGCTCAAAGTGCCAAAGGTTCGCTAAGAAATGCTTCGCATTTATTAAAGCCTTGCGTGATGCGAGACAAGCCACGAAAACGATCACAGTGCATTCTGTTCTACACAATAAAGTTTCTTTACCTAGTAATATGTTGCATTTACTTATTTGGTTTCTGAATTGAGCCTGAAAAGACTACCGAACGTTGTATTACCATGTATGCCACGGACTAATCCTGATTCTGTTGGCGTAAATCAAATGTTACCTGCTTTCGCACGTATTGAGGCGCACGAATAAAATGATCAGAGCGCATTGGAGCATAATTAAGCCCTGCTCTCCCAGTAGTAGTTGCTTGCTTTTCGTCGGAACATAACTCGGCTCTGTACCCCGTATTTCAAAACCGCATGATAACAGTAGCGCAATACAAGCTGTGCGCTGACCAAGGAACTGCATTATCAGCTAAAGTTTTATATAATTTGGTAACGCATTTCCACTGAAACATTCTCCCTGCCGAGAACGGATAACGGCCACGTTCGCTGACGGCGCCCCTGACGACAGCGCCGCCCCACGGCATTCACGCGAATGGTGGCCAACTTTTGCCGCCCGGTCATCACACCTCCCCTTCTAGCCACCCTATTCCGGCTTCCAGTTGCCATTTACGTTTTGTATACATGTATGTAGGTGGTGACTATAGTGTTCTAGAAAGGGGTAGTGGGATCAGGGAGAGTCCGCGGGTGTAGCATCTCACATTGACGGCGCGAGATGGCGACACCAGAGCATGGGCTGTACAGAACGCGAAACACGGAGCCTTTGCAACGCCAAAAAAGCAGTGTGCGCTTGGTGTTGCGCCGACAAAGGAAAGCGCGCAGCATGTTTTCTGAAAGCTTCCTCTGAATTAAGGGGGGACGTGGCCTTGGAAAACCAACTTTCTTATAACTTAACAGATGTTGATGAAAATTGGTACAAATATTCAGCATGTCTCCCTGCTGCTTCTAAAAAAGTTTCAGAATGATATCTTCAGAACTTTTTATTCAATTAAATTTTTACTTCTTGCATTTTCTTGCACTTTGCGCAATGCCTGGAGAGTTTAAAAAAAGGACTAGAAGGCTAGGTGAATATTTGTTGCATAGCTAAATGCACGCTGAGTGTCATGACATTCTTGCTTTATTTTTTTTGCAACACAATATTCTTGCATTGCGATTCTTTTTGACACCTTCAAATTGGGCACACTCTTGGGATGAACGAGTAGTCACTTCGTAAAATTATAAAGCGTCAAAGTGAGAAAGAAAGAATGTCACGACATGCATTGTAGTCTAAGGAACATGACAAAAGAAACGGAGTCAAAATGGGCCAAACGGTTAGGAAGAAAATGGCTGCGCAAACTTGGCAGGCAGGCAAAAAGGCACTTTTGACAAAACGGCTCTCGAAGTTTCACCTTGCGTCCAGTGATCTGGAATGCACCAGGATCATAGTTTTTGGTGCTCTTAGTGATGTGAGGTCTCTTGAGCATTTGGTGCTTGCTTTGGTGCACTTTTGATGCCTTTTTTTTCCCGTGTGGCATCCTTCTCTGCAGCTCATTGAATGGAGTGCTTACCAGGCTTCGGGCCAAGTGATGCACAAAACTCTCTATAAGCATGGAGAGTGCCAGTATTATACTTGCAGACTGCCTCATTGACAGCTGTTTCGGCGGCAATCAGTGAAGCGTTTAGCTCTTCTGGTAGAATTGACCAAACTACCGAATGAAGACTCTCGGCCGCATTTTGACTTTTTTTTTTTTTTTTTGGCAACAGCCGAGCAACTGAGGGTGGTCAGGTTTTAGTAGACTGGCAGCAGTGCAGTGCTGCCAATTTATACGTGTGCGGTGGTGGAGCCTTGCCTTCAGCTTCTGCAGCACGGTACTTGCACCAGCTCAGGGACCCAAGTGGGCAGAATTCATGGCGTGGCTCCTCATCTCTCGAGGTGACATGATGGAACGTTGCCATTATGGCCTTTTGCATGTCATCAATGTCAACGTTGTCACGGATAGCCATACCATAACCGGTCAGTCTTTTAAATTAATCAGGTCTTGAGTCAGGCTGGCCCATCCTCCAAGTGGTTGATCTTTTTTTGCGTCTTGATACAGGTGTTGGCAGAGCTGTACCCATCCTCTTTTTGACATGATTTATACAGTCTTCTTTAGCCAATGGAATAAATCCGTATGTTCTTTCTTCAGAAAGAGTCAGGGAAGTATCACTGTCTCCATCAAACATTGGATGTGTGTCGGAGGTCATTCTTTCCAGTGAGCTTCTGAATAAAATTAAGGTGGAGGTCGTGGCATTCAGTACCAACTTTCTTATTCCTTCGTTTCATGAAAATTGGCACACTTATTGCAAACATTTCTGGGATGAAATATATGAGCAGTTTATTCAATAACGCGAGTTGGTCAGATATAAATTCAACTCCCTGCTTCACACACGCCACGCTCATTTGCAAACCTCGCCTGTGATGCGTTTCGTCATCCACTCGGTCGCGGAAACGGTAATTTGCGAGGCTTTCGTTATTTTAGAAGATTCATCAGAGCTAGCGGCGATACCAAGCACGAATCCAAGCGTGCCTAAATTGCATCACCAGCGCTTTCTTTCATGCCGATGTATTCGGCCGCGGGGTCCGGGAAGTCGCGCACTATATGCTGGCTGGCGGCATTCGGCGACAATACGCAGTGCTCAGCCGCGGCGACGAAAATCGGCGCGCGTAACGTACTTGGTCTCTCATTTGCGGCGCCGACGCGCGAAATTGCTAGCCGCTGCTCGGAGCGGTCAATGCGCGACGAGCTTGACCGGGAGTCCGCTGCCGATGCGTAAAGTGCTCATCCGCACTTTCGAGTAGCCAGCGGACGATGCGATTTGTTGCTTGCGACGAAGCACAGTGCGGCTTGTCCGCTAGCGCGATGTCCGTGCCCGCAAAGTTCGGATTCGTCTCGTAAACCAGCGCCGTAAGCGGAGTTAGGCCTAGCCACGACTCCGAGCAGCAAGCTCGGACGCGGTGTGCGTGGCCGCGGTGCCCGATGTTTCAAAGCACGTCATCTTCGATCGCGAGTACAAAGAGTAGTCCCGCGAAGTTCTTCGTCACGGAGGACGAAGTGCTGACAAGCTGAACTACCCGAGACGCGCATCTGCGATGTTCGCGACGAGCGCGGCACGCTACCGTCTATCGTACACTGATGACGGCGCTTCCGCTTGCAGCTGTCAAACTACAGGGTAATCATATTCTAATTATCGTCGACCCGTGTACATAGAACGAGAGCGGACGCGTCACTAAGTAGCGTGATTTTCGACAGTCGTAACATCAGGTACATCGCGACGCGTAAGCAGCAGACGACTGTCCTCTCGAAGCGAGCATCGGACCAATGGCGAGGCGTTCTGGAGCAACATGGCGGAACGCGGCCAATCGGAGGCCGCGAAACGACCTTCAGAGATTTGCTTTTTGTGCGCTTGTTTTAAAGGGAGGCGCCAGCTGAGGCGGGAATTTTGAAAAGGAAGAAATGCCCTTTACGGCGAGTTCAAAATGGCGGCGCCCGGCTGTACCGTTGCGGAGCAAGAAATTTTTGAAAAGCACTGTTTTTTTTGCGATCTCCACAATAATTTTCGACACCTCAGCCCGCGCAACTAATTTTTTTAAAGCACTTCTAGGTGGTTTTCAGTGAAGATATTTTGGAATCAGATAGAAAAAGGGCTACAGAAACCGAAAATGTGATTTTCAAAAAATCGATTTTTTTTTTGCGATTTTGGCGCGATACGAAAGCCGCGTCCCCCCTTAAGACAGGTGCAGAGAAAGGTGAAAAGGTGGACGTTCTTCAAGCTTGCGTAAAAATAAAGCCGACCCAGCGAGTGCAGCTCAACGGCCCGCACGATGATGCGTCTATTCATAAAACTAATGCCCACGAACACGAGAAGAGGTAAAAATGTGAATGGGTAAATCGCTTAATTCGTTGCCATTAACAATTTCTATGCACATCAGGACGCAGTCGCATTCACAAGTCAGCTAAGCAATTGGGGCGCATGTACTAATACATTCGGAACAGAGTCTTGATATTGTGAGGTTTGATTTCATTAAATGTGTTTTTGAAAGTATATAACCACTAAAAGCTAGTTCGCTAATTATTCTTATGGCGATACCTATCACACGGTCAGTCGTAGTGGTTACCAATAAGCGATATTGCATAACACAGCTAAAGAAACAGAACCTCGTTGTGGCCACAAACAACTCTTTATTAACGCGGTAAAGAGCTCGTTTGGCAGGAATTCCGTATCGGTGGTCCGTTAGTTGTGAGCGAAATTTGAGATGGATGCAAATACAGTAGAACCCCGCTGATACGTTTTTGTAAGGGACCTTAGGAAATAAGCGTAAGAGACGGGAAACTCAGAGCCGAAAAACGGGAAAAACGACAAAATATTTAGTGGTACAGAATTTATTTCAATGCTTACGCGTGAAAAAACCGACACCTTGTGTGGTACTCCATCCGAGCAGCACGAAAAGTTTTCGAGCACCTGCAGTCTCACATCCTTTCATAAATCTAGTGCCACCACGGCCGACACCTGACAAGCAAGCACTTAGCGGCAATACCTTTGCAAGATTGTCGCCGGTTGCGTCGGCGTCTTCCGAGCGATACTGTAGAACCATTGGCATCGTGTCCGGATCACCGTGGCTTGTAGTAACGGTCGAAACGCTTAGCAAAAGTAAGAACAACCCCCGAAAGCGGCTCCACCAACTCGTAATTTCGTCACTGGTGCACACATTGGCGCACTCAGCCACGGTCCAGTCGGCGGATAGAAACGCGAAGCTGGGGACGGCGTCATCCACAGAAATGTAATCAACGTATGTGATTTTTTTTAGCACCAACAGCTGTAGGCGTGAAAGAACTAAGCACATGCAACCACGACCAGAGCGGCGAGTCCAACCATGAACCGCGCGCACGACCACGTGAACTCCAAACCAGCTCGAACTATTCCGACAAATACAACGCGATATGGCAGAAGTAAATGCCTATCTCGAAGGGCCTTGCTTTCGCAAGCAATTACGTCACAGACGCCATCTTTGCAATACAACCTCAAAGGCTATGCTTTTGTATAAGTATAGAGTTTCTTACAATAACCTAGAGAGGAAACTGGCGCTGCGATCGTTCAAACCACTCTGAGAACGATGGGAAGTAACAGGCCTCGGATGGATAGAGATTAGCTAGCGAACTGTCTGCGGACCTTTTTCTACTGTTTCAGTTTCGTTCTTCACGATGTGGGGGTGGTGGGGTGCGTTTCAAAGCACTCAAGCAGTGCCTTTGTTGTTCAAAGAGAGGCTGAAGACCGCTAGATCTCTTGATTTGCTGTTTCGTTGCAGCTTTACAGGTTGTATATGGCAGTTCTAGTAAAGCGTCGTGCACTCACCGCTGCGCATAAATGTAGCGGTCCCATGCCAGTGCAGGATATGCATAGAGTTCACGTTCTTTATAAGCGCGTCTTGCCAGAACACGTTCAAATTGGCTGCAAAATGACGGCGAAAGCTAAGTAGACGCATCGTCACGCTCCTCTGACTCGAGAGCATGCTTTGGAGGCAGACCACTTGCACAGACGCACCTGGCCGTCGCGAGCAGACGATACGTTAAGTGTTTCTCACTCGATACAGCACTGTTATTTTCCATAAATAGATAGTGCGTACTTTCGTGGAAAAAAAACAAGCGTTTTGTTTTCAAGTGTTGTAAAAAAATAGTCATTATTTGGTGATGCCAAATCTGGAAACACAATTGCAGAGCAATGCATACCCTGGTGGCTGAATTTGTCCAGATTTCACTTCCATCTCAGGGTCACGCAAACTTTTTGTAATAAGTTTTACGTACGAAAGAAATGAAGCAAGTTTTAATTGAAATAATGTCATATCACTTTGTTTTACACTCGAAATGTCGCGAATCTCAAGAACGTAATGCATCCGAAGCAGATCCAAAGCCTGTACTCCCATCATTCCCATGTTGGTTGAAGTGCCGCTCAAGGAGGCCGTGTAGACACTAGCGCAGATTCCCCTCTGGGTATTATAGTAAGAAACTGCAGTAAAGTAAGAAACTCTATGGTAATAAGTAAATGACAATCTCAAAGGCGTTGCTTTCGTGAGCAATTACGTCATAGACGCCATGTTTGCAATACGCATCTCGAAGGCTATGCTTTTGTTTGCGTCAACCGAAAGTATCTGTCGCTTGCGCCATTCATGCGGCTAATGTTACGGTCAAACAGGCCAAGCTGCGTGAAAAGTCACCACGGCCGCTCTCTTCGGTACTCACTCAGTGGCTCGGAGCGCACTGCGCTGACGTATCATACGGGAACGGTCCCACAGTTACTACGTAACAGCGGGGTTCCCAATACATTGTACCCCTATGGGAGCTGTGCCAGGACCGGCGGAAAAATGACGTAACAGCCGGGAAAACGCACCAGAAAGGAACGTAAGAGCGGGGTTCTACTTGTATATAAATAATAAAAACCTGCGGTTCGAGTGAGAATTGAACGCCTTCTGTGTGGCAAGTCCGCCGTTGATGGTGTCGCGGTTACGGTGCTCGGATGCTGACCCGCAGGTCACAGGTTCGATTCTGGCCCTGGCAGTTGCATTTCGATGGAGGCGAAATGCTAGAGACCCGTGTACTGTGCGATGTCTGGGAACGTTAAAGGGATATGAAATGGTCAAAATTTCCGGAGCCCTCCACTAACAGCGTGCCTCATAATCATGTCGTGGTTTTGGCTTTGTAAAACAACAGATATATTATTCTGTGCAGCAAGCACAAATAATATCAGGGTGTCAGGTAAGCAGGTGTTCTACCATGTAGCCACACCAGTGCTTGAAACACCTTCGGTGAAAAGCTCTCTCTTGTAGTGGCAAGTGTTAACGCATTATATTGCGTGGCAGAAGTGTAGAGAATCGCACCAGGCGTCAAAATATGTGCATTGCGAAACGAGTGGGTGTTTTAAAGCTGCCCACCCATTACAAAGTGGGCAGATGCGAGTGGCACCCTCACCGATGCGCAAGAGGGCGTAGCGGGCACTTCGCCCCTGCACTTGCAGTAGTAGGCATTCGAGGATAGTTTGAAACGGCCGCTGATACTAATAATAATAAGCTAATAATAATAATTGTTGGGGTTTTACATCCGACAACCACGATATGATGAGGGACGCCGTGGTGGGAGGGCTCCACAAATTTTGACATCTGGTGTTCTCTAACGTGTACCTAAATCTAGGTAAATGAGCCTGAAAGTATTTCGCCTCTGCCGAAATGCCACTGCGATTCGTTCCCGCGACCTTCGGGCAGCAGTCGAGCACCACAATCCGCTAGGTCACCGTGGCGGGTGACCGATTATGCCATTGTGTTTCTACTCTCGAAGGCAACGTTCAAGTGTCCTCCAAGTTTCTGGCACAAAAAATGTGCAGTCATTCTATTCTCAAAGTTTCATGACTGCAGCGAGAGAGAGGTCACTATGAGCAAGAGCTTATCATCGTGTGCAATTTCTTTTAAGCCGTCCTGTCACGAACGGTTGAGCCCGTTCCAATAGAAGTGCAGCCATGGTCAGCACATAGAACTTGGACTCGAACAGTAGATTGGACACCTGAAAAACAGTCAATGTCGCGAAACCAAGCCCGCATCAACAACCACGTGCTGCAGCGGAGGCATCCCAGCCCACGCGACTACAGCGCCGAATCACAGGTACCATCCGCACTCGTCACAATGCCGCTCCGCCTCCTGAACCCACTACCCCCCTTCTAGAACACTATAGTGGTGACCGCGTTCGTTGTTTATGTGTTCCTGCCAAGTCTTGTAATGCCGTAGAGGTATGGTAGCCACCTTAGTATAGGCAACACCAACGATGGGCTTCAAGGTGCTTACGAGGCTGCGTAAAAGTTACTCAGAGGTCGAGAACGGCAACCCAGCATGCTGCCTACCGAGGCGGAAGCACTTCTGACAGTGCGCTGGAAGATGTGGCTTTGAGTCCAGTGGAATAAATAGTGTTTTCTGCGCCTTAATAAAACTGCTGCTTACAGGTATTCAGTGCCGTACGTGACTACGCATTTCGCAATGAATGTACTCTGTCGCATTGTGTTTTATCATGTTGACAGAGTTAAAAATAGATGCGTCTTATATAAGGTGTATAATGAAGAAAGGAAGACATTGAAAACACGGGCTCAGCTATCATCATCGCGAGAGAAAGGCACGAGATCGGCCTTGGAACACCACCATCTTGTTCTACCTGCGTACTTTTCCGAGCTACCACCCGTTCGTTTCGGCTCGCCCAATAAACCTCTTTACTTTTGGTGGAGGTGCGGGGTACCCACATCGCCTGCACCCTGGAACTACGATCCCGCACATTGCAGCCGACCATGCAAGTCGACGCTTCCCAACAGGCACCACTTCTCGCGGCCGCCGTTTGCTCCGGCTCGGTTCGCCAGCGAGACCCCCCGATATTTGTGGGCACGGAAGATCAGGACGTCGTGGACTGGCTGTCGTCCTTCGAAAAAGTTCGTGGACCCAACAGGTGGGATGACGCTGCTAAATTAAGCATCGTGAACTTTTACCTGGCTAACGTGGCGAAGCTATGGTATACTAACCACGAGTCCGAGTTCGAGAACTGGTCCGCTTTCAAGGAGGCAATATCTGCAGTTTTCGGTCGCCCTGCCGTGCGGAAGTTACGCGCAGAACAACGGCTGCGTACTCGGGCACAAGAACCAAGTGAAACATTTACTGCCTACATCGAAGACATAGCGCGTCGATGCCTCAATGAGCGAAAGTGTTGCGTGGCTCTGCGGTAGAAGAATGAGCGAAAGTGCGAAGATACAGCATATTATGAAGGGTGTCGACGACAATGTTTTTCAAATGCTCCTTGCGAAGTCTCCTGGTACGGTGTCCGAAGTGGTAACTCTGTGCCAGAGCTACGACGAATCGAGAAGGCAACGAGCTCTCACCTGACGTTCATTTCAGGCAAACCAACCGCTCG